>NC_139344.1:42690957-42953457 GCF_055883805.1 Amblyomma maculatum
AGCATCGGTATAACTTCCATAAAAGCCTATTCCGTATAGTGTTCTCCATTATTGTCGAGGATCATTGAATGGTCATTCGTAATCCCCGCTGTGTTTTGATGATGTGCCGACACGCACACGAGGGCCCCGCAAACATCATAATAAGGTGAATATATGAGTCCGTCAGAGGAGATGTGCGTAGAGAACCTGGTCGCTAGACGAACAACACGATGTTGGCCGCGATCACAAATCCCACGCAGATGAAGACCTTGAGCAGCAGTCCGAGCCAGAGCTGTGGAAAACAAGAAACTGTTTAACTAATGCGTTTTATACGATGAATATGAACTTCTCGCTATGAAAAGTATTGGCGTAACAGACCGTAATATATTGACTTATGAAATCCATCTTTCGACGCAAACCTGTCTGAGGGTATTATCACGGCGGGAAAGCTTCGAGCGCCATCGACTCTTTGAATATTGAAACTCAAGCTGAAGAAAGGCCGCTACAGCTTCTATAAAGAGTACAATTAAAATAAGACCCCATGCAGCCATGGGGCTATTTTCGAAATGGAGCAGAGGGAGTACGCATGAGACGATACGCAACAGCGGATTTCCTCTTTCCGTTTTCTCCTCACGACGTGCGAGAAGCAGAACAGCAGGCACCAAAGTTTGTTTGTTTGTCTTTTGCAGCGATCGAAAAAAAATACTCATTTTTAGGCAGCAACTCTCTCAACGTCCCCGCAAAGTGAAAAGTTACGTCATCATGCCGTGGCATGAAACTGTGTTTAGGCAACCAGCCTCATGTATATGTGCAGCGAAGTCGCAGGCAACGCTTGTCTTCAATCATGTGACATGTAGATGTGTGACAAAGCTGGCTGGTGCAGTGCGACAACGTGAAAGTCGAAAATGTTTATGAGTTTCGCCTTTATCGAAGGATGCCCGTGCCCATATTACGACAAAAGGTTTTGCAGAAGCGCTGAGAGATGAAGAAAGATTCTGACCAGTTCTGAGCCGCGCACGTTTCCGTACAGGTGCAGGAAGATGAGCGGCGTGTTCGTATAAGGCAGCAGCAGCACGCAGCAGGACTGCATGGCCACGGGCAGCGCGAAGTACAGCTGGTTCATCTGGAACCGCTCCGCCTGCGCCGTGGTGCGTCATCAAATTAACGCCTCTGAGTTCATACAAGTACATTAACCAAGCGTATAGGCCTTGACAGAGCCTCACGTACAGTACCGCAACATTCGGCTTGACTGCTCACAGCTGCAAAAATTGGCACGTTGAAACTCTGCGGCATTCTAAAACAAGCTAACGTGAAAAAAGCCCTGGGTGCAGATACTGCCCTGACGTTGTCGTTCGTTTAGGGAATGCATACTAGTTGGAAAATACACAGTGCGCCGATTTTGATTGTGATCGAAGAGTATCTGTGAAAGTACGATAAGACGCATTCCAATACTCTTCATGCGTTTCGGATCTCTCGCATTTCAAGAGCAGCCTTTGCCTTGTACTCAGCTTTTTCGAGGACGCAATGTGTGTGAAAGGTGCGCTTAAGCGGAATGTCAACATCATTAATTAATGCGCACGGACCAAATTCATTCATGGCCAGTAGTGCTGTGTCATGCTAATCAGCTCTTCCTTTCTTATGGCGGAGGGGAAGGGAAATGAGTTTTTAAGTTCCCGATGACGCTTCATGGGCCAGCAGTGCTTCTAACAGCAGGTCGCAGCATCCTTAATGTCAACAGTTGGGCGAGTCGGTATTTTCTGGAGAAGTACGAACTTGAGATTGGCACGAGTAGACGATGCAACCCGCAACCAAATTTTCATGAAGGGGCTTCGAATATATGTACAAAGAAATACAAACACCAAGCGAGTACACCCGTTATTAAAATATAAAAGCAGAAAATTTTCTCCAAGGAGAAAACATTTGTTGCCTGCTAAGAAACTAATTTCCTCATTCCTGGGAAGAACCTAATAGGGGCTATTAGGATAACCATTGTCTGGCTTTTAACGCGTAGTGCCTGAATATTCAATGAATTGATCAGAATGCATGAAAATAACTATGGCATAACCAGAAATGGGCACACAAGGACAATGATTCTTCTTTCCTTCTTGTGATGCATAGAAATATGAAAAGGTGCCGATCGCAGTTCAGAGCAATTATACGCTCTCTGAGCCAAGCATTTCAAAATTTTACAGCTATACTATGCAATTAGGCTACATCATCAGAGGTATAGTCATAAACGCGCCAACCGTGTCCTTCTTATACTGAGTTCAAAATCTCTGATCCGCCGTTTTGTAAAAAAGGCCTTTGTAGATGGTAAGCGTGGGCGTCAGCCACACTGAAAGGCATGCACGCCCAATTAGGGTCGTGCCTACACGCGTGCAGAACAAATTTATAAGCGAGAATATCACTCCTTCTCAATCCATTAGTCTTCCCTGCATGCCGCTGGCCCTACATTGCTCTAAAAATATCTATAATGCTTAGGCGGCTCTGGGTGAGGTCCACCTCATGCCTAAAAAATACCCCTGGCACCCGTTTAGGTCGCGACAAACTGACATCCAATCCTGAACAATTAGAGACGCATGTTCGCCTATATTCCTTGCATAGGAGGCCTTTACATTTACTAGCTAACTGACGCACTCAAAGCCACTTGTGACTTCGGCATAGCCGGGACCATAAGGGGCAGGAAATTGTCTTAGCAAATAAACACAGGCCCATCTAGAGATGTTTAAACTGTATCGAGGCTGTAACTGCGTGATGGAGCTGCAATCTAATCGCCAGGCTACATCACGGGCTTTTTATAAGCTATTCCTTCATCCTTGAACCTCGTTCTCAAACTCCCACCCACAATGCCCTTTTTCGTCTGCAGAAGTAACACATGACAATTGTATGTATTGCGCCTACAGGCAAATGTTTATCTCGTTGGCACAATTATTGGTTTTAGAGCAGCTTGCCTATTCAACTGTATCATTATTTTAACCGATCTTATCTGAAAATAGCCTTTGCGGCCAGAGTCATGTTTCGAAACTATACCCAGCAGCCTCGTCATGCTTAGAAGAAACGGATTTACATAGTTCCTAAACTAGGGAACTCGTTCGCGTGCATGCTTAAGTTCAAAGACCGGGGACGCTGCCAGTGAAGTTTTTGTGGGGCCATCTTAAGCAGCAAGACTGCCGCTACACAACATGCACATTCACGTGCTCAACACATACAATACAACATGCACAATCAACATTTTGAATTCGCTTGATAGCCAGTGCAGCCATCAGGTGAGCAGTCTGGAGAAGCAGAGAGCCAAGTTGACTTTCTGGTAGCGCACCTGTAGATAAGGAACCACCTGGAAAGCTTCATGGTTGCTTATGAACTACCCGCTTACCAAGTGCGTCATTGTGCCGACGTTATCAATGCTGACGGCGGTGCTAACCATCTCGGAGACCAGCGCTGTCGCGGCCATCAGCGCCACTAGGCACCACGCAGGGTGCACTTGTGGACCCATGTGGGATATCAGCTTAGTCAGCACCCACGTCGACGCTCTAGAACGCTGCACATGTTACGCTCCTTATAGAGTAAGCGTATTTATTCGAGTGTCCATTGCATTTTTTGCCTGTAATGGCATTGCGCGCTGTTTCACATTGTGTTTAGCAACAAGTGATTAGCAGGGCAAGCTGGATAGAAGAAGTGGATGCCTGCGTATAAAAGCGACCACTCAATAAAATCTCTGAAATTCGTGACTTGTGCAGTATGTGGTCCTGGCTACATTGAGAGAAATGTGACCAAGAGGAACAATCTGCAAAACCTGAACGGGCACCTTTAAATCGCTTAACTATGCAGATGCCGGTCGGGTGTTTGTGCTGAAGAACTAGCTGAAGAAGCGTTGTCACTGCGGATTGCTACGGATACAGTGTCAGTTGCTCTAAACGCTGCTAGGGTCTAATTCAAAGGATGCT
This sequence comes from Amblyomma maculatum, assembly GCF_055883805.1. NCBI lineage: Eukaryota > Metazoa > Arthropoda > Arachnida > Ixodida > Ixodidae > Amblyomma > Amblyomma maculatum. Next base: position 42,694,881 of record NC_139344.1, read on the forward strand.
AAGAATAATATATTGAAGGAAATCGTAGCATAGAGTCGCTTCAGTTCAACAGGGTGAACCAAATGAAAGCTTTTGAGCGCCTCCACACATACCATAATGGAAACCAGGCCTTTCGAGAGTTTTCTTCAAAATGTTTTATTTCCATACAAGGATTGAAACAAGAATGTGTCTTGGTGTTTGGCACGAGAGCAGCTATTTCCTAAACACCCTGCGGAGAGTCTACAATTATTATTCGTTGCATTCTTATTCATTCCTGCATGCCTCTTAGTCCTACTGGCTTTCATACCTAAAGTTACGTGTTCAGTAAGAGCAACAAATTTCACTTACGGACATATATCCCATTTTTCAGTAGTGCTAGGATCAGGGTTCCAGTCAAGGTTATCACGGCTCCTCCAGCACCTTAAAACAGGAGCCGAACGGGTGCCGACGAGCTGCGGTCATCCAAAGCTCCATTGTGCCCGCATTCTAATTCACCTGGACGCAAACTTCTCGCCTAACGCCCCTTGACAAGTGACAAGCTCCAGTGCTGCGCCGCAAGGCAGCTGTGCCGTGCAGGGAAGCCTCACCCACCAGTCAACCTGACGGGTACCCTCCTCTCCCCACTCGCGCCGCTATAAGACCTCTTGGGCCGCCGCCAACTACTGCCTCCGTATTGGGCAGCTCAAGTGGCAGCGGTTTCCTGGTCTGTACAAGCAGGAGCGCTGCTGCTTGGAGACAATCCAGAGGGCCCATCCAGTGCTGTGCTGCTTGACTAGGGGGAAAACGGCGGAATTTCTCAGGCCTTCGCTGTGCGAAGACAGTTGCGTGTAGCCAGTAGCTTTTGGCCTCCGTGAAGATGCTGTTCTGTTTATTACGATGACTGTAAATATTGTATTAAGCCACTTTTCGCTAACCTCATCTCGTAAGCTCGAAGCTTTGATACCCGGACCCGAATCGCGACACTAGCTTCTTTAAAGTGTAATAAAAAAAATTTGAAACGAAACACTAGTTAGGTCGAACATGAAAAATCAACATTTTACTTGTACAACAGCTATCATATACATTAAATGAATAAAGTCCTGCTTCCCTGGACATTTTTTAACGGTGATGTGACTGTGGAATGTTTGTTCTACCATACTTTGATCAATATATTGATAGTATCTAATCTTCAAATATGCAATGAATGTTTTATTTTTATGTTTATCCTGCGCTCACAACAAGGCATAAACATGTATTGTGAGGCAACTTCGGAATATTGTAAGCTATACGAGCATATATTGTTTGGAATGTCAATAGATTGCAAACTTCCGATCATAGCAAAATCTTGCTTCAAATGTTTTTCTTATGTTCGCACCTATCTTTTGATGTTTTGCTGGAAAACCAATAAACCTAGCTCTTGAAAATGAAAACCATAAAAGTACAGGTGTCTTGAGGGTGGATTCGTGAACATATAAATAATTATGGCGGTGTTATAAGATACCCGAAAACATGCGCTGATGATAAACTTCTTGTTAAAGATTGCATTTGTGTTGAATTCGGAAGTATATACGTAGTGTTCAGATATATATTATATATATCCGAATGCTGTTAAAACGGTCTTTCCAAAACCATTGTGCTGAATTTGAGTAAGGACATGCTAAATGTTGGAATTTTTTATTAGGAGCTGGCATATTGCTTCTAACCATGAGATCGATATAGACTCTGCAGTCCGCTATTTTTTGTTTGACTGCCCAATTCATTTTAATCTTTGAGATACCAGATTCTGACTTTATTTCTTATTACTTATTTCTTCGAAATCTATGTGAAGCTCTTTTTACCTGTGGTTATACATTTAAAAAATGCGTCTATTCAAGGCGCACCTCAGTTAACACAGAAGAGACGGACTCCTCCCTGCTGCGGGAGTATATCAGCTGCGCTGGAAAAAATATGGCTGTCGCGACGGCGGTTACAATGGTTTCCCAATGCCAGTAGTTTTATTACAGGCCAGAACATGGCGCCATCACAAGGTGTGCCACATGCTCCTCTTCGCATTTCTTTTTTGGTGTTTTCCAGTTCAAAAAAGCTTCGGTTCCACGAGGACGATCTCTGCGATTACAAAGTGGTCCCATACAATGCAGGCCAACTTCTGTATCTCCTCAGTATCCGTTTGAAAGGTTTTTCTCTACTTTGGGAACGTATGGACGTAAATCTGAGAGCTGCGGGGGTTCCATAAGCTCCGGACAAGGCGGCTCAAAGGCAAACCTTCTAGTCTGAACTTTTAGGACCGAAGCTGAAAACCTGCCTCCTACTGTATGCACCTACCTCAACTACCAGCTGCAGGGCGCTTCCTCCAAGTCTGACCAGCACCAGGTCCCAGGGCAGGCAGCGCAGCACCAGTCGCCATCGCATGCCGTCGTCGGCGAGTATGGGCAAGCCCAGGCCTCGCACGAGAACTGTCAGAGCCACAGCGCACAAGCAGGACGCCGTGGTCGAAACACCTCTGCGGAAGGAAGCGAGATCAAACTCACAGCGGTGGCACATAGCAACCAATAATGCGCTCGTGTGATAAAGGTTGCGCGAAAGGCGAGCGAATTCAAAGAACTATATCAGACGAATGAGTCGTAGAGTTTTAGCATTTGCTCTTAGAAACGTCCCAAAACGTTCCACTTCAAGAATTACATTACATGTCCCCTTTTTAGGGTTTAGGTCCGCTCTTGCTAAACGTTTTAGATTCTACTTACTGCCCATGAGTCAGTGTGCACTAAAGTTCGCCTGAAAACTCTAGAAGACATCGCCCACAGGTCAATTTCTGCCATCCACGTGCATTATCAAGAGCATAAAACCAAACTCACCCGTTGAGTATGTCATGTTCCATCGCAAGTGATAGGCCGATTAGAAGAAGCGACGCGATGGCAATGACTTCCTTAATCCTGCATAAATGTTAGTAAATAATTGGCATGTAAAGAAGCAAACAAACTTTGCTTTTAAGTAAAAGCTTCTACCAAAAACTATATATATACATACACAGGGTGTCCAAGCTAAATTTAGCCAAGGGTTAAAAAATAAAACAATTCAGGCAGGACAGAGAAACCACTTCTATACAGCTTCCAGCCATCTGGCACACCACAGGCAATTTCTTATTTTGCCATTAACTGATTAATAATTAAGACAAGGTTTCTAATTTACTACCTATACACTTTAGGTAATAAATGTGATTTGCAAAGTTGGAGAGCACCTTCTGAAATCCGCATTCCATTGATTTCCTATAAAGAAAGCCTCACGTGCATCTTTTTTCCAAACCTTTCAAAAAGACCGCGAAGTACAAAAATATCACGTGACTAACGCATTCGTGCGTCACGAATGTGCTGCTCTCGATCGTGGCCTCAGTGAACGAAATCAGCTGTGGCCGTGACTCGAGAGCCAAGTCCTAACGGTAGGCTATGTTGGCGATGGCTGCAGCCAGCGCGGAGAGTGCGCTGCAACTTGCACCGTCACGTGCGCCGACTGCCTGAAGCGGACTAAGAAACCACCCCACACACGTGTATATATATACCCCGCACCTCCACCAAGTGAAATGGGTTTTACTGAGGGTTCAACATGGAATATAGCCCTCTGTAAGCTGCACGGCGAACAGCACAGAGAAAACAGTCCGTTAAGGCACAAACCAGCGAGCTCGAGCAGCACAGCGGCCCTTCGTCGCTCTCTTCCTTGTCTTCAAGACATCCGCTCTTCGTTTACTACAATTTGTATATATATATCCGAAGTGAAAAAGCCGGTGATCCAGAGTAAGCAAATAACTTAAGGTGGTCACGGCAAAAAACACTTATAATACTGATGTTTCGGCCGGAGTCCGGCCTTCGTTGGAGTGAACAAATCTGAAGTTGGAAAGAGGCTTTTAAGCCAGCATCTATCAAGAAATATGACTAGTAACAGAGCACAGAACACACTGAGCTATTTTTATACAATCAGAAATGATAATTAAAGCCAGAATCCATCAAGAAACATGATTCGTAACAGAACACAAAACATTTTGCTGTTTAGATACCATCAGTAATGATAATGAAAGGTACAAAAGAAGAACTCGAAACATGGCAAATGCGAACGCACATGTCAAAAGCCAATTAGTCAGCTCAGCAAAAAGGACAGAGCACCAGGATTTTCGTTCAAACCTGCGGAAATAGTATCAAATTTATATACTAGATATCACTCACGGGTTTCTCTGTCATGATGCGCCCGAAAACCTGATTGCAAAATGGTTAATCTTATTTTGTCGAATGAGTGACCAAGAACGGACGTGTTTGGAAAGCGGAAGGTTGGGGAGAGATGTGCAATGAGCCTTACGGTTGTTGAAGCTCAAATGGAAGTTTCAGTTTGCCCAATGTAATGCTTATTGCACACTGAGCACTCCTACAGAGAGATTACGTTTGAAGTATCGCAACAGAAGGTACCATTTATTTTAATCTGATACTTAGAGGCGGTGCTAGTCGCTGTTACTGAGGTGGTCATCTGTGCACAGATTTCACACCTTGGCTTATTACACGGGCGGCAGCCTTCCGAGCTGTGTGAAAATTTAGAAGAGGTCAGCATGTCACGTACATTTTTTCACCGCCTATAGACTACCCTGGGTGGATCAGGAAATATCACTTTAATTCGTTCGCTTTGTCCGATGATGTTGTGATGCTTGTGAAGGATGTCAGTGTCATTAGGAATAGAAGCTGAATGCGTCATTATCAAGTTTGTCGGACTGGGTTAGGGCGATGTGATTCATCCAAGAGTGCTCTTCGGTCAAGCTGATCCGCACGTTCAAACGCGTCGTCAATTAGTGAAGCAGGGTACTTTTCTTCAATTAGTGCCTCTTTCAGGGTCAAACAGTTACGGTTGAAATCAGATTGATCGGAGCAGATTCGTTTGTAGCGGAGTGCTTGGCCGTAGGGAATACTCGTTTTGCTATGTTTTACGTGGCTGCTATGGAAGTGAAGGCGCCGGTGTCTATCTGTGGGTTTCCTGTAAAGCGTCTAAACTAGCTTACCATCTTGTAAGAGCACATTCACGTCCAGAAAGTTCATACGATCACTTGAGTAAGCGTGTGAAAACGATATCGACCTGTGTACGTTATTAAAAGCAGCTATAAAAGAGAGAAGTTCAGCCTCGCCATGCTCCCATATGAAGAATATGTCGTCAACATATCGTTTATAATAAAATGGCTTGAGTGGCGACCGGAAAAGAATTTGATTTCTAATACGCCCGTGATGTTTACATAGTTAGGCCCGATTTTTGTGCCCATCGGTGTACCGCTGATTTGAACGCAATGTTGGTTATTAAATTGAACATTGTTCAGCTCAAGAATTAATTTCAGCAAATCAGCAAGGGTTAAGGCTTCGACACGATTTTTAGCGCATGACGATTCATAGATATGCTGTACGGATTGAATACTATCTTCGTGGGGTATGTTTGTGTATAGCGAACGCCAGGCTTGTCCACCTTCGGCAATAGATAAAATCTGCCTGGAATCGGGCTTAGTGGAAGAATGGAGTGCTTGTCGTTATTAGTGATTCTATTTTCTTTGCACAGTTTGTCAGTGGCTTTTTTTATTATCGAATAGAACTGTTAAGTGGGATCATTTGTCACTTTCTTATAAAACAAGGAATCGCCCAACTGCCTATGAGCCTCTGCGATGTAGTCAATCGTGTTCATGACGACGATCGCACCACCTTTATCGGCGGACTTGATGACTATTTCACTGTTGTTCGCAAAGTTCTTAATCGCGCTGCTTTCTTTAGCTGAAATATTGTGCTTAAACCGACGCTACCTGTTATAGGCGTCAAGGATGTCATGTTGAACAGCCTTAATGTAAAGATCGAGGCAACTATGTCATTGGCTTGGAGGTTTTTTGTTGATCATGAACGGCTAATCGCGGCTAATCATATTTGGCAGGAAGGAAAGGAAACCAAAAGGTAACCTGCTAAGTAAAAACCACCGAGACAGGAACTGTTGATGTCAAGGGATCAGAAGCACTGCCAGGACATATCCCGTGTATGGAAACAGCTTGCACCTTTGCTTTACGCAAGAAAGGGGCTGCTTCTATGCCTTCCACGCAACGAAACGTAGCCTCTATTACTGCAGCATGTCACCAAACCATAACACACACACACAAATTTCTTCTGTATTTCTAACTACAATATCTTATTCCTTTGCATTCGTTTATGGGTGCATAAGTATTTTCTTAATATATGGCCCCATAGATGGTTAAATAGCGACACCAATGAATCGCACTCATTGTCTTCTGGTTGTGCTATGAGGCATGGACATCGATTTGATTTGCTTCCTTTTCAACCAGAAAAATAATGTTTTTAAATATTAATTATTTACTCGCATGTAATTGAATAGAAGAGCCGGGATACTACGTGGTGAAATGGATAACATACAGCAATTTGAAACGTTCATTGAACATAATGTGGAAAGTCTGGTCGTTACCATTAGTTTCTTGTTTGTTTGTTTGTCTGCTTGTTATTTTTTGTGTGTGTGCGTGTTTACAAGGTTTAACGTCTCAAAGCGACTTCGACTATGAGAGACGCCGTAGTGGAGGGCAAAGGAAATCGCCACCGCCAGGGGTTCTTAACGTACACTGACATCACGCAGCCCACGGGTGCATAGCTTTTCGTCGCCATGGGAGAGCAGCCGCCTAGGCCGGGATTCGATCCCGGAACTTTGGACACAGTATTCGAACGCCCCAACCACTGGGCCACACCATCGGAGCCAATTAGTTGTAGTGTTTTTTTCTTGTACTTCCATTCATGTGTCTACTGTTTCATGTATTGTGCCATTTTAGACATTATTATATTTAATTTTGTGGTTTTGCAATGTTGATGGTTACTGTAGTCAATCCCACCCTGTCAGGGATCTTACCTTGGGTATAGCACCTTTGTAAATAAAGTTAATAAATAACTAGATAAATAAGCTATAAAACTGGCAGTCAGTACCCAGTACTGTGTGTATTTCAATACAGACAATTAGGCTTATTGGAAATAGGTAGTTCGAAAATTCGAAGAAAATCGAGGTCCACAGGAAAAAGAGGACACGTACAAATTACCGCCCACCAATGAGTATCTTTGGATTTTGCTGCAACGTGCTTAATTTGAACACGAAGGCTGCTTCGAAATGCTACCTGGTTCGCTGCAATGCACAGACAGCCATTTTAAAATACCGGTATACCCACAGTAGCACGACTCACGATATTCGGTCTTCTTGCTCCCACTTTTCCCTGATGATCTCTTGAATAGCGGTGCGATACTCCACGCTGTGGCCTATGTTCCTGCAAACACACATTTGCTTAGGGTACAGCGCTGTGAGAATATTTCGGAGTAGTTAGCAAGTCAAAAGAGCACCTCACGAAGATCAATCTATCGCAGCAACTTCGGCTACGGAACGGTGATATATACCAACGTATTTTTATAGATCTATCAACGAAGGACGCGACGCGTTCCTGTCGCACCACTAAGGCTAATCTAAACGTAAGACGAGGAACGATTTTATACTGCTAACCAGGTGAATCATTTCCTTGAAAGAAAGTCACAAATTGTTTTTGTTTTGCAAGTATGCCGTGTTGAGCGCACAGGTACTCATAGTGATGCCCTTATGTGTTCATATAATTGCCAATATCCCCTACGGACACTCATATGCTGTATGTTTCGGTTAACTTACACGTCCTTGAGGTAGAAGTGGTAGATGAAGACCAAAAAGAGCAGGATCGAGATAAGGGAGACAGGAATCATGCAGGACACGAAGATGACCATGTTCAACGGGCTGGGTTTCTTCTGCCTGCACACAGAGAGAAGTCGGAAGGAGGCTCCCGGAACGGGTAATTTTGTGCGAACGCGTTATTTTGTGCGTACGCCATAGGGGCGTTATACGTGCACGGGGGCGGTCGGATTGTTGTCCACCAGCCCTCACTGTACCTGCGCAAGGACACATGCATTAAATCGGTACTCTGCACGCAGTGATCATCAGACTGCTCCTAGGAAGGTGGCACTATTAAAAAAGCAGCTCTAAAGGCCGAAATTACGGAACTGGTGAATAAACAAACAGCAGAGTGCTTGTACGTGACCGAATATCTGCAATGGGACTCCAGAAGGAAGCCACTAACGCTATCTCGTTATACCGTTAAAGATGGAGCCTAAGCGTTCCCCACATTTGTCTTAAGTTACCTGGATTGAGCGTTACGAATCAAACGCCCGCCTCAGAAAATACATGTCCTTTATTGATTCTTTGTGTCGGAGCTCGCAATTTGTACCAAGGAAAGTTAAACGTGAGGAGCCGGCACACCCGTGCGCTTCTTCTAGCTCACACGTGTGATAGCTTCGGACCGAAGCCTCGAGAACTAAGCATATTATTCGTAAACTTTTGTTACGGCTCAGTCGCAATAAGAATTGTTACGATCCAGGTTGTGTGCTAGAGACCGAATGCCAGATCGAAGGGTGGTACGTTTAGCTCGACAGTGCGGCAATGCGTTAATGCAGTCACAGTAGCCACTTTGAAACTATAGAAAAATATAGGACTCAAACTTGCCTGTCTATATGCAAATGAATTAAAGAATTGCTATTGGCAGAAAATCTTATTCCAGTTATTCACGTTATGACTGCGTCCTAGTATGCTCTAGCTAACTGCAGTGTGTTGGCGTTTGTTCACTTCAAAAAAGATGTTCAAGAAACATTTCGGTAGCCCCGAACGCATTTTGTGCAGATGGCGAGGCATTCGCAAGAGCAATTCCACGAACGTTAGATTGTTCTGCCGTATTTAAGATGCTTTAGAACTTCGGAATATAGTCGCCACTATAACAGTGCCACTTCGGATCATGATACTGCATGTGATTGTGTAAAACTAACGTCAATAAAAAAAGAGCTTTAGTAGTCTCGACGAAAGTTATGCTGTCAAGCAACGTGTCTTCAATCTGTGAGGCAGCACTGACTTACGAGGTGTAGTAGGCGTTGATCACAACCCTGGCCTGGCTCTTGAGTCCGCACTCTCCGGCCACGATGGAGGTGTAGGCGACGCCCACTATGAGCACTTTCTGGATCCGCTTGTACACGCTGCATACGAGATGCAAATACATGTCAGAAAGGAGTCGGTAAGAACAACGACGCGCTATGATCAGCGCGTGACACGGCCGCAATAAGGTGAGCCTAACCGAACGCCTTCGTATAGCAAGCTGCAAGGTGATCAGTTGTGACACCAAGAACGCGGTTTGCACCAAAGCGGAGAGCCCTGTAATGACCCCGGCATTTTACTGGAGTGCTATATAGAGATATCATGTGCCCTATATAAATTTAAACAATTGAGACAGAGCTGCTGGCAGTCGCGTGGACTAACTGCAGTGTTTTCTCTGCTCTAAAATCACTAATTAGTAAAGACTACATAGCTTAGTTTGATTTTGGTTCGAGTAACGAAATGTCCATTCAGATCGATGTTTTAGATTTTCTCAGAAAGCAGTTGGCGGCATTGATGGGACCAAAATACAAATACGCAGTTTTATTTTTGAATTGCTTGACTGAGCGGTGGCTATTATCCCCCTCGTAGACCACATGAAAAGCCTCATGGGGGAGAGCGCCATGAGATGTGTCTTGGGACGATCGAGTAGCACCGCTGTGACGTGTAAGCTTTTTTTTATTACAAAAGTTATCTGAATATCGATAGACAAAAGCTAACTACTCTACTGAAATGGTAGCTCGCTCCAAAGATATTCGTCCGCTGTTTTTCAATACGATCTAAAACTTCTCAATTGAGGATTTGTTCCTTAAATCAATAATTACAAAGTTCGCTAATCGTATAAAGACCCAGCAATAATGTTTTGGAAAAATACTGCGGGCTACACCACGCCACTCTGAACAGCCCGTACCTGGTTTCATTAAACTAGAACACTTCGTTTTTTTTGTTTTTTTTTAAAGCTAAGGTACGTTTTGCTGGGACACCTGATATGCATTACGCTATCGTTGCTGATGTATACTACTAGTTGCTACGCATCGGTTAATCGGTTTTTAACAATAGTTCGCCGTTTTTTATGTCATTAGGAGAATCACCAGGCTGGAGTACAATTTGTAATGAGGGTGCAAATACTCATTAGCATCCAACGAAGCGGAGCCATACAGGTACAAAGGAAAGCTAAAGATCTTTCAAAGAAGTAACTGACAAGACAGAATAGCTTCTTTTGAACCATATCGCGTAGGCTGCAATTACTTACGTTTCAGAGAGATCAATCCTAGACTCGGACCCTGTAATATCTGAGAAAACACACAGGCTATGAGCAAAGAGTAAAATAACTCCGAAAGTGATAATGCTGGAAAACATGCACCTCGCATCTTTGGTGTTTGTCATGCTTTTTTTCTGCGAACCCTACTGAAAAACCAAAAGCTCTACATAAGGCAATAACCTCATAAGTTCTTATATAATCTCATAGACTCTCATGAGGTTCACATCATTGTCATAAAATATCGTACATAATTTATGATAATGTACAAGAAGCTATGAGACCCTATACAATTATATGCGACTTGTATGTGATTTCGTATGTGAATTTAGTGAGATTGTGTGAGAAAATGTGAGGTTATTTATTGCCTCAAACAATTTTTCAGTAGGGAAGCACCTAAGTATAGCTAGCCAAACACGTCGTTAAAGATTCTGGAAAGTGCGTGTAAATATGTACAGTCTTGGTAAAACGTCCTCGAGTCAAAATATTTTCCTCTAAGCTGCAAAATGGAGCCATCAGGGCAACATTAGAGGCCAAAGGCATTTAGAATGAAGGGAACGGAAATGATCTCTTATCACAGAAGGAAACTGACCCAGAATTGCACGACCCTATAGTCTTTATTGATCACGTGACGGGGCCATTTTTCGGCTAAGAAGGAAATTCTTTGCCTTCAGGACTTATTTCTGGAACTGAGAAATGAATGAGAAATAGAAATAAGAAATGGAAATAAAATAAGGTCAAAGTGTTCTTCACATTATCCAGAATATTTAATTCACTGCACGGCGACACCTAACGGTGCCAGCTTGGCCCGCCGGGCTAGAATGCAATGTAAGCATGCATTTCTCTTTCACAGACACTGGTTCATGATATCAAAGTACATGTCAGGTACTCGTGTCATCGATTAAGTTACTCGGGATCCCGAAGTTACACCGAATTCGATGGCGGAAATGAATTAAAGGTAAATCCGTTGCTTCCTCCGTTTTAACGCGATAGCAATAAAGAGCTTGCTACGCAGAACATCCGGCCTCACTTCCGGTGTTGGTATTGTGAGCGAAAAGCCACGGGCATGATGCCGGCTGTTGGTAGCAGGTGACATAGCTGAGCACTAATTCGTCTATGGTTACTGCGACTTAACGAGACGACGTGTTGTCAGAAGATGGGAGGAGCTGCCAACCAAGGTTAATCATTTGAGGTGGGAAGATGGAATAAGTATCAGCCTTCTAGTTCTCTTCGGGCTTTATATCGTGTGGGTGATAGCCTACTCCATCGTGTCATACCTTAAAGGCGGAGCTTAATCGTCCTCCATACTTTTTTCTTTAAATCCCAGCGTCTGTCCATCACCCCCCCCCCCCCTATCTTCCCTCCTTCCTCTAATCCCGGCTCTTCTCTGTTCTGTTATCTTTTATTCTTGGCTTTCATGACCTGTGACTTTGGACGGACATCATGCACGTGCAGTGCAACGTTTTCACCCGGGATGAGCATAGTTTCTCGCAGGTACTTGCATATTTGCTTTTCCAGACGTATATGCAGGATGTGTGCTTGATGCATGCTTGTGTTAATTCTGTGCCCTTTTTACACCCGAGTCCTGTGCCTTGTACTTGAACAGCACAAATATGCTAATCTCCGCAGTGTATCAACACATTGCTTGTCCCTTTCTCGCCAAGGCCAGGTTGCCAGGCCAAGGCCAGGCTGCCAAGTTTTTTGGACCATGAAACACTTAGTCTAAAGAAAACAAGTTAACCGCTACGGACTATAGGCTTTAGTGGACATGTTTCCGGGCACGGAGCTTGAAGTGTCATCAACATAAACCTGGCGTCGCCCTTACATGCCGACCTAACAACCTCCCTTACCATGTCTTGCATGCGGGAAAGGCAGGTTGACCGGCTCGCGTGTGCTTCCAGAATGATGGCCTTTTTCGGGAGAGTCCAATCCAACGGAGCGAAGAGACCCCCAGTGGTAAGGAAATGGCTTCTCTAACTCGCTGGCGTACGACCTGCGGAAGCCGAACCGACGTCAAATGTGGTCCGCTTAAACGGACATTCAGCGCTATGAGACTCTCATGGCAAACCGTGTGATCGCACTTCACCAAGTGCTGGTAGGACTTTTCTCAAGTAAGCGATGTCAAGTTTAGAAAGTGACGCTCGCTGGGGACTCGTGGAGAAGTTAAAGCGCAGCTCCGGGGTTTCATTCAGCATTTCGAGCTTCTAATCGCATCAAATACTCTAGAGTTGGCTCTTTCCAGTACAAAAATGTTTTTCTTTGCTTTTAAATACGGAGTAGATGGAATTTAACAGACAAAAAATACCGGGAAACCGAAACCGAAAAGAGGTTTCCACGTGCCTGTAAAGTCACTAGCGACCAATCCGTGACGTCCTGGATATGGCCACATATGCTATCGTGTGCGACTTCACTACCTACCCTGGTGACTAAGTTGCAGTTGGAGCCACAATCTGTGTTAAATGGCCAAAAGGAGGCTCCACCATTTGTCCTGCTGCAGACGCAGAGCAAATATAGACGGACATGCGTCCAATGACGTCACGCAATCAAGGTTGAGGGTAGAAACCTTTCTTATTTGAGCAATCATGTTGACGAGAATCGATGCGGGCGACTCAACTATAGAAAGTAAAAATTGTAAATAGCGTAGTTCAACGTCTCTAAACATAGGCTGTGTCAGTTGCCACGGCGGTGGGTGCCGGATAATTAGACCGGATGGTGTTCCTTAAAGTGTTCTTACATCTTACAACACACGGGTGCTTTTTTTTGTTTCATCTCACTCTTTACGCATGCCGCGACACCAGGGGCATCCTGCTCAGTAACCGAGCGAGCGAATCATTGAGCCAACGAGGAACAAAATGCTTCTTTGCGGATGACTGGCATGGGTTGTGCAAAGCGAGTGCATGTTCTTCTGCATCACTTCCTTAGGGCTAGCTTCTTTCTTCTTTCACACTCACCTCGCCGCCTTCCTTCGACCACTGAGAGTGAGACAATGCGTCCCCGCTCTCCTTGCACCGCCTGGTAATACTTGCCGAAGTACATTAGAAGATCAAATTCTTATTCCAGCCTCATTCGGGGTCAAGAAGCTCCGCAAAATAATTGGATTAGGAGCGCACATAACAGACTCGATTTTTGGTGCAAGCCACAAAACGAAATATTGGAGGACGCTTAGGTTGCCCTAGAAATATATGCGATAGCGCCTTTAGCAACGTCCTTTTCATTCTATCGATTTACGGCAATTAGAGACAGGCACAGGTCTTGGGAAAGTGTTGAAACATACTTACGTAAAGAGCGGACACATCAGTCGTTTCACGGCATAATCATAGAGAAAAAGTATGTTTCTTTATGGCTGAATACCCGCGAGGCGGCATAGCGATGTGCGCTTCCACTTCACTTCAAATGTAGACAAGTTATCATGCATACACCGGGTTGCAGCTAAGCATCCAGTTTCCATATTAGTATTGATGCTGCGCCGGGCATGTGCCACCGGGTACCTCCACGCCCACCTCACTGCGCTTTTCAAAAACGCGCCGCCTTGTTTTGCCGTTAACTTCTTTCATTTTGTATGCAGAATTATTGCGGTGTTTCTTTAGCTAGGAACGCTGTTAACAAATCGTTTGTTGCACTGCTTGGACGTATTTTGCTCATGTTGCATAGAATACGAGCCATGACAATATTTTACTGTGCAGTCAATGTTTGTTTATGGGTCGTGTTTTTCTGAAGAACATGTGCATTGCTTTCAATGGGTAAGTTTCTAAAACTCACTCACAGCATTTATCGGTGGCTCACAGCATTTAAAACGCAGCATTCATCAGTGGCTCACCCGCATAATAACACAAGCTTTTATTTGGCACTCCATGAACAGTGTATGGCACATTTGGGATTGCGATGTTTACCTCACTCTACAGGCACAATGCATGCGCTTTTGCCGGTTTGTAAACATCATTTTTACATTACGCGTTCCCTTTCATGACCAGAGCATTCTCGTTGCGGTGGGAAAAGCGCTGTTGCTTGTTCATGGCCTGTATTTTTGAGGACAGCTACTGGTGTTAGTCAAGTACAGCAGGCCAGACATGGCAGTAATTGAATTACAGTAATGAAAAAACTGTAATTTAATTCATTTTCAAAAGTAATTTTGCCATGTATGCAGCAGGCTCCCTGTAATATCTTTGTTATACATGCAGCGGGCAATTTCGATCCATGAGTATAAGCATAGTATTTTGAAACTATTCTGTATTTAGTGGGTCGTGTTTAAATTTTTGAGCAGACTATTGCTCAAGTGTGATGTTGTACAAAATTCAGCGCGGGCTGCATGAGAACTTTTTTCTCCTCACTTGTGTCTAACCATTCACAGCTTCTTTTGTGCTGTTCTCACGAGTGATGTTTCAGAGGAAAAACATGCAGCGAGCATGTGCAATTTTTCTTTTCTTTTCTTCGTGACACTGTGCCACGTGCTTTACCATACCTCATTTTTGGTTACTCTTGATAACATGATGCTTTTTTTGTAAAATATGTGATCCAGGCTTTTTTCTCTGCAATTCGAAATGTAAAGAAGAAAAAGAAATGTTTTGTATGGAACCACTTCCTGTTATTGTGTGCCCCTGAGAAAAGCGGCTCAATAACGGCAAAAAATTAAAATAAGTACAGCTTCGATCACATTATTCTAACCTGTATGAACTACATTAGCCGCGATTAGGTTCTGCGATAAGGTTGGCAGTATATCTGGTAAAATATTTCGATCCGTGACTTTACTATATATATTGTTACAGTCTATGTGATAAATGAAGATGAGGAACTCGGGGGTAGTCAGACGAAGAAGGAGGCAGTGGGAGTGGAAGTGCCGCCTGTTTCATGTGCACCGTATCTTGGGCTCAGAAAGGTTGTGGTACATAAAGACAAGAGTGTCACATTGGTGGAGAGTGCGGTTTCGATCCCACGTCATTTCGCCATCGACGCACCCCTGGCGCCTCGTCGTAGCCACCGCCTTGCTGCACTCCCGCCACTCATCGTTCCAATGCCGCCGCCAACTGAGCCTAGCCCAGTGCAACTTGCCACTTCAAATCAGGCAAGTTCCGGCCTTTATCAATCTTACCGAGAGCCTCGTCCTTTCGCTGGCGCAGTGGGAGAGGACTCTGACGTCTGGCTCCGCCACTACCAACGGGTAAGCCGTTACAACCGCTGGGACGTCGCCACTCAGCTCGACAACGTCGTTTTCTTCCTGACCGACACCGCCCTTGTCTGGTTTCAAAACCATGAGGACACGCTGACGACATGGGACAGCTTTGTCACCGAACTTAAACAGTGTTTCGGCGATTCGCCAGCGCGCAAGAAGCAGGCCGAGCAGACACTAGCCCATCGTGCCCAACTACCTGGCGAGACCGGCACTACCTGTGCCGAAGCGGTCCTCAAATTGTGCAGAACCATCGATTCTCGCATGTCCGAGGAGGACAAAGTTGGGCATCTTTTGAAGGGCACCGCAGCTGATGTCTACAACTTCCTCACCACCAAAGATGATATCTCGACTGTCTCCGCTGGCTCAGTCACATCCGCACATTCGAAGCACTAAAGACCCGTCGAGTAACTAGTTTGGAAGGCTTACCAATGTGACAACCGTCGCCAGCGTTGACGAGCATGTTCCTCCGGACCTTACTTCAACTATCCGGCAGATCATTCGTGAAGAATTACTCCGGCTCGATTCCCGCTTCCGGAACACGTCACCAGTGTCCTACCGCCCATCTTTTCTGTGTGAATCTGCCTACAATCTGCAATCGCAGCCCGAGTTTTCTTGTGTTCACGCAGCACACCCTGCCTCTTTCGAAGAATGCTCGCGACATTTCGCAAGCCCTGTTTCTTCTAGGCATCTTGATCTGCCTAACGATCTTCGGCCGCGAAGACCTAGGCGAGCACCTCGGTTCACAGATCAGCGCGATCCTGGCTTTCATCGACGGCATGACATCGAATCCTGTCAGGACCAACCCATTCTTCGGCTTTCTCCATCGGCGTCCATCTTATATTAGGTCTAGTCGAAACCTGCCTGAAGATCAAATACCGCCGAGCCGTGTAGCCGCGGCGTCGTAGTAGTGGTAGTTGTAATGGTCAGCGTTCATGTAAAATGAAAAGGATGCTGCACCTGTCTTTTTGGTAATAGCTAGGCTCAAACGATTCAGAGTAGAATAATAGCAAATGACATTACAGTTTCAACCTTACAACGAGAGCTGTAAAAGGAGAAAAATAAACAAGCAAGACAAATGTAGGATCCTATTTATGGTTGGAAAAGCAAACACACATATACTTCCAGGACTTCCTGCACAATTACGCTACAATAGCTCACTGAACCCGGCCTTAAAACTATCAAACTTAATCATAATATAAGCCAAATAAGTAATACCACCTCAGCATCATTTTTACATATACGACAATGCTCTTGCTGAACACGTCAGAGCTGCTACATATAATTGACTTAGAAAATATTATACTATACATGTCTTTCTCCTGACATGCTGCGGAGGTTGTGAAAAGAAAAAAAAATTAAATTTCCTGCTAGCGCTCTCTCAGGAAGTTCAATGCGATTGACCGCACCTGCCTTGAACATCTGAAGGCAATAGTCCAATACTGTCAAACTGTTAAATACAATCGAAAAAAAAAACACACAGTGTGATGTGTTGTAATATAAGCCACCGACCACTAAGAAAGCGTTCAATTGTTAAATGAATCCCTCTGATGGCTCGTTCGCTAAGGTGGTCTACTTTGTCAGCGTACCACGAACTTGCGGGGCCGATACCTAGCTGACCTCGATACCTGATGAGTGTGAGGGGACGCGACCATGTATGTAGTTTTCTATTTGCACGTAAAGGAATCCGGATAACTGAAAGCCGTTGCTTTTACAACTTTGTCACTGCAGCTTGCCGGACTGCTGCTAAATCTGTTTACATTGGCCATAGAAGCAATTTCAGAGAGAGTAAAACGGTCTTGTCATACTACGCCACAATCAGGAAATCTCACGTTCACTAAAACGCCGATGAGAAACATGTATTTAGGCGGGCCAGGAAATGGACGCTGCTGAGAAAATACGTAAAGCCGTGTCAGGTGCAACTGCTACACGGCCTTCGAAATTAAAGAAAAAAAATAATGCTACGTTTAGCTCGTTTCCACACATTAAATTGTATTTTTTTTCTTGTTCGACTTTTACATGAAACCGATAGCAGATTTTGTGACCATGCGGTATTGATTGAGGTGTGAAATAAGTGATTTTATTAGGCAAAATGGACATGCTAGAAACAAATGTTAACAAATTCTAAGAGTATCAACGCAGAGCTCTCAGCGCATTTTCATTGGTTGACAAACGAAAAGAGGAAAAATGGCAAGATCATGGTAATAGGAATTGTTCATGTCTCCTATCTGCTCTTTCTGTTAAGAGAAAAAAGTAAATTATCTTTGACTACGTCAGCGAAAGTATCTGCACAAACATTGTCTCTGCCCATCACTGAAGATCGTAACGCAGCCCGAACGACGATGGTGGAGCTGCCTTTTCTTTTTCCGTGCTGGGGTTTTCTTGTACACAGGCGGGGAAATGCTAGCGTTGTAATTTACGTTGTAGGGTTATTTCGATTTCGAATTGTCAATAAGGTGACTACAGATGAAAGAGTGCGGCTTCGACTCCGAGGCTCTCGTGCCGTCACTCCTGGGGAACAGAAGGCACAGAGCATCCGGTAGCAAGCGGAATTTTAAAAATTCGGCACTTTACATGACCACACAGTAACCAAATACGTAGATTCGTGCCTTCGCCTTTCAAAGAACCATGCTTAGGTCACCCGCCACTCATGCTTCTGTGGAAACCCGTAGAAATGAATCGACTTAAAAACGTCCGACGAGTTTTCGTAGCTGCCAGTGGAGCCAACAAGGCACCACCTTTCGCCAGCCTTGTTTGGCCAGACTTCATTTAACTGGACATATTCACACACCTAGCCCAACTTTGTTCCCTTGGGGATAGTATATTCACGCACAACATCATCTAAACCTTAGGATTTCCAATTTCCACACAAACCAATGACAAACAGTACGCTCCAATGCGCTGGCAATACGCCGGCCGGGGCCGGCGCATTCCGGCGTTTGAGCGATGTGCCGAGAGGCGGCGCCACCCGTACAGCTGTCCGGTCCCTATAGGGAACCTGCGCTGCCCAGGGGGTGCGCTTAAAATCGGACACCCAGCGCCGCCTGGTTTCAAAATGAGCAAGCGTATAGTAGGACGGAGCACGCCGCTCGTCGTGCCGTGGCTGCGCCCAGCGGCGGATTGTGAGCTTTCTATTTCGTGCATAATGCTTTTATCGCAGATTTACGGTGTAGTCCACTTGGGGTTTTGCCGGCAGAGATGGAGAAGCGCTATACAAGCAGTAAAAACAAGGCCTGGGGCCGATTGTGGCACTGATCATCAGCTTCTTGTTGCCAAAATTAAGCTTCGATTGAGGAAAACGCAGAAAACTAGAAGGCCTTTCAGGTATGATCTGGATCAGATTCCATTAGAATATGCTGTGGAAGTGAGGAATCGATTTCAAGAATTAGATCTAGAAGACAAAGAGCCCGAAGAGATGTGGACTGATGTTCGTAATATAATACAAGAAGTTGCTACTAAGGTAGTTCCAAAGCAAAAGAAATGCAAAAAAGCAAACTGGTTATCTGAAGAGGCTTTGCAAATAGCTGAGGAAAGGAGAATGGCAAAAGGTATGGGGGAAAGAGAAAGATACAAGGTTCTCAATGCGGATTTTCAGAAAATAGCAAGGAGAGATAAGAATGCCTTCCTGAACATACAGTGTCAAGCAGTTGAGGACAACAGCCAATTAAGCAACACAAGAGCTCTATATAAGACAATCAAATATATCAAAGGAAGCTTCTGTGCTAAGATGGGCGTGATAAAGGACAAACGAGGCAAGGACCTCACTGAAGCCGCAGAGATAAAGAAGAGGTGGCAGGAATACACAGAAGAACTGTACAAGAAGGACCCGAATGTGCAAACCCAACATAAGACGTTTGTGATCACTGACCTCGAGCCGGGCATCCTGAAGAGTGAAGTTGAATGGGCCTTAGCCAGCCTTGCTACGAACAAAGCTAGTGGAATTGATGGTATTCCAGCTGAGTTGCTTCAAAACCTGAACCACGACGCTGTTAACACACTGCATACATTATGTCAAAAGATTTGGACAACCCTGCAGTGGCCACAGGATTGGAGGAGGTCAGTTTACATCCCCATTCCAAAGAAAGGCAGTGCCAAAGATTGTTCCAACTACCGCACGATTGCGCTTATTTCGCATGCTAGCAAGGTGATGTTAAAAATCCTGCAAGGTAGGCTGCAGCAGTATGTGGATCGGGAGCTTCCGGACGTGCAAGCTGGGTTTCGCAAGGGCAGAGGAACTAGAGACCAAATTGCCAACCTTCGCTGGATCATGGAAAAAGCAAGAGAGTTCCAGAGACCCATTTACGTCTGCTTTATTTATTATGCGAAAGCGTTTGACTGCGTAGATCACAGCAGATTGTGGCAAGCTCTCCAAGAGATGGGAGTTCCAATTCACCTCATCTGTCTCCTCAGAAACCTGTATGATGGTCAAGAGGCTACAGTCAGAACTGGGCATGGTCTTACTGATTGGTTTCCGATTGAGAAAACAGTGAGACAAGGCTACATACTGTCGCCCTGCCTATTTAACCTATATGCTGAGTGCATCATGAGGAAGGCCGGTCTGGACGAGTCTTCAGCTGGAGTGAAGATTGCTGGAAAACGTATCAACAACCTCAGATATGCGGGCGATACAACTTTAAGGGCAGAAAGTGAAGTGGAACTCAAGAGACTTCTGATGCGCGTACAAGAAGAGAGTGAGAACTTTGGGCTTAAACTGAACATTAAAAAGACAAAGATCATGGCGTCTTGCCCTATCAAGTCCTGGAGCATCAATGGACAAGAAGTGGAAGCTGTGACAGATTTTCTGTTCTTGGGCGCCAAGATTACCTCGGAAGGAGACTGCAGCCATGAAATTAGGAGACGCCTGCTTCTGGGAAAGAGAGCAATGGTTAGCCTTGACCGCCTAGTAAAGAGCAGAGACATTAGTCTGCCAATCAAGATCCGTATAACCCGTGCTATGGTCTTTCCAGTTGTGATGTATGGATGCGAGAGTTGGACTGTGAAAAAGGCTGACCGCCGAAGAATTGACGCGTTTGAATTGTGGTGCTGGCGAAGACTCTTAAGAGTTCCTTGGACTGCCAGAAGATCAAATCAGTCGATATTGTCGACCATAAACCCTGACTGCTCATTGGAGGGTCAAATTCTAAAGTTAAAGCTCAGCTACTTTGGTCATCTGATGAGAAGAGAGGAGTCGCAGGAGAAAGATTTGATGTTGGGAAAGGTTGAGGGTCGCCGGAGAAGGGGTAGGCAGCGAACGCGATGGTTAGATGGCATTCTCGAGGCATTGCAGATGAAGCTATGTGATGTTAAGAAGATAGTGAGAGACCGGAAAGCGTGGCGTGACATGGTCCATAGGGTCACGAAGAGTCGGACACGACTGAACGCCTGAACTGAACCACTTGGGGTGAACAGGAGGGCAGGCTGTTGCACGCCGCTCCACCCGACATGGTCCTCCTAGTGTTCTGAAGAACTTGGAATTTCACTTTTGATTGACTTAAAGGCGCAACCTGACCTCCTCAGCTGCCGGCCAACTTGGTTCGCGCTGCCGCTGCATTATCGTGGCTATCACGTCGCTACGCGCAGGTTTGAAATGGTTCTCGTGAGTTCAGTCTCTTTTTTGCTTCTTGCTATATATGGGGCGCTTTGAAAGCGTCCCTGCGCTGCAATTAGGCGCGCACTTTCTAGCAAATAAGATTACTTGCGTTGAAGCCTCGCTAGTGGAGAGTAAATATATCACACCAAAGTGAAACAACCTCCCTGCTATACTAACATTAGGTAGGATTTGGAAATACTGCGTGCGTTAAGCGCATCGAACGCGTGCAGTACTTACCTACTGCCCTTTGAGGAACAGTAATGATTCAACAGCTTCATGATGAGAAAATTTCTCGGCCAAAACGTGCCTTGTGTTTTGCGAAATATAACGCATCGTTATTTAGGGCGGTGCTGTTGACCGCATCTATAGAGAAAAAAGGCCTGTAGTCGCATTTCGGCACTTGCCTGTTTACGACAGCGAATGACTATGAATTGGTGGTTTGAAGTGTATTTTGTTCATTCTTCGAAGCGAAAAAACCGAGATCCGCTGCGAATCATCGATCGAAAAGGCTCGCACAGGAGAGTAAATAGTTAAGTGGCCACAATTGTTCCACTGATAAATTTTGGGCGGAAATTATCGGCGCTCTACAATCAGAGAGCGTGGAGGAGAGTTGCCATATCTTAAATCTTCTTAGTCTAAGCTCGCGCTCTATCTTAAGAGACAAGAATGAACTGCATCGAAAGATTAGGTTAGTATCGGTGATGGTTAGTGTTAAAAAAAAGATTGCACGAACATGAAACAACAAAATTTCTATGCTTTGTTCTTTGCACTGAATGAAGATTGCAGCATGAACCATTTAACGGTGTAATGTGCGTGATCATACATTGGCGCCCCCCGCCCCCCTCCCGCTCCCCAGCCACCCTGTGCGCCGACTGCGACTAGAGATCGGCGTATCTAGATTATTTCGTGCCCAAATAAAATACCAGATCAATCATGGTGACAGCAGCATACATGCTATGCAACAATCATTCAGCGTGAAGCAACTAGATCGTATAGCGTGATATTTTCAATACGCAAGTTGTTCTGGATTGAGCATGAAGACTAACTATAAAATTGTACGTGTGCAAAACAAATATTGCACAAATGTTTTCAGCGATACGTCAACCATCAAACTAAAACATCCAACATAAACGCAAAAAGCGCTTTATGTGCTCCTGAAGCAATACATCTTTTATTCGAAGCAAATAATGAATGAATTAATTCTCTATTTGGAGAGTTGTTTTCAAGGAAGGCTCACTTACTGACCCATAGGGAAATGTTGAAGGGTCACGTGGACTTGCGATAGTTAAAATCGGGAAGAAGTATGAAAGCATGCCGGTTAGGGCTCTTTGCACTTCCGACAATATTGTGTAGTCGGTTAATGGGCTAACTCTTTCGTTTTTTCATCCCTGGACGATTGCAATATGCACACCAGGATGCCACTTACTCTCGTCCTTTATTGACTTTGAGTTGCCGTTCATCTTGCAACGGCTCACTCAAGTGCCCGAGCAACGGTCAACGATCCGATGTTCGCGCGTGAACCTCAAGGCCAAGGCAGCTCTAAAGGGCGCCCTTCACAACACGTTCTCATCAGATTGTGCAAATGATAAAAGCGAATAAAAAGAGCTCTATATGTACGCTATGACAGGCGAAGCCACGTTATAAAGCCTAATAAGTAGCGTCTCAACAATCTTCCTTACTCATGCAGTCTCCTGAATCCAGCCGAGTTCTACCGCCACTGTGTTTTGTACGACTGCGGTGGAATGGAATACAGAGCAATCTTGTTATCGTAATACAGTACTTTTTAACGCAGGAGCATGCCTTTGCTTTCGGGATAAATTAGCCGCTCTTCAGCGCCTCCATCCGCGGCAGTCTCAGCCGTCCGACCAAGATTGTGGCGCGACAGCCACTTGGCGGCGCTGGCGGTACGGGGAAAACTCCAGCGCAGGTTCCCTATTTTACGGCACTTCAACCCTTCTGCTCCAGCTGAAGTAAATACGGACGCAAGTGGCATACGCCTCGGTGCTGTCCTCGTTCAGCGCTATGACGACCGTGAACACGTGATTGCTTACGTCAGTCGGACTCTCAGCAAGACGGAGCGCAACTACACCATCACCGAGCAGGAATGTCTCGCGGTTGTTTTCGCCGTGCAGCGGTTTCGCTGCTACCTGTAAGGACGACCTTTCGTAATAGTAACCGATCACTATTCACTATGCTGGCTACTCAATCTCCGTGATCCGTCTGGTCGCCTGGCCCGCTGGGCACTTCGCTTGCAAGACGACTACAGCATATCATACAAAAGTGGCCGACGGCACGCAGATGCGGACCGCCTCTCCCGGTTGCCACTTGCCACGACGGAATGCGACGCGGACAACTTCGACCACTACGTCGCTGCTTTATGTCCTAAATTTCCTGATACTCACACCTTTCGAACAGAGCAACACAACGATCAGCACCTGGAGCCGTTCTTGAATGCTGCTCAGGACCCAGCCTCGAATAGCCAGTTTTGCCTCCGTGATGGGCTTACAAGAAAGTTCACTCAAACACTGGCCATCGGTTCCTTCTGGTAGAACCTGGTAGTACCTTCTGGTAGTTCTGAAAGCCTCCGTCTTTCTATTTTACGCGTCATGCATGATGATCCAGCTTCGGGACACCTGGGATCTTTGAGAACTTTGCACCGCACTCAGGAGCGAATCTACTGGCCGCGGATGCGCCAAACGATTAACCAGTATGTTGCCAGCTGTCCTCAGTTCCAGAATCACAAAGGGTCCTACTGGTGTTGCACCTGGAATGCTTCACCCTGTAGCGCCGCCCAAGGCTCCTTTTGAGAAAGTCGGAGTCGACCTTTTGGGTCCCTTTTCAAAGTCGCAACGGGGCAATCGTTGGATTGTTGCATATGTGGACCATCTTACTCGCCACTGTGAGACAGCCGCTCTTCCCGCCGCTACAGTGTACCAAGTTTCCCTGTTTATCCTGCATTCAGTCATATTGCGACATGGTCTTCTGAGAGTTGTAATTAATGACAGAGGTCGCCAGTTTACTGCCGTTGTAATTGAAGAACTTCTCCATTTATAAGCATCTGATTTCAGACATTCGACCCCTTACCACCCTTAGACAAATGGTTTACCTGAACGCACCAACAGAACTCTCACGAATATGCTTTCAATGTACGTCGCATCAGACCATAAAAACTGTGACTGTATTCTTCCGTTCATCACGTACGCCTTCAACACTGCCAGGCATGATACCACGGGATACAGTTCATTCTTCCTCCTGTACACCCGCTCCCCTCGACACACCCTCGACACCATCCTCCCATTTTCCACTGAAGACGACCCGTGCTTAGCCGAAACCCTTTGCTTGGCCGAAGAAGCGCGGCGAATAGCCCAACTGAGGACTATGGCAATACAAGAACGATCGAAAGCTCGCTATGACGACCACCATCGCCAGATCATCTACTTCCCCGGTGATCGAGTCTGGCTTTGGAAACCAATGAGAAAGCGCGGCTTACACCAAAAAATGCTTGCCCACTACACTGGACCATACGTGATCCTAGAACGACTCGGCAACTACCGAATTGCACGCCTTACGGCCAGTGGACGATGTTCGGCAAAAACTGAGGTTACACATGTCGCCCGTTTGAAGAAATGCCACTCTCGTGACAACACCTGACTCGCCCGGAGGCTTCGTTTGCGTTAAGCAGGCAATTGACAACGACAAAATTGATGGAGCTATTTTTATTCACCTAACAAAAGCTCTTGATACATTTAACCATCACATACTTGTTCATAAATTTGAATCATTTGGAATCTCCGGTCCAACCCTCGAGTTAGTCCTCAGGTAATTTTAGTAATCTATCTCGCGGTGTTTTTGTAAATAATGCTTTTCTACCCCTCAGGCTGTAAACAAAGGTGTTCCACAAGGATTGTTACTAGAGCCCCTACTCTTCTTAATGTTCATTTATGATTTGCCCGTTGCACTAAACCATACAAAGTATGTTATGTGCGGACAATACAACTATGTTTCTCACAGATCCACCGCCACACTTCAGCATATGCTTCACACAGACCTTAATATCATTACCATGTGCTGCAAAAATAACAGGCTGCCAATAAATAAACAAAAAGCGACTTTCATGCTATTTCACTCTCCTTTCACTTTCATAAATGTTCTGCCAACGCTGACGATTGATGCCATGCGCTGCCTACCAGAAAATTTCATGTTTGTGGGCGCTATTCTCGACAAGTACTCAAAATATCATCCCCATGCTCAATCACTCATGCTTAAAGTTTCGTTCGGCATTCACATCTTAATAAAAACCCATGAATAATTTCAACCTCACATAATGCGTTAATTATATTATGCCTACATCCTTAGTCACCTTAACTACTGTTGTCTTACTGGGGAAATACATATTACACGCATATTGAAAGACGTCATCGTCTACAGAATCAAGCCATCAGGCTCATGTCACTCAGTTCATTCCAATCACAATGTTTGCCACTGTACAGCAGCTTGAAAATACTTTCACTTCAATTATTCATCCTAAAATTATTCACGAGCATGTATAAACAAAAACAATCATGCTCATATTGATGCCATTACCAGTCAGCTTGTAAATACTAATCCTATCAGGTTTAAACAGCACAGTAATCTCCTTTTGCCAAAATTCAGGACTATTTACGGAAAATTTATTACCTTGTTTGCAGGCATATTCTGCTGGAATTCTTTACCTCTAGAAATTAAAGCATCACATACTGTTCACTCATTCCATTTCCGCATAAAAGTATATTTAATAGACATGTTACATAGTTAATTTGCTTCAACAGTTATAGTTCACTGTTTATTTTGATATTTTGCCTGTTCTATGCACTTAAGTTGATGATCTGTATATTTATCTTCTTTAGTTTCATTCGTGTATTTTTTCCTAACGTTGTTTTGTAGGTTGTACATTTATACTAATTACTTGCTACACTGCATCCCGTTTACTCACATTTCTACCTCACTTGCTTTGTTCTTGGAGGTGCCCCCCACAGTCTTGTACTACGGGACCTCCTCCCATAGACCTTTTACTGCATTCCATTTTTTGTATGTATGAAATGCACTTGAAACTATATACTGCTCTTTCCAACTGTCTTAAAATTTTAACACGGCGATTATAAAAACAATGGTTCTGAGTAGTATGCAAGAGAAATGCGCAACAACTTGGACAGGGCACAGGAAGGAACACATACAACAGTTCACGAGCGAAACTACCAACTATTTAACGGGGTGAAGCAACAACAGCATATATACAAAAAAGCAGAGCATGCGTAAAGGTAGCGCAGGCACACACATCACAAACACCGCAATTTTACACAAACGAATCAAGATATGAAACTTCAGCATCATAGATCTGCAACGAAGCATCACTTACGCAGCGATCAGATAGTTTCTTGACAAGGAAGGCCTCTAAGACAAGCCGGGCTTTCACATTGGTACACCTGCCTAGAATCTTTGTCATGTTAAATCTTGCCCTACACGTGCTAATGCAGGAAGAAATGTGTCTTACAAGGTTTGAATTTTTATCATTATTGTCTACAGTTTTTGCATGCTCCCGTAGCCGGCCATTAACGCAACGGCCAGTTTGGCCTACATAGGAAGAGCCAGAAGAGGCAAGCTGTATACCACTCCTGTGGCGCACCATGCCTTTTTTGCAACCCCTTTCACAAACGTCAGAAATGCGGCAGCAAAGCTTTGATACCTTGTTGGGGGCTGAGAACACCAAAGGTACATGGTGTCTACCGGCCACTTTCTTCAGGTTATGAGACACCTGGTGCACATAGGGGACCACAACCGGCTTTGAAGTCGAGTAGTCAGGTCTTTTTTGGGCGCCTTTTTGTTTCTGCAGGAGGGTTTCAGCGACGGCAGATATGACCGGACCAGGGAAGCATACCGCCAAGAGGCGGGAAACCTGATAGTCGAGACTTTCCTGCATGCTATGAGGGCATGACTTGTGAAGCGCTGACTCCAAACAGAGAGACGCAATGGCTCTTTTTACAACCTTGGAGTGTGAGGAGTCGTATCTCAATAGCTCCTTGTTAGCACGGGGGGAATACATATGGCAAACGTGGTTGCCACAGAACGTATGTTTGAGGTCCAAAA
Organism: Amblyomma maculatum; assembly: GCF_055883805.1. Classification (NCBI taxonomy): domain Eukaryota; kingdom Metazoa; phylum Arthropoda; class Arachnida; order Ixodida; family Ixodidae; genus Amblyomma; species Amblyomma maculatum. The sequence goes on from NC_139344.1 coordinate 42,721,956, forward strand.
AACGTAACTGATGATTATCTGGGAGTTCATGTGTAAAAACCAACCCTCGTCCCAATTGATTAAAAGTAGTTAAATTCTGTGAAACAACCTGGTCAAAGGATGTAAAGGTCCCGGACTTTAAAAGGATTAAAAAATTCGTCAACATATTTAAAAACTTTTAAAACCGGGCTGTCACTTAGGGTTAGTTGCAATGAGTGGTCAATATAAGATAAAAAGATGTCGCATAAAATGGGTGTAACACATGAACCTATGCAAATGCCATTGTGCTGCAGGTAAAACTGGTTGTCATGAAAGATAAAGTTAACATGCAGGTAACGCTCTAAAGGCTTAAAGAAATTATCTGTAGACATGCCGGCTATGTTCTGGAATGCCACCGCCCCCGAGCTTTCGATACAATCTTTAACAGAGGCCAACAAGTCAGCATGTGGGACAGAATAAAACAAATCTTGAATATCCACGGAGAAGGCCGAACCTATCTGATCGCTACTTTGCAGAAACTCGGCTACATCAGCTGACTTTTTTACCAAGAACGGATCGGTAAAGGAAAGGCATTTAAGCTTAGCAAGAAGGAATCGGCTGACTTGGTATTGCCAGGATCCCTTCTCACTTACAATAGTCCTAAACGGAAGATCAGGTTTGTGCGTTTTTGCGGTAAAAAATACTGACAAAGAATGCTTAGAACCGGCATCGATTGCATTTGCTAAATACGTCAGTTGCAAGCTCTTAAAAAAGTTGCTTCACCCCATTAAACATTTGGTAGTTGCGCTCATGAACTGTTGTGTGTGTTTCTTCCTGTGGCCTGTCCAAGTTGTAGCGCATTTCTCTTATATACTCTGCAGAGCCAACTAGCCCGACAACACGCTTTTCTGAATGGTGCTGACCTCGACGTTTCCAACCTAGGCGACGCGACAGACGGGGGCGGCACGGGCAGGCAGCTGTCCACAGCACTTGACGTCTTGTTTTTGGCCGAGGACGTGCCCGCCAGCTCCGAGCCTGGAGAAGACATCTTGGACGCTTGTCTGGAGCTGGTTTTATCAAACAAGGGGGGGGGGGGGGGGGGGGTGACACATTGGTATGTTGTCTCTTCGCACCGGTCAAGCGGTAGTAAAATGTACTGACAACATGTCCGAAACATTAAATGCAAGCATATCCTAACCTTCAATAAACTTATTGAGCGGCATATATTTGCAATTCCCGCTATAATTGTCAAGTATTCTGGCAGTACAGGGGTCACCAAAAGAGCACAGACTTCCATTCAGCACTTTTAAATGAGCAGAAGGTGACAAGTGCAATGATAAGCCTTAATTACGAGCCAATGCCACTAATGCGTATAACTTAATTATTCGATCATTTTAAGTGCGATACGATAGGCCTATTGCACGACCAGCTATTATTGTGCTGAGCAGTAGTAGTAGTAGTAGTAGTATAAAACTTAATTCGGCTAAATGGAAAGGGATTCAGGAGTTGGGGTCTTGAGCTGCAGGTGGTGTTCACAAGTTTCCGGCATTATCCGATAAAGAGTAACGTTTTTCTAATGCAATCATAACGCGTTGATGCGGCCTATTACAATATTATTTGAGGGGACGAATGTAATTATTGTACAAACAATGTAGACAAGGACATAACGATTGACATAAGCCTGTAATGTTCTTATATACACATGATCCGAATATTGCGTTAATATTTCGAAGAAAACCTTAGCAAAAGCCTAGCTTAAGCCTTAAACCAATATTTGAGATGTAACACAAGCAGTATTTGTTAACCTCTAAACATTAGCGTAACGTTTCGATTTATACCATGCACCGCTATTTGAACTTGCACAACGTGTATACAACATTGTTTTGATATCTGGCGCTACCTGGGATCTTGGCTGCACTGTGGCGAAGATGTGCCCGCGAGTGACTTGGAACTCGTCTCCAGTGGGGGCTGCTTGGCAGCAGCCGCACCTGGTGAGGAGCGCGTCTCACGAGAAGACTTCGTGGACGGTCTTTCGACACTGCTCCTGCGAAGGCTTCCGTGAGGCGTGTTCGACACTCTCGGCGACTTGGAACGTGAGTGCTCCTCTCCAAACCGGGGAACAGCATCCTTCTGCGATGCCACGAACAGATGAGAGGTGCTTTCGGTTGCCAGCGCAATGCTGCTGCTTCCAAGAATGCCCTGGCACGTAGGTGAGCCAGCTACCATCTTTAATGGAATGGTAGAATGTGACTCGTACTGACGAGAACCAGTAGCCCTCATGGGAGACCCAACGCGAGACGAACGGATCTTCCATGGCTGTAGAGTTCCACCACCCCTGGCACAGTTTACATGGGACGTGGTTAATCCCGATGATGATGACTTGGTACTTTCTTGCCCACGGGTAGACTGCGGAGATGTGGCCTCTCCAGGTCTCAGGTGAGGTGTGCACCCTTTGTATTTCGGTATGTTCTCTAATCCATGACTACGGTTGGTTGGTATTTGGCTGGTCGACAACGGTGCCTGAGGCTTGGCATTACCTGGTGACGTAGCTGCACGCTGGCCTTCTACGAGTGGAGACACGCGGGAACGTCTGCGGGCAGCCAGAGCCTCTAAAGGATACCGTGCTATTTGTAGTGCCCGGGAAGGCGTAGATGCTTTCGTACTACAGGGCTGTAGAGAAAAGTAACAAACGCATTAGGTAATAATGAACCATTGTAAACAAGTGTGCAGCCAGTCAAGCTAACTGTTTTAGAGACAAGCACTCATTCCGGGCAATACAAAGCTATGGCTGCATAGACAGGCACAAGAAGGGGATTTCCCCTTTTTTTTCAGTAACTTTATTAAAAAATTGATTTTACATATACAAACACTGTTGGGACCGATAGCTCATAAGTCTAGTAGCCGGTTCAAATACAGGGATTTCTTTCAACCATGCAGGATGAAGGTTTCAGTATTGATGGTGTACGCTCAACAACTTTACTGTAGTAGTACGCATTTGCGAAAATGCATACAAAGTGCAAGTGTAGTAGAAAACGCACATGGTTAGGCAGATAGTAGAGAACAAAATATTAAACAAAATTAAGATACCATAGGGCAAAGTTGAACAAAACGCGCAATTAACAAAAAAGGGCCAGAAAAAAATTTGGTTACAAAACACACAAAACAAAATGCTACCAAAATGTAGGAAGCTCACAAAATTAGGTATGCTGCCTTAAACAAATAATAGTCCATGTGGAGTTATACTGTAAATAAAGTTGCAAAACGAGATGTCAAATGAGAGGTTCACTAAGCAAGAGATTCGGGCTGAATTTGATAATATTGTTACGAAGCGGCAAGCCGATGAAGACAGGAGACAGAACATGACCGATGGCGATGGTAGATGACGTTTAACGAATGTTTGCGGGCCTAGCGCGAGCGCTCCTTCCCGCGCCTCTGCCTGCTTCTTCCTTGTCGTCCGTAACATGACCCGGGGCCACCGAGCGATCGTCCCGATCTTGGACGAGGAAGTTTAGCGATGTTAATGATTTTATGGCATGATGATGGGCGTGTCTAGATGCTTGAAGAAGAAGAGGAAGAAGGAAGAATAGAACGGCTTGCCGGTACGATGTCTGATGCGTGGGTGATCCGCCTCCCTTGGAGCTGTCAACCATCCGTCACCAAAGTCCATGGGACCGATGGCTCGAGGTCACGTCGGGCAGCTTGGGCGGGGGTTGCGTGTTCGTGTCCATCGGTTCCTTCGGGTCATTTGGGTCTTTCGGGTCCTTCGTCTCGGTTCTGATTCGTATGCCTGTTCTTGTCTTCAGGTCCGGGCTGGGGGCTTGGCGGTGGTAGTTGTTCAGGTCTGGGCTTGAAGGGCTGGGGCGAAGCTGCTCGGCGATGTCCCTGGGCCCTCGGTGATGGTCCCGGCTTGAAGATGGCCTCGATGCTCCAAGGCGAGGATGGGGATGTCGTACGCCGCACCTCCAACCAAATGTTACGAAGCGGCAAGCCGATGAAGACAGGAGACAGAACATGACCGATGGCGATGGTAGATGACGTTTAATGAATGTTTGAGGGCCTAGCGCGAGCGCTCCTTCCCGCGCCACTGCCCGCTTCTTCTTCCTTGTCGTCCGTAACAATATTTCTAATAAAATTTGTATGTCAGTTAAAAATTCCCAGCTGCTTTTACTTCTATGGGCAGTTCATTCCATATTTTAACTTCATTGAACGCTATCAGGCGCTCACCGTATACATTTCTGCAATTGAGAAGGTTGCAATTCGATGCTTGCATAGTGTTTCGTGAACGTTCGACGAAGAGACTCAACGAAATAGGAGAATTAGGGATGATTATATTGATGATAACAAGTAAAACGCTATAGTGGCGCAAGGAGAGTAGCGGTAATACTATATTGGCATCACAATGTTGCTGCTAGAGATATAATTACTAGTAGTTATCGTGTTCAATGACATTTTTCATTATGATGCAAAGGAGATAAACATGTTTTATATGTTTTACCCCATGATTAGAAGCAGTAAGTGATATATATGGGAATGAAAATAACTAGAAGTATAAGTATTGTATACCGAAATAGTATACGTTGCTAATGTTGTTCTTTCCAGGGTACACGACCATAAAAAATATGATTTAATTAAATATAGAAAGTAATAAATTGGTTATTTTAACGAATTACTAAGAGTAGTTGTGCCTAGAGTGAAAAACTATATACTTAGTTTTGGATACGTTCAGCGTTAAGCGATTGCTGAGGAACCATGAAGAAATCCTTGTCAGCTCAATCATTACTGCTGTTTGAATAATAGAAGAGATTCCCTAGTAACTGTTAGTGCAGTGTCATCTGCGCACAGTATAAATGGGAAACTGAAGTATACCTGCGGACTATCATATGTGAAGTGAGAACAAAATAGGATCCAAAACCCAAATAGACTATTTGAAAAAAAAAAAATACACCACAAGATACGTTTTTTTACCTCTGTGTAAAATCCATAATAACTATTCTTTGTTTACAACTAGATTAATAGCTCCGAAAGAATTCAAGCCAACTATCGACAAAGCCTTAGGTTTGTATTTTTGCAACAAGATAGGATGGTAAACCATGTCCAAATGCCTTTTGAATGTCTAAATACACAACTATTTTGTTTTGACGCATGATGAAATTAATAGCTCGCGATGAGGCAGTACTGTTGTGGAAGTTGACCTATTTTTGGCAAAACCTCGTGGCTGACGCGCAATAATATTATTCTTATCAGCAATGTTTTTTACTTGTTGCGCGATTAGGTTTTTTTGAAATGTGTGTTGATCACGCCTAGCACAGATATTGGCCTATATCAAAGTGGCTGGTTACTATCCGCTGCTTTGTATATGGGAACGACTTTGGCAGTTTTAAAAGTATCTGGTTAACGATTATTTTGCAAGGAATGATTGGACAAATGGCAAAAATAAGGACAGAGAATATCAGTGTTATCTTTGAGTACCTTTCAGTGAATGCCATCAAGACCAGCTGCTTTGTTTACCGCCCCCTTACAACTTATATGTCTTCGGTGGTAAGTGCATGAAAATGAAGTGTTTCATGCAGTTTTCCGTACCGGTAAGCTAGATAGCGATAATGAGTATTGGCTAGTAAGGCCAATACCAATGTTAATGAAATAAACGCTGAAATCATTAGCAGGTTGCGGAGAAATGTTACTTGGTGTGACTTCTTTTAGTCGATTAATTCCAGCTATTTTTGTAATTATATTGCAATTTTTTTATTATATCTTTCGGTGGAAGAGGGGACGAAGTAACCAGGTAAGAGAATCGCAGTTTCGAGATTTTCTGAACATAGCAACTGGTTTATTTAGGTAATAATTAAACTGCGTCTGGAAATATTCATTTGCTTTGTTTTTCTGCCATTTGTTGCACCATGATTCTTTAGTCTTCAGGACATCAAGTATATCTTGAGTTATACATGGGCATATAGAATCTTCGTATTTGCGTTTGAGACACCACCTGTTGACAGGTAATTTCGGTCGCGATGTACATAACAGAATTTTCAACTTCAATATTTACGTAGTCATTACGTATAGTTTGGAAGGTAATATTTACACTAAGTATAGTTCTAACTCTCGCGTAATCAATAACAAAAAGTGTGCAGCGGGCGACTTTCACAAGAAGGCAAAATACAAGCTCCGGACAAGACCATAAATGTTTGACAAATGAGCGACCAGAACATCGCGCACACCTGCCGGGAAGTTCATAAAAATGTTGCACAACATATGTTCAGTGAGGTGTACGGTTTGATTGGTTATCCGAGTTAGAAGCTTGATGCCGTTTTTTTTTTTTTTAATTGAAGGAATTAAGCAAAAAAAAAGTAATCACTGCAGTTGCCCGATAAAAAGTCAATGTTAAAGTAGCCGCAAACAACAGTCGAATTTATAATACTCACATATGACATCCATTTTATTTCTATGTCAGAAATAAATTGTCAAGTTATAGCTCGATAGACGCTAAACCACGTTAACTACCTTGCCATGCTGAAGCTTAATTAAAAAGGCTTCAGTTACTTCACTACTCTATATCTTAATATAGGAGATGCTGTATTGTAATGCAACTTTGGCAAAAAGGGTAACGCCACCGTCCCTCGTACAGCCAGTTGCACCAGACTTTCGTGTTTCGCCCTGCGCAGCTCCCTCTCATGATCTCTCTTTATACTGGGGAACTTTTTTAACGGTTGATTATACTGAAGCATACATCTGAACGGTTTGTGCACGTGATAGAGCCTAATTATTACACTTTAAATTAGCTGAAATACTTATTCCCATGTTTTACCTTCTATTTTATTTTGCGATATTGAAGGCCATCATGCTCAAAGGCGAGTGGAAGTTTTAGAGTTTCTGAACCAGTGATGTTGTTTAACATATAGATCGTCAAAACTGCGCAATTGCTGTGGTCCTTGAGGTGTCTTTCCCATGGTGCTTATCATAAAACGATGTCACTCGAATTGCTGATTCGTCAAACTGAGACTGCATTTATGTGTTTCACGATGTCGAATGTTTTCACGACGCTGGTGACACAAATATGCGCAATCCCATTGTATTATAAACTTGCAATGCGAGAAAGCCCACTCAACGAGCTCTTAAAAGAACATTCTCATCATTAGGTATTTAAAATTATATTTTGACTAAGAAAGTTTGAAAATCGCGCTAACCTCCAGTTTTTATAATTTAACACCTCATAATAGAGAATATTCCCAACAGTCAAAAAATAAAAACTAATTAGTTAAATTTAGTTTATCATCTAATTGTTTTGCTCTCTGAAGGAAGTAATGTCTGCTTTGCTATATAATCCAGCTGCACCAACCACACTGACCATCTGTCGCCAGTTTAACAAAACAACGTTAATGGTAAATATATCGCCTAGTATAAATCTGATAAAGAACCAAGAAGCCTTTAGAAAGAAAAATAATAAATTTCGGTAGGTATTTTTTTTTTCCATTGACATGTATTGCAGCCGGAGACAACGGGGTGTCTTCGTTAGTTTCACCTCGCCCTCCTCCCCCGATTGTGTGATCTTTGCACATCCGCGTTAGCGTATATGCCCAAGGATTGCACGATGTGTCCGGTATCTTGCTGTCACCTCCAAATAGTAAAAATGTTTAGAAAAGCGTCAAAATAAAACGGGAAATGGTGATGTATTCGGAATGAAATGCTCGAGACCTTTCCTTCTTTTTTATTTTTCTGGAGGAGGGGGGGGGGGGGGCATTGCTTCATTCTGTTTGTCGTGCAGTCTGAGTATGTTCAAACAGCAGCCCGTTATCTTCATTTACACTAAAGCGCTGCGGACGCTTGACTTACGAGACCTAAGGTTACTGCACTAACCCGGCCGTCTAATCACACACAGAGGAATATTTCCCTGTAAGCGAACGACGCGGCGCTGCAGACTAGCTCGAAAAGCTAGTGTTATTAACTCATAAACACAATTACACCGTACATTTGGTACGTCGAAGAGAAATCCTTTCCATGACGAAAAAATGATTCATCGGCAAAAGGTAAATTCGTATGGCAAAAGATTCATGCCGTAATTTCAGGGCAGCTCCCTGGAGAAATGATATATCCGAGCAGAAATCGCAGAACTGTGCAAAGTGTCCCAAGAAACTCCAAGTATACACCGGAAAATATTGAGTGTGGCAGACCGATAATGAAGTCGTTGAAGGCAGCTTACTCAATGCGCGCTTGTGAATTCCATTATTAAAAATCCGCAGAATTCGGCCGAAAACTTTTCTTCTAATCATGAAGGGTCTCGTAACTGCAGCTCCACCTGTCATAATTATTGCTCCGGTTCAATATTGCGCGGAAGTGCCAATAAGTTTGTCAAGGACACTTAATCAGTCCAATGTGCTTTAGCCAACATCCATATGTGCTGTTGATTGGAAATAAAGTAAATTACGCACTCTTAGATGAACTATCTCGTGTTATTGGGTAATTATACGCTCTTACATCTAGGCGAAGTTTGGTGTGGTTTATCCATAGTGTTTAACATCCCAAAGTGACTTGGGCATGAGGGACGCCTTAGTGGAGGGCTCTAGATAACATTCACTGCCTTGGGTTCTTTAACTGGCACTGGCATCGGGTACCCACGCGCGTTTTGCATGACTCAGCTTTTCTCGCTGCGTAGATATAAAGAAAGCTTTAATGCAGCTTAAGCAGCGAGCTCACCTCTGACAGTGTGATTTTGGTCACCGTGACATCCACCGGTTGAAGCACGGTCGATTCGGTTGAGGTCGGAATATCGGCGACAGAGCCGCCGTGTCCGGAGCGCCTCCTAGAGCGCAAAAGCCTCAACCTGGGGGAATCGGTGCATGCCGATCGGAGCGCTGCCACCAGCTGTTTGGAAACGTCGTCGATACGGACAAGCGCTGCTGTTTGTTCCACGTCGGGTGCAACCGCGCCCTGTGCTGCTGTGTATAGTACCTCGGCTTGTGGCTTCCACTGACGGGCCGTCGTAGGCCGCTGCTGGGGACGCCTTCCGCGCAGCAGGAAACTTCGCTTCCTTGCAGGAAACCATGGCGTGTGGCCTGTGCGCAGTTCCATGCGCGAGTGCAGCGTCGCCACGTCGTCCTGCGCGCATGCGCAGAAAGGCGTTTAGCGGCTGTTAAGTGCCAATGGTACCCCGAGATAGTATGAAAATATTGACTACAGAGGAAAAGAAATTCAAGGTGGAGCAGGATGTCCACATTGCCACCATTCACAGGACAAGCTGCCTGAAGTAGCCTGAAGTCGGTCCCTAGCTTGCTTTTTCTTTGAGCATTTCACAACCTGACCTTCAGGATAGGCGCGGCTCAGGCTCTGGAAACAAAACCTACTTTCTTTTTGTACCCTACATTTTTTTAACCTTGTGCTTGGTATATCATAGTCTGAGTTTCTTACGCGCCATAAAACACAACATGACAAAGCATATTTTTATACCTAGGTTATATAAGCCATCACTTCACTCTCGCATCACAGCGATTTTACAGCGATAACTTTTCGACGCCCTTTTCCCGATTTCTGCCTAGTTGTAGTAGTAACCGAAGTGGTAATGCGTACGCCAGACCGAATGGTCGCTACTACGTGAACCATCCGGATGGTTGTCGTGACGGCATGACGAAAGCGCTGGAATGCACGTTGGGAAGATAGCAAAGCGACCGCTGTTTACGCATGGTTGTCGTGGTAGTATTTAGTGATAGTATTTAGTGATAGTATTGGCAATATCAGGGACGTCAGTAGCTGTGGCATTAGCAGCAGCAGTTACTAGCAGTCTTAAGTAGTGCTAACGACAGACATAGTAGAAGTGACATTACTAGGTAGTAGTAGTTATACAAAACAAGTCAGAGAAGTAGTAATCATCGTCATAAATACTCTTTAGTTAGTAAGCATGGCAGCAGTCATAAGTACTTAGTATATAATAGTAGCGGTTTTAGTCGTAAGACTTTGTAGTTAGTATGTAGACGCAGTAGCAGTAAGCTAAATTAAAGGGAGTGCTGTAGTAGAGTTTAATCATGAATATATCTATGTCGGTCTCAAATTCTTTACCACATTATATAGTTAAATAGAAGTATTCCCAAAGATGTCATCGAATCTAGCCTTACATATTGGTAACCATCCAGTGAACCTATTTCCCCACCGGGGTATGCACGCAGAGATGAGCAGCACCGCCGGCACCAGTATGATGGTACACGCCAAGAAGATTCAGATTTCCTAATTTAAATAAGTTGAGAAGCTGCTTTCACTGGTGGCACACGCTTAAGCTTTAGAAATTAGGGACATACGCGCGGCACCCTTCGTTATCAACTTTCAGTGGCATCCCATACTTAAAAGAAGCAATCTTCATCAGCTAAATTTTTGACGGCCACATAAAACGTTACAAGTAGTAGACATATATACGTGTTCTGGCACTACTGCAGTCCTACGCGAGTTTCATTGGCAGTCTCACGACAGAGGCCGAATTACGCTCCAGTCACTTTACAAACACTGTAACAAACCTGTCACAAAACGATCGGCTAGCCGCGCTCCTATTGATGCACGACCTGTCCACGAATAGTAATGGCGGCTGACTGATATGTTTGTGACAGTTTTTGAAATGTGATAGGACCGTAATTCGGTCCCTGGTTTCAATCGACGGCTCAGGCGAAGAGGCCTCCCGCCTGAAACATTTCAAGATCCCATAGCACTCCTGGAGCTCCAGAGTTGGGTGCAAGGAACAGAATTTGCGTGCCCTTAAGTTCTCAACGTGGCGGCAGATGAAGGCGACTAGTAGAAGAGTGACGAAGGTGGTCGGCAGCACGAGTGACGCCAGGAAGGCGATCAGCATGAGCAATGCAAATGTGGGAGCCACGCTGACTCCATTCCACTTCAGGAGAAGCGCCGACAGCCTCGTCCACAGCCGTGTAGAGTCCACCAGCACGTACGCTATCAGGAAGCTGGCCAGGGACACCAGCTCCTGCACGCACGACTTTGCATGACTCGGGGCCTCAATCATCAAAAAACCAAAAATGATTAATGATTCTCAGCGACTGAACCGAGGCTTAAGCAAGGGAACCACGCAACACTTTAGGACAAAAGGGAAATGAAAGCCACTTTGTCTTCTCTCATACAGCCAGGCGTTCATGTTAGATTGGTTTGGTTAATGACGAAGCAAATAGTCAGGCAGTGAGGAAAAAAGAGCGCTTTTAAGGCGGAAGCCTTTCTAGGTTCATGGAACGAAATCTCGGATGCGAGAGTTGTTCATGAGATTTGTGCGCGAGATCTGTACCCGAGATCTGTCATATCCCGCGAACATTCGTGAGATGTGTTCTTGTCTAATATTCCTGTCATTTGAAACTAACACTTGCACGCACGCCAAGGAACGCCACGCGACAGAAGCGATGGTGTAAAATCCAAACACTTTACACAAGCCGGAGAAAGTGACAGATACTGCACATTTCCTTTCCTGTAAACCAATTATACATACATACATACATATATATATGTCTTTATATATATTGTGAAAGAAAAAGAAGGCTAGGTTGAGACGGCAAGGTCGTGACGGCAAGGCCAGCGATGCCTTGTCTAGCGTTTTAATCCGATGACAAAACCCAGGCGCGTGCCGGAGCCGGCGCCACGGGACGATGATGATGATATATATATATATATATATATATTGTGAGCCTTCCACGGATCTTCTTTCATTTGTGCATATACCATAATCTTCTTTCTTTTGTACATACCATCGTCATCGTCCCGCGGCACCGGCTCCAGCACGCGCATGGGTTCACCATCAGATTAAAACGCTGACACGGCGTACCTTGCCTGCCGTCACGACTTTGGCGTCTCGACCTGGCCTTCTTTCACTATATATATATATATATATATATATATATATATATATATATATATATAAGTGAAATTTACTACGTTCTGCAGAACCATATCACTGTGCTCTGTTTCATTGCCTTACTACAATATTATCTATATGTTTCGTTGCTAATACCTCCATCTCAGTATTGGCTACTTTTTGTTGCTTTGTTGTTCAGTGAAAGATGATTTCTATTACGTATTTTAATTTTCATTGAACTGAAGGTTCTAGCCTTTGTCATGGGCTCCTAATTTCCATTTGGCTGCTTGCAGCGTTCTGAAATATAATATTTGTGTGGCGTATAGATGCTCCACGCAATACAATATGCACCTTCTGTTAGGACCATCAAGCATATAGAATCATGCATGACACAAATAAAGATAGTCCATAGTCACCTGCCACTGTTGAAGACTGATGCTCAAACGTTATGGTAGTGTTAGTATTGTAGAGGTCTTTTGTAGACTGCAATGTACATTGACATTTTGCGCAGAGTGTGTCAAAGAGGTCTGATGCCACAGTTAGTCTTCACTGTCATACAGCACATCATTCTACGTCACACTTTGGAAAAATTTAATGAGCCTAACTCTACCAAACTACATGCTTATTACGCTCTTTGTGCTGACGTGGCGCGATTACTGAATCTGTTTGACTGTATCCCCGAAGCGGGTAAATCGCAAGAAAGCTTAACTCCAAACAACATATTAACTGCAGCTCATTTTTAAAAAGATACGGAAATAAGTAAAGCCTATAGGGCATGCATGAAGCTGCCATCAGGACATTCGGACATAACAGAGACAAAAGGAATGCGGACATCAATATTATTTTCGCAGTCCTTCAGGTTATGTGTCTGAAACGCCTGCCCATTAGGAACAAATTTTGTAAGCACTTCAAAAATCAGATGAAATCGTTAGACAAAAGGCTCTTCCAGCTTATACCGGGGCGCTCTGCCTGAAGGTGTCGTCGAAGCCGGATGAAGAGGTGCCCTGCAGGCCTGTGGCCACCCATGGGACCAGAGACACGACGGTCAAGGGCAGCGTCTCGAAGACCGTGGACAGCGCCACAAGGAGCACTGCATATGACAGTGACTGCAAACAGCAAAAAATTGCGAAGGGTTATGCATGGCATGAACCATATGATAGAACGAATGATGTGAGTGTTGTAGCGATAACACCCGCTTTTCAATGCGCGGTTTCACATAATTTTTATTTAAGTCAGGACGCTTACTCGTCGCATGGCCTGCAATGTGATCTCAATTTCGATCTATTGCTGAAATTCATGTTTCATGCTTTGGAGCCCTCTGCCGCTATAATTTTCCGAATGTGGATTAAATTGGTTCGCACCTGGTATAAATTCGCTGGCGCTTGTATTAATTGCGTTGGCACTCGGATTAAATTGGTTGGCGCTGACATTATTCGAGTTGGCGCTTGGATTAAATATGCTGGCGCTATGATTAAATGCTTGGCACTAGAATTAATTTACATGGCGCTTAGAATATATGAGACGGCGCTCAGATTATTTCCGCTGGCGCTAGGATTACATTCAAAGGGAACACCTGTAGAGGCCACCCTGGACTCGCCCCAGCTCCAAATAATTCCTTGCATTTTGTGGCAATAAAAGTTGTTACCACCCCCACCACAACCCAGGGCTGCATTTCCGTTTACGTTAGGGTTTGGGGAAAGGAAAGCACAACATACATTTGGATGAACACCAAGCAATCATGGACATCCACAATTAATGAGGTCAAGGTGACTTGAAGGCCAAATTTAGCGTCGCACAAAGACCTGCTATACTAGCGTATACACCTTTCGCTTCCACTGTGAAGCGGTTTAAAAAAAAATAACATGCCGCTGTATATGTCCAGGTCACTTGAAGGCGAAAACTTCAAGGTCCACGACTGCTGCCCGAAGCTCAAAAAATGGTGGCAGCTTAAGCATAATGTGAGCCTGGTTATACGAGCGAAAGCTCTGTTTAGCATGGCACTGCATGTCTTAGCAGTATAGTAAGGCTATATAAAAAATTAAAGAGCACTGCAGAATCTGCATTGCAGTAATGCGAAAGCAAGGATGCTGCTGTTGGTTGCTTCTAGCTGCTTAATTCACTTCTTGTTTACCCATTTTAGTCTTTGGTACTTTCAAATTGCGCGCCATTTCATTCATATGCCCTTTTTCGGCTCTACTTTCGGTTGCACGAGATCCGATCCACTACGGCAATCCATTCTCTCTTTCCGCTTTCGCTCCCACCTTCCTCTCTTCTCTTACGGCGCGGTTCAGGTGACCACAGAACAAGTGTGAAGCGAAAAGCTAGAACGGTTGTTTTATGAGGTATCTCTCGGGTTCTCTTCACTGCTAGAAATCCCGTTACAACTTGGTGGAGCGTGCTGGGTCAATCCCTCGTTTACCATCCTGGAGCTCTACATTGGCACCATCGCACCAACTATTACCACTGACATAAGCCAGACCTCTGCTTCCTCGTCTGCCCTGTCGTTTGCGCAGGCATGCTCCGAAGCCGGGACCCAGCCATTTTCAGAGGGACCGAAGATCCCGAAGTAGACGATTGACTTGCATCCTACGAGCGGGTACACGGCGGAACAGGTGGGATGACGCCATGAAGCTGAACAACATAGTGTTCTATCTCATACATTGCCAGCCTGATATTGCCAGCCAAAACAGCGTGGTACCGAAAACGCCCCTGTCGCCGCGCCACCCACGTACGCCGGCATCCACAGGTACCATCGCTACAAACTCAGTTATCCCGTTCCGCCCTCCATGGAAGCCAGCCCATTTCGATGCCCGCTGCCATCCCCTCTTCGTTTGAACCCCTGGCACACTCGGGCCAATCATTTTTTATGAGTGTGGTTTCCTCGGACAAATGATCTGTTACTGTCGTCGTGCCGCTGCGGATTACTCATGACCCTACGTCTACGCGCCTTCTGAACCCACGCCACTACATCCTCTTCCACCGACCTTGATTCCTTTGCCGAGAGCCCGCCTGCTCGCTGCCGTTCTCCATCACTGCGGTGCTAAGTCTCACCGCTGCGTCGATACATCAAAACGCCTCAGAAAAACTAGCTACCGCAGTTTCCGAAGCAAGAACTGCGAGTACGTCGGCCAATGTAGGGCCTCGTCTTTTCACTGTGAATGGGCTTCAAGTTGTTGTGGAGGGTGTGACTGTCTTGTCTCATGTCCATATTGGTGCTGCTGTGCTTGTGATGAGTCTAAAACTGTGCTACAAGCTACGCAAACTGACAACGCCTTTATCTGACCTTTCGCTTCACACAGCTGGTGTAAAATGTATCCGGCCTTTGGCGGCTTGCACAGCCGGGGTTGTCATTAAAAGCTCTTATATACCACAGAATTCCTCCCCCTGTTGTAGCAATCACATGATCTCATTTTAGGCTGGAACTTTCCCTGCAACCATCACGCCATCATCAACTGCGCTCGCGCCGAACTCGACCTTCTCCCGTGCAACGCCCCTTCGGACACCGACTTGCTTCCTGTGCTCAGCAAACTGACTATGGTTGACGACATCAAGGTCACTTCATGCTCATCTATCACCATTCCTGTTTTCTGCCTCTCTGCACCTGACGGCGCCATCATTTTCGCCCCATCCGACATATTCGCACCTCGTCACGGCCTGCTTCTATCCTCCGCTTTGCTCACTGTCCAAGACGGCCGGCTGCAGCATAATTCAGGTCTTAAATCCTTTTCTGAGCCCTTTCTGCTTTATTCATGGTGAGTGCCTTGGTCATGTCCAGCACATCGATGCCTTGATCATCCCGGACCGCCGCACTGAGTCATCTCTTCCTGTCCAATCTCTTAATTTGCCTTAGACTGTTCCTTCAGCTGCAGTCTTTTCTGGTTCGGCCGACACAAACCTGCCCCTACCAAGGCGCGCCCAGCTTCTTCACTTGCTGCTCAAGTATCGCTCCTCGCTTGATATTTTAAAAAGCCCACTCGATCACACGTCTCTCGTAGCCTACGGGAGTCACACCGGTACCCAAAAACATACATACATACATACGTACGTACATATATACATACGTTCGCAAGTACGTGCGCTAGTGCGCCGACTGCCAACCTAGCATGTCTGGCACTCACACCTCAGTCGGCCCGATGAAGCCTCTTCCTTGCCCCTCACGGTCCTTTGACCGCATTGGGATCGAATTCTCCTGCTTCAATACATTGCTGCCGGCAATCGCAGGGATATTGGAGCCCTCGTTCACCTAACTCGTTGAGCCGAAACCGCGGCTCTCGCTGAGGATACGACATCCCATATTGCATCTTTTATCTTGCACTATTTCTGCGCCTTGCATGTGCACCCCGCGAGCGGTTGAGTGACCGAGGGCATGTCAATATTTCAGCGGTTGGGGTTATCTATTGCAAAAATGTAACATCAGTGACCAAACTATTACGGCATAACTTCAACAGATGAATTATTTGACAGAAAGGTTTAAGCGCACTTTGGGCGACATGCTCCTAATGTAGGTCGCGAGTGAAAATTCAGACTGAGAACAGCTTCTGCCATTCGTTACGTATGCTTACAACTATGCAGACCACTACTAGTTCCTCAGTGTATTTTCTTCTCTACGGACGCAATCCTTCCTAATATGGCTGACGCCACTCTCTCTCAAGCTTCTAAGCGCGCTGTGAAGCGCCGTCGCTCGCTCAATTTTTTATGTCTGGAGAGCAGCGACGCCGAAAATCCCGCTTTGACTCTACCAACTCTCCTGGAATCTTCAAACCGGCTCTCTCGTCTGGCTTCGCGTGGCGTCTATCACATTCGGTCTCTCCTCCAAACTTCTGCTCAAATATCTTGGACCCCATGACATCCTCGAGTGCACTTCGCCAGTCAACTACATAGTGAAACCCGTAAAACCATCAGCTGATCTCCTCCAACGTAACCGAGAAACTGCCCATGTGTGCCGCCTCAAGCGGTACTATGACCCGTGTGTGTTGTTATCGCCGTGAGCCGCCAGGGTGGCTCGTCTTTTCGCCGGGCTTAATAGCAAAGAGGAAGATAAGTTCCGGCCGCAGTCACACCCAGAGCGCACGGCGCGAGATCCAGTTGTTGACAAAAAAAACTAGGATAGCGTTTTACAAGTCTCAGGTGCTCTTCGCTGCTGAAATCCCATTACAGTAAAAATATGTATTATCCGAAATTCCAGGAGGGGAGTACGCGCAGCCTTCTGACCTCCCCTCCTCCTGTATGCTTATGAGCGCATGAAATGCATAAAAAGATTTTGCTGCCTTGCAGAGAGTAGGTGATTTCAATGAGTATGCTAATTGTAATATCTTACACTGTTCCACAGGTGCCTCTGCATTGCTTTAAATAACTCCAGAAGGTGGAAATTCCCATAGACCATCACTATGCCGTACCTCATAACCAGAGTCACTTTAGCACGTTAAACCCTACAACAAACGAAACAAACCTATTGTTTTTAACAGCGCAGCCGATTTGTTTTCCGTGGTTGTCTTAACTGCACAATTTCGAGTGCAGCATGAACTCTGAAAGCAAGATTTTATAAAGCACCTTTATAAGTTACAACATTCGCATCTATGTTCAGAACATCATCTTACAACATTCCGCACCTGCGTCAGTTATAAATGACGCCGCATAAACCTGGATTTACTTTGATTTCTAAGGGGCAAATAAGTGATAGAATAATTTTCACATGTTTTGTGAAGGTTTTGTTTTCGCTCTTATGGTTTAACGTCCTAACGTTAATTCGACTAAGATGGAAGGAACAGTGGAGGGCTGCGGAAATATCGACCATCCGGAGCTCCTTTGACGGTCGCCTTGACGCCGTGTACTCGGTACAGATACACTGGCTGTCGCGGCTGGGATTGAATTCGACTCCTTGGGTTCAGCATTCGAGCGATAAGGCACCATGCCCCAGCGACGAGGTAGTTTTAATAATAATATACATGCTTTTGCAACGCACACACCTCCCGGTTACAAAACAGTCATTCATAAGCTCCATACTCGTTTTTAATCTTTATAGAGATGTCGGCATCCTATAAAAGCTGTAATTCTTATAAACACATTGAGCATGCCATTACTATCACAACCATATTTTAGAGATCTGATTAGCTCGTTCCGCAAAGGCGCATACCAAGTTCTCGAAGAAAAGCAGCGGTGCCAGGTACACGGGAGCAGAGATCCCAACGATGTTCCAGGCCTGACGGCCCTTACTGGCCATCGAAAAGGTCGGTCGAGCTCCTCACAAAAATTGCGAGGACGTCTTCGACAGGTATTTTGCGATGACCCCTGTTGTAAAGTAAACATTGACCAGCTTGTCAGTCTATTTTGCGATTCAAAGACTGCACCCGCTCTTCTAAAGAATGCTGGTAACAGTAAGGATCGAGAGACCGGTTGGAAAAGGCAGCACTGCGACGCGACATCAAGTAAAGCCACTCGTAAAACGATGGATGTTAAATGCGCTCAGTATACCAAATTCATACATCCTAAGTTCGCATCTCCAACACGCGCTCCTTTCGCAGCTTCACTTCTTTGATTCCGTCGATCGGTATGAAACAATGGCTTGGTTGACGCTCACCTGAATACTGATTTCTTACGAGAGTATTCTTTTTTCTGGTACACATATATGACGTCAATACAATGATAAAGCCCGATTTAATGAACCGTAATTTATTTATGCAATGAAATAATTATAGAATGACATCATATAATCGAAACAAGAAATTATTTTTATAACCTCTTCTCACTGTGCAGTACACACAATATTTGAACGCAAATTTTTAAAGGAGACTATACTCACAGGATAGGAGGAACCTACCCCACGTTTAGATCACCCTAAGGACAGGTCAAGAGCCTATGGCTATATGAATGAAGCCTTTCCGAGTTTTCAAAACAGAGAATATGGGCTGGGACGAAAACCGAAAAAAATTAAAAGGCGCTGCCTTACTCAGGGATCGAATGCTTGCTAATGGCCAGGATCTTGAAACGGGTCTCAGCGGTCGTGACAAAGATGTAGCCTGGTGATGATCATCTTCATCTTCTCAGAACGTGAGATGCATCCGCACGCACCTGCAGTAAAGCACGACCTCGTAAAAGACGTACTCTAAAATGACACCATAAATATTTAAGCAACTATAGACGACGTTTTTCATACATTCTGGTCTCATTTTTGTCCCAGCTTGTTTTGAAGCAAAAATGTGGCCCTAATTCGTTTAGTAAAGAAACTTCCTTGCGGATACAGACGTTTCACACTTTTTATTGCGAAAGCAATACTGCTCGCAGTTTGATCCGTCAGCGTGGCCCGGCGGTGAACACCATTGACCTTTGACCTCTAGACGACCCCCGTAGATGACCCCAAGATAGCAAGAGGTGCAACTTGGGTCTCTCGTTTCACATGAGACGGTTATGTCAGAATCGGCCTGCCAGGACCCTGGCATTCACGTTACTCCTAGAGCCCAATAAGGCACGTTCATACGGCTTGGTTAAAGAGAGGCTTTATATGTGGGCTGGCAGGCGCTGCCAACTTGGGTCTCGTTTCACATGGGACGCTTATGTTAGAATCGGCCTGCCAGGACCTTGGCATTTCGTTACCCCTCTAGGACACTAAGACATTCATACAGCTTGGTTAAAGTGGGGCTTTATGTGTGGGCTGGGGAAGAAGAAGAAAAATTTGGAGGACGCTTAAGCTTCGCCTTCAAGAGTGGAACGCGATAGCGTTATTGCACCTCGTTCGCACCGCCCACTCATTCGCTAGGTATGCTCTTGAGTGATCTAAAGAAAGGAAAGACGCTTGATTCTACAACCCGTGAGGGTGCACGGCGAAACGTCAGGGGCGAGTGGCGCGCCACGTGTCGGGGCAGCGCCGCACATTGCGAGGAGGGGTTCTTCTGTGTTTGCCGCAAGATGGCTCTGCATGTGCGCAGAGCGCAGAAGAAATGTAGCGGAAACGTACTTCGCTGCATACTTAGATGCATATGGCATACGATTTTTACCTTTTCTTAATACAGAGGAGTTCCCCTTTGATACAGTAATGCTCCTGGGCCTCCACAGCTTGTGGAAAACCAGATTGCAGTTTAACAATGCAGATACACAAGTCAATCCTGTACGAGAACATTTCATACACAGTGTTGTGCGGTTCAGGGAAGTGCATATGACACTCCCCGAGCAGCCACAATGGATTCATGTGCTTGACAGTTTGGTTAAACTGAAAAAGTTTTAACCCGCCGTGTCACGCGAAAGTGTGCTGGCACGTTTTATTGTTCATCGTCTTGTTTTGAATGTCCAAGTCAGCAATAAAGAACAAAAAAAACTAGTGGCTGAGTGGTAGCGTCTCCGTCTCACACTCCGGAGACCCTGGTTCGATTCCCACCCAGCCCATCTTGGAAGTTGCTTTTTATTTATGAAGTGCATGCCGGGATTTATCGCTCACGGCCAACGCCGCCGACGCCGACGACACCGGCTTTTCTGCGACACGAGCTCCTTAACGCTACCGCGTTAAAAGAAGCGGAAGAATTAGGAGAATTCTCGGTCACCCACAGCTATTGCTTTCGCTCAATATTCGGTTCAGCTGCGTTGAAGTCTTCTAATTTTTTTAGCCCTCGCCCAGATCGAACGAATTGCCTAATGAATCCCATGACAGACCGAAGAGGATGATAGGCGCGTAGGAACGCAATCATGTTCAGCACCCCATCCTGATTGCTTTACCCTTCGTAGTGTTGAGAACACATTGTGACGCAGAGAACGGAGCTGGTTGAAATGCCTACAAGGTGCATCTTTACACGCTTAACATAAATGAAAGTGAACATGTAGAGAAGCCATTTAACATTTTAAGCTGTGGCAAATTACTCACTCGGTATCGATACACACCCAGCCAATACCGAGTATCCTTTGGATACCACTTCTAGAGTAAGGCCACATGGAATATACATCAACAGCCTGTTTCTCTCATGCCGTACAAGCAGTTCTTGCGCGGCGTAGTCGGTATACTTGTCACGCTCGCAATCCAAGGACCAATATAGTTTGGATTCCGCTTGACATACCTGAAAGTTTTCCAAAGTGAAATCACTTCAGACGTGCGACAACATCCAATATCTGTTTTTATCATGTACATTCCACTCGTAATGTGGCGTTAAACGTCAGCATTGAGGCGAGTTTGAAAATTCTGCGCAGTGTGATGCACCTGTGGCGTCATGACCATGTCAACCATCCACGATATTTTGTTCACAGCCGACGACGCCCACACCGGCTTCTCTGCGATACAGGATCTTAATGGTGTCGTGTTATAAATATGTAAAGCCTAATATTGGTCAACCAGCATATTACAGTCGCGTGCAAAAATATTAGCGCTATTGGCGCGTTTCCGGAGCGGGAATTAACAAAGCTCGGCGCATGCGGTTACGAATACGCCGATAGCGAAAGTGTCAAGCATATTCGCGAAGAACGCAGTGACGCCAACCGCGTGGTTGTGTCTTCGCCTCTTCGTTGACATCGCCATGTTATTTGTTTTTTTTTTTTGTTCACTCGTGAGTGACAGTACAACGGGGCTGCGTGTTGGCACTGCTGCGCAAGAAACACGGGGACTGATATAAAGGTCGCCAAGGACTGACGCAATGCTACTTAGCTTTCTTCAATCGTGTAGACACGATCTAATTTATCCATCTTCACATGAGGTATGACCAAACTTATGGCAACAGGACCAAGGTGGCGTTTTTATCAGTGCGGAGCGATTCGAGCTCTAATAACCTCACAGTAACAGAGCAAACTAGAAGGTTTACATGAGAAACCGGGGCGGCAACCATAATTTGAACTGGGCAATCAATAACTACAGAGGCGGGACAACTAAAAACGTAACCTTAGCCAGTTGTCTTCGTTATTGATCCAGAAAGAGCAGCCAACGACCAGCCCAATGGTGAATTCCATTCGCAGAACCAAGAGTGGTCCGCACACTCCGCGACAGAGCACCCGCATTCTGCGGATGGCATGCGTTCCGACTCTGCGTTTGGAACCCTCGTGTTCCGACCTGAGCAAGTAGGTGGCACTCGCGAACTGGCGGAAGAAAAGCTAGTCATTCCTTCTGTTTGCCTGTAGCTGCGCTTCATGTATCATCTTCGACAAAGGTAACTAAACTGCGTGTGACGCTTCTCGGTTGTATTGTAAAGCCAATATTGAATACCAGATGATACATGTCAAGAAGTAACGACCGGAGCTCGCCTTTACTTTGAACATATTTACAGGTTGAGAAGTGGTACGAACTCTTCACTGCGCGATTGAGATGCGGAACACGCAGCCTGGTTACGTTTCGCAAATACAGTACTTATCGTATCGTCTGTTTTCAAACCTGCTTTCTTGAAATGTTGACATCAACAGTTCACGCATTATTTCATTCGTTCATTCGTGGTCGCACAGCCGAGTTTTTCGGCATTTTATCAAAATAATGTCGCGGCGCGCTGTTTTTAGCCTCCCAAAGCATAGCATGCATTAATTGAGTGGCTTCGAGTTTACGAAATAGAACCATCAGTCGCTCTTCGAGCTGAAGCTGCTCTCCGACTCGCTGTCCCCAAGAGAAAGCGCGAGAGCGCCAGTTCGCGACGTGAATTTGAGCAGAAAGCGGCGGCAAGTACTGATCGTCTGCTACAAAAAACAAAGGGTGGAGCCGGTGAAGCGAGGACAACAAGCGGACGAAAATGTAGAGTGCCGTTGAAGGAACACGTCACACAAACTTCCGGCTGACTGCCTATTTCGGCGGAGCAGTCTTTACTGCTCCATAGAGCGACCATGGCTCGGCGATTGCTTTCCATCTGCATTTTGAACACGCCATCCGTGTCCCGGATCTGCCTTTGGAATACAATTCCTCTGGAAAGAGCAGAACCATGATAACGGCGCTCTAAAGCTGGCTCCAGTAATAAAATAGCGCTCGAAAGATCCTCTGAGCTCTAACTTGCAGCAACGCATTTCCCACTATGCTATGCTCTCACACACAGTCTTCCATCCGCTAGCCTCGCGGGGCCTGACTCATTTTCCCATCTGCTCGTGCTCTCACGGTACAATGCATTCAGGAATGAACCAGCTGGGTTGTGCCAGAAACTCCTTCAGCGATGGCTCACACTGACATCATTTCGAATGTTGGCATAATCACATCACCCCAAGGCACGTTTCCGACCAAAGCGGTCTCGTTCCCGTGCATCACTCTCGCATCCTTCGTTGAAACCCAACCAGGCAGGTGCTGGTCAACACTGTGTGCTTATTATCATACCTCTTCTTGCCAGTACAATCTGGCTTGTTCAATTGGACAAACACAACACAAGTTTAGGTTTAGCAACTGAAAAGTCATGCAACAAGTAACATCCCTCACCAGCGTGAAGAAAATGAAAGAAGTAATAATGACCTTCATGAAAGTTACATCAATTTAAACCACAGGAGCCAAGAAATGAGCACTGTCCGAAAACATTTTGCGCAGGAATTTGTTCGCTATCCTCGAGGAGAAATCTAATGGGATGGGTTTGTTTTCTTCCTTGCCTGTTTTTTCTAGCGTTAGCTGTATTTGACCTGCATTCTATTCATTAGCTTCCTAAGGTATACGCCATACACAATGCTCGGGGAATATAGGGTCGGACGCAGAATTACATTTTGCTATTTCAAAGGTTATTTTATTTGAATTCAAAGCCAGATCGAAGTTTAAGCAGTGTGTTTGGGTGAAATACAAACTGATTTTGTTTATTTCCAGCAGGTGAGCGGTTTCCTTGTTCCGGTATAGGTGGCATGCGCATATATAGTGCAGCCGCAGACTTCGCTTGGGACGTCCTTTTCATGTATTGATATTTTGTTATATGCATTTTTTTCATTTCCTGTGAAATTCGCTTCAACGAGGTATGGAAAGCCGTTTATTGTGAAGAAGCTCTTTACGAACAGAGTAAAACATGTACTGTCGTCATTGATGGTCACTTGTTCTCCTTACTTTTGCTATTCGATTTTCAAATGCAGAAACGCGTCCAAGTATGCATAAATGACTGGTGCTGCTTCAGTTTTTATTTCACTTGTCGTCCACATTGAATTGCAGCCAGGCCAGTACTAACGTTGTGATCTCGTGACTAGAAACAATTATACTGAGAGCGCGTGTCTTTCGACTTTTCGAAAGACTGTGCCGTTGTTGCCAGAGAACTTTGTCCATCAAGTCCAAGGAGTAACAACGAAGCAGACATGCATAAAAGTTGGTGATGCGCTTTCTTAACTTATTTCTCAAAATCAACACCAAACAGTTCTTGATAGTTTCAGCTCTTTTCAAGGAACGAAAGGCATGCTTTCAGAAGCAACGCTGCCCGGAAGCGAAGCCACTCCCTACTCTGAAAGGAAAACTGTTGATGCGCTGCTGTTAGACTGCTGAGATGAACCAGTTGCAATTCATCGGTTTTGTATGTCTGAGCTGCTTTATCAGTGCTGCAGCGTGCTCGGCTTTTAGCTCCAATATAGCTTCAGAGTCATCATGAACGAGCGCCAGCACAACAATTACATAGTGTTCTGTGCGGTCAGAATGTACATCGATGGCTGTGAAGTGTAGTTCAATATTGAGAACCAATGCGAAAAACTAGGGGATCACCGAAACATATATACATGCACGAATACTTGCATTACGTAATAAACGTTGTGAGTTAGACATTTCCGAGGCTTTCAAGGGCCACGCTAATCCAGTCAGAAAATATCAATGAACGTTGTGCAGGTTGATGGTCTGCGTAGCGAACGTAAATAGCAAGTCAGAGTGCGCCATCTATACGCTTTTATCATCGACTGTGAAGTAGTGGTAACAGCCGCATAATAGGATTAGATCTTGCCATGGACGAAGTATTTGGCGGAGTTTTGTCGAGAGAGGCCGTATATTCCAATATAATATTCGGTGAGTATAGTAAATGCAAAGGACTAATTCAAGCGACTTTCATAGAAAGTTATCGTTATAGACAAAGCAGAAAGCTGGGCTAGTTGGTGTGTCATCATAAATAAAAAGACTAGAGCAAATAACATAGACACAGACATAGGAGAAGACAGGACGAGCGCTCGTCCTGTCTTCTCCTCTGTCTGTGTTTGTGTTATTTGAGCTAGTCTTTTTATTTATATCGTTATAGAAAATCGACATGGACTCTATTATGGCTAATGTTAACATAATAAGTATGTTGATGTATGTTGTGGATAACAGCCCTTGGTTTTAAAGGGTGCATGACTCGTGTAGCGATTAAAAGCGCTCTTTTACTATAGGCTGTGGCTAAAGGTACGTCGGACGGACCCGATCGATGGTCTTAAAGGTACGTCCGACGGACCCGGTGCGTTTTTCTTCGGGATACGACGGACGGATCCGGGAAATAATTTTCAGAGGTACGGCGGACGGACGGTAGGGTTCTTCCGACGGACCCAACGCATTTTTCTCCGATATGGGCCTTGGGATCCGTCGGGAAAGCCGGACGGATCCGAGATCCCCAGATGTGGTTGTAACAACTAGTAACGTTGGTAGCAACAACATGGTAGCCATATGTAGCCAAATCGAAGTTGGTATGAGGTGTACGTGCGAGGTGCAAGAAGTATGTACTACATCCTGCATGCGTGAAATGTGAAATTACAAAGAATAGTACAGTGGCAAGAATAGTGCCTAGAATGGATGATATACTACGTGATGGCATGATGATAGGTTTACGTGAGTTGGACCGCGGCAGGGTGGCAAGCACGACCAGAGCGCAACCGCATGTAATCGCGGTGTTGACGGCCAGCCCGCGGCCCGCACGCCCGTTCATTTGGTCCTCGTTATCATGTGGATTAACGTCTACGACAGTCGTTATGTAGTTATGTAGTTTTGATTCTTCAAAGTTTCGCCACTTCCATCTGTGATGAGATGCGTCACGTAACGCATCGCTTTCTGCTCGCATTGAGGTTTGGTGCTGCAAGTTCTACGTATATAGTACATTTACAAGCGGCGCTGAAAAAGCTGGGCGCCGCCGGCGTGTCTCTAGCCCAAGCATCGCGTCATTCGTGTTTGTTGGAGGTGTGGTTTGTGCTTACCGTGAGATGCTGTGATGTACGGATTACGTCCTACTAGAGTGCTGTGATGAGTGCGCCGACGTCCGGACGGACATTAGTGTATCCGTTTATGATCGGCGATGTTGCACGTGCATGTCAGTGTTTATTAGGTGCAGTGGTCATTTATTTACACGCGCTGTGCAACAATCAGACGAAAATAAGTCATCGACAATTTGTTAGCCTGCACTACAAAGCTCAAAACTCGGAAAATGGGAATGCACATGATGCAGTTTTCGCATGTTGGAGTGGACCGAAAAATAAGTGCCTAGCCCACACCGCCGGGATGCGCATTACTACAGGTGAAATGGTTCAGGTTTCTGTAAAATAGCTGCCTGGCACAGCACCTTCCTAAATGTTCAGGCTTTGTACTATTGTTGAAGGCCACTTTATCATAATAAAGGAACGAATATGCTTTATGTGTTAATGACTATATGCTTTTTCAACATATGTTCATTTTTTTTCGTTTTTCCTTAGTTGCCTTTGTTTTTCATGCTAGACAAACACAAATAGTACACTTTTAAACTTGTCAGTCCAAAGCTGAACATGAATATCTGCCATGCATGTGACAGCTTTAATGCTAGAAAGGTTGACGTGTATAGCATGCACGTAGACGCTGCGACATCTTAGTGGCACGTTCCGCTACTTGCCCCAAGGTCGTGATGTTTAATGCCAGTGATGGCAGTCGCACTTTGGTGCAGGTGAAATGCAAATGCTTCTGTTTCCTGCAAGATGTCAACGCAAAGTACAAAGCCCGGCAGTCAAATTAGTCTGGAGCTCTCCACTACGGTATTTTTCATAGCTACATATGTCACTTTAGGATGTGAAACCCTACATGCCACAGGTAGGCTGCATTGTTTTTTTAGATTTTGTAACCTCTCATCTATGTTTTGCAACATTTGGCTAATTTTAGTTCTCAAACAGTTGTTAAAGATGAAACCGAAGCAGTTCTTGGCATGGTTTCCTGCTTGGATTAATTTGCTAATTGCAGTTCTGTGAAACTTGCATCAATGCTTGACAGTTCAAATAGCAGGCAGTTGAATTACAGAAATTATGTGGATCGTGCATTTCAGTTCTGACAAATGGAAAGTAACGGTCCCCTCCTTGCATGCATAAGTGCCCTTAGACAAATACATACTCGGGTGTGTGGTTGTGACGCATATCAAGGGTCAACAGAAGGCCATGTGGAGCCAGTGTGATATTCTTCATGAAGGCTAAAGTAAAATTGTACAACAGCTGCTGTACCATGCAGAAAAAAATCGATCATTTAGTGTATGATTAACTGACCATGAATAGCATCTTACTCAGAGTATTATGCGATATATATCTGGTTTAGCATCCCAAAATAACTACGGCTATGAGGAACACAGTAGTTGAGGGCTCCGGTATAATTTCGACCACCTGGGGTTCTTTTACATGCACTGACACCGCACGGTGCATGACGGCCTATTGTTTCACCTCTATTGAAATGCCCCTGCTGTGACTGGAACCAAATCTGCACCTTTCGGTTCAGCAGCCAAGCACTCTAACTACTGAGCCAGCACAACGGGGCCAAGTATCAAAATGCATGCTATTACACTTCCTTCTAGCCGGTGGTTTTCTTCACAGAACTAAGGTATACAATGAAAAGTAAATAGCAAGAAAATCCTAGTTTCATTGCACATTATATTCACATTTCAGCAAACATTCTCTAGGAAAAAATTTCTCATAATGTTTGCATGGAAACCATGAACATCTTACAAAAACAGAACAGTGCACTTACTCCACTCCAATTATTAATGGGCAACGTTGCATCTATGCTACTACACTGCACTTATCACAAAACCACAAGCCCCATTTGCTTTGGCCAATCACTTGATGAAACTAACGGAGACAGATGTCGCACACCATAGACTGGTCGTCTCGCAACATATCTCTGCATATGAATTGCATTTCAATTTCATGCATTTCCACTTAGCTTCAACTGTTGCCAGCATTACTAGTCACCCATCTTTTCTGAAGTTCCTTTTTACGCTTTTGGGATCAGCATCCTTGTTAACGATGGTCTCTGAAATTTTCGATGCTATCATTTTCACATCTTCCTCATCTGGAAGAACGAAGGAAATGACAAGCTTTGAGCAGAAGAAAAATTAGGGAGACTCCTAATCTCCACCTGTAAGGGTATGGTGTGCCAGCATTAATGGTTCTTGTCTGCAGATCCCACTGTGGATTCCCGTTAATTTACATGCCATTTGCTACAAACATAATTACTAACTCCTTAATTCATGTCTCTGTTATCTCAGATATACTCATTAGCATACGGTCGTAGGCTGCCCTGTTAGGTGATAGACAACCTGGCATAGACATCTGTAAGCCTTAACCTTTCTTAATTGGAGCTGAAACCTCCCAGAACATATTTCAAATATAACTTTGTAAGCTTTACTTAACAGCTCCTTCCATGTCGTGTGGCCTCGTGACATTTGGCTCGTGGCACTTTTGGCTTGTGCACAGGGGTCATCTGTTAAATACTGGTTAACATGCATGAAAATAACATTTTCACACAAACTGGTGGCAAATGGTCAAGTGGTGCACTGCAGATTCTGAAATGTATACCTATATGCATGCAAGGACCGTATCATCACATAACATGATCAAGAGTTCTATCAGTACCTGTAGTTACATAGCATTTCAATGCCCATTAAAGGACCACCTCAGACAATGGTTGCTGTTACCACAAGACCTGTTCTAACAGCGTACTGACACCATTCCACTGAGCGATGGACATGTATATGCATACCCTAGATAGCTCATGATTGTGGATCTCATTTATTTCTATGACTTCCAAGGAGTTTCTGTCGTCAGAAATCCTACACTTTATGAAATCGGGACAGTTGTCTTGGAAGGTGATTAAAAGAAATAACCAGGTTACCTTGACGAAATGCTAAATTACAGAGGGTGAATATGCTGCATGAAGATACCAAGAAGCTTGTACAAAGAAAAGTGAGAGTGAAATGGCAGGATTTTTGAAACATTGAAATAAACTACAAACTATACTTGTCAAACCTGTCATTAAGGAATGGAAATCATGCAGTAATCAAAAACGCAACATGGAGGCTATTTTAGGTCATCTTCACAAAACACATACCCACACCTCACACACAGCTTCATACTTATGAAAGAGGACAAACCAATATGCAAGGAGTGTGGAGATGAACTAACAATAAACCATATCTTACATGTGCGCCAGAGTCGAGAAAATAAGAGGAAACATTTTGTACAATTTTGCAACAGATCCCTTTCCATCCCAGCATGATCCTAGGAGAGACGTGCAAATTTCCTGCATTTTTGGTTTCCTAAAATGTTCCTAAACAAGCTACTTCCTAAAGACCATTTTAGTCATTACACACAAAATAAATACATTATACCTTGTTCTTGGTGCATGGCAGCATTAGTCGCTTATGCCCATAAAAATCAACACAATGCTGTAAGGTATACCTTGGTTAGCTATGTTATATGAGACAAGCTTTCGGTCTGGTGTGGTCCTTATTCACGTGACAGCGCTGTCATGAGAGGATCTATGTTTCAGCGATCGGAAAGTGACCTATTCCAATAATTTTACAAATTGAAGGCGATTCTACAGATTTCTTAAGACTGGAGTGCTCAAATGTTTTATCAACGTTCCGCCTGCTTTGACAGCCTGGAGTGAAACTGTTGAAGAGAATACATTTTTGAACATTTAACGCGTTTCTGAAGGCGTTGCTTTCAATTACGGGGCCCACAAAAACCAGCTGAATGTCAAGCGCCGCCTAGGTAGGCTTTCTAGCAACACAGCGGTGTAGCGTGGAAAATCGCTCCGCCGGTCCATCACTGGCGCCGCTGACTTGACAGGCGAACTGTTCAAATTTATAGCTACTGACAACACCTGAAACACTGAATTGCGCATGATCAAAGCAGAATTTCTCTAACACTGAGCACTGGTAGCTATCGATTTCGCGCCCAATATTGTGAAAATCTGTCCTCTATTCGATCATTGATACGTCCACGGTTGAACATTTATGCGCCTCAGGGTAGGCCAGCCGTTGGAACATGGATGTGTGGTGGTAGCAACGATCACTTCCATGGCACACTCTGCAAAATTCCAAGAGTCAGCTTCTTCAACGAAATGTGCAGCGCACATTTTCTACCGCGTACCTAAGTCCGGCGATGCATGCATATCGATCCCGATCGTTTCGAAGCTGCGCGGCCGTTCAGTCGGGTCACGCTAACCTCGAGCATGCGGGGGTTTAAACTACATGTACGCAAAATTCAACGACAAGAAAAAGATGCAGGCTAAGCATTTTAGTCTAGTCTTCCCCTAAATACCAAAGATCATTTCTGTTCACAGGGAATTCGGATCATTCGCGCTTCCGGCTTTCCGGTTGTGCACTCTTGCGGTGCGGTGCAGTAGGTCTTCGCCTCGACGAGTCGATGTGCAGCTCGCCGCAGTAGCAGCGCAGGCCTCTAGTAGATTCGGCATGTCTTTTGCCACGGCTCTGAGGTAGAATTTAAACGAAGAATTTAGCTAGAAACATCCTGTTTCCTCGGTCTGCATGTGAGGAACGAGCATAATGCCATTTCACATACATACTTTGGACTGCCGAATGTTCTGCACGGCGAGGTGTGTGTGTGTTGTGCCGGCGCTAGATCTTCGGAGGTCGATGCAGGACCTAAGACAGCGTAAATGCTAGGAATAGCTCGCTCGGATCACGGGCAGATCGAGGTGATAGTTAAGTGCGAAGCGAAAGCTGCTCGTGAATGTGCGTATCTCGATGCCAGCTGGTGGAGCTGGTGCAGTACGTAGCATCGCCTAGCGATGCTTGCCGTACACAACCCTAAGCGAAGACCGTGATTTATGTTAGAACGGATGCACTCTTCGTAGCACCTCATCGAGAGTCGCGGCTAGCTGATATCATAGAGGATAATAGATTCATTCACGCGTAGCAAGCGGAATGTGGCCGCGTTCGACGTGCATATAGCCATGAGCCTGTATATCGACGTCCGCCGTATCTTTACGAGAATCGAATGGATACGTCGGACGTACCTTTAGACACTTCGTTTACTATATGTCCCTTTTTACGGATCGTCTTCCACAGGCTAAGCACTGATAAACTATGCAAGTACCGGCCTAACAAGTGTGGTAACCATGACATTGTAAAGACTGATGACCAGAACAGAAAGAAAAATTTTAGCTTACGATGGTATGCAGCTTGTTTCCTACTAACGGCAGTAGTACGTAAAGCGTTTAAGACATCTACATTTAGTAATTGTTCTCCTCTGTCCTAAAGGTCCGACACGGTGTGAATATTTCCCACGGTACAAAAAAAGAATTTTGGACTATTTGAAATCGTCATAGTTAAAGCAAGCCAATCTTGCAATGCTAGTCACCGATCATCATCTGACGAGAAATACTTCTGTCATTAAGTATCTTTGTCAGTGCGCATTTAGTCTTCGATTGGTGACTACCGTTCATCGAAATACTAAATGCATAGACGCTTGTTCGCAGAGTCAAAAGTGCTAGACATTTAGGGTTTTTAACACTGTTGGACAGGCATATGTCTCGCTTGCTTATACTCGTTTCAGGTATATGCTCCTGGACTGTACTGACAAGGCTCAATGCCCTACATACAACTGCTCTGACAGGTGAAAGCTTTGCATTACACTTTGCTCTGTGCATTCTTTCTATAGCTGATAAGACCAACCGCGGTGGCGCAATGGTTAAGGCGCTCAATGACTATGCCATGAGAGATCGAATCCCGGCAGCGGCGGCCGCTTATGATGATGAATCAACATTTATTGGGCCCGAAATAAATCGGTGGTGCACGCACACACCAGACGGGATGCCTGCATATGCTCCTAGCAGCTCCTGGCCCCTGTTCGTCAGTGCGAGCTGAATCGATTGAGCGAGGCTGGATAACAAGGTATCCCATCGCTCAAGGTGTTGGGGATTGGGCTATTGGCGGGAAGGGGAGGGCGGTCTTGATGGTTGGTTGGTTTGTGGCGTTTAACGTCCCGAAGTAACT
This sequence comes from Amblyomma maculatum, assembly GCF_055883805.1. Taxonomy (NCBI): domain Eukaryota; kingdom Metazoa; phylum Arthropoda; class Arachnida; order Ixodida; family Ixodidae; genus Amblyomma; species Amblyomma maculatum. The sequence continues at coordinate 42,753,828 of NC_139344.1, forward strand.
CAGGCTATGAGAGACGCCGTAGTGGAGGACTCCGGAAATTTCGACCACCTGGGGTTCTTTAACGTGCACTGACATCACACAGCACACGGACGCCTTGCTTTTCGCCTCCACCGAAAAGCTGCCGCCGAGGCCGGGATTCGATCCCGCGTCCTTGGGAACAGTAGTCGAGCGTCGTAACCACTGCGCCACCCCGGCGGGATGGCGGTCTTGAGTTTTGTGCACTCTACCAAAACGTATGGCTGGGAGTCTTTTTCTCTTTTGCAAAAAAGGCAGAGCATATCGTGTTCCACATGGTATATGCGGTTCATCAGTATGCGATGCACAAGCGATCCCGCCTGCGCTCGACGCAGGATTGTCTGTTGTTGCCTGGTTTTATTGGGGTGCGATTCTGGCATTCTGCACCTTTCCTCTCGGTACATGCGGGTAATCTCCCGAAAGCTGGTAAGCGGATGCGGTAGCTCTTCCAACAAAAGAGGATCTGAAGGGGCGTCGTGTGACTGATCACTCTATCCGAGTCTCCGAAAGTGCATCTGCAACCCAGAGATTTGAAGCAGACTTTCTGAACAATCCGTTTGGACACACGTGTAGTGTTCGCGAGAGACTGTTGCACCAAATGGACTTGACGGTGGTGAGTAATTCAATGTATGAGACTTTGCGTTTGGACTCTGCCAAATCGAAATACTATACAGACAAAATTGAGACCGCTGCATACTACTTCATAGTTCATCGGGCAGTCTTCGCCTCTGTCAAGCACAATGAATAAAAGATATGTGTATACCCAACGTCTCTCTTTGCTAAACATACATGACCCCAACAAGCTCAGCCAAGGAAACGTACCTCTCGCTACGTATATCCTGACATAGTTGCAGTACTAAGCCACTGCCACATTTTTGTCGAAGCTGAAAGGTAGCACCCGCATATACCTAGATATATCGTCTCAAGAATATCAGATCGATGGAAGTTTTCGTATTTTATATATGAAAAAAATCTCCCGCGACGATGCTCAGTAAGGCGAAATCAAAACGCAGCTCTTTATGTATTTTGGTTTTTAGCTAAATTTGGGCAAACAATTTTAGAGACTTATGTAGATATGCAACGGTACAAAACACACCTTATTTTCCGCGCATACTTGTCCTTCAAGTTACACGCTCTTAATTCTCAGTCCTTCGTTATAACGAAAAAAGCCTTGCGGTCGGAGAAATTGATAGAAATATGTTCCACTTGCTATCCCAATGGCTGGTTAAAAAAGAGCAGATATATCCAACTGTTTCGTGAGGTCGCCAAGCAGTGGGACGGGTTACAAACGAGGGGAATGAGATTTTGTCGCGCCTAACCATAGCCTGGAGGCTATGGCCTAACTTGTATGAAGTTCTCGTTTGTGTTTGTATCTAGATTAAAGTTCCGCAGTACTATAGCACTGGTGTCGATCTATGAGCGGTTAATTCATGACGAAGTAAATGTACGTAGTCTATGGTGAAAGCGGTAGGAGAGAAGCAGACAGCCACTAGCAGCAATACGATGCAACTTTGCAGCACACAGTTCACTAGTAAAGTACCAAACTACTCGAGGGTGAAGGGAACGATCTCCCATCGTTCCCTTTAAGGTCGACTTTCCCCTGCAGTACTAACTCTAGCTATCACAAGATGGTGCCAGTGTCGGTGGTTAACATTAATTATCAAGAGATGGCGCCAGCATCCCGGCAGCCTGAAAGTCTGGCAGCACCAGAGCCACCAGAGGCCTCGTCCCTGCCCACGCGGGGAAGGTCAGATGTATTCGGCATCGAAAACTCAACGCGACTGGACGAATTCTCGCGGAACTCCGCAGTCGCCAGCGAGGCGGAGCCTCGCGGGACTTTTCCCACTTGCTCGCCCTGTCCAGTCTCGGAGCTTATATCCCCTGCCCTAACGTGAGAAAACATTCGCCCGTAACCTTGTTGGAAAGCTCGACGGCCTATAGATTCATTAGCGTGTTTTATTGCTAGCTAGCGTTGTTGTTAGGGAAGCAATAAATGCCTGTTGTTTGTCAGCACGTTTTTTTTTTTTTTGTTGTTGTTGTTCCCAACAGCATGGCCCTCAGTGGTCGGTGTGCGTTCGATAGTGCATGCGATCACTGGGTAGGGTCGGTGTTTTGGATTATCAGCCGCGAATGAGGAGGCAAAACGTATTTAACTCTTGTTAAAACCCCACTTCTGCCACTCTGGCGGATACTGCAAGCGCCACAGCAGTGCTGGTAGTTTATAATTACCTCAACACACGGACAAGCGCAACTACTCAAGCATGTTGACCACCCGCGGAAATCTTACAGCACTATAGTCTAGGCAGAAGGGAATACGCGCCACCTGATAAAAACCTAGATAAATAACAATAAATAACACCGATAAGAATTAAAACAAACTCGTACTCAAATACAAAAAGACTTGACGTAATCTACCCACATGACTATGAACTACAATGCGCCCTCTGTGACAGGGAGGCAGACCTTATACAACATGGTATGGCCTGTCAGTACAGCACAGCAGCAGAAAGGATAAAAGACCCGACGAATGAGCGGTGGGTAGAAATTCTGTCTAGCTCGGGCCCGAACGTTCAGCACCAGCTGAATTTAAGGGCAAGAGCGGCTGCAAAATCCAACGAACTCCTTGAATAGGGCGGCCGTCCGCCAAATTTTGTTTCATTAAAGAATGTTTTAATCGTCATCATCGGGGGACAGCTTGAAGTTATCGCGGTCACTAAGCGGAGCAGGTTCGTCCACGAGATCATTACGCTGTTCACCGAGCCATCAGAAACATCAGTGTTGCGTATACGACTATGGAAGGTTGCTCGAGGTTGAGCAGAATCATGTGCCCTAGGTTGGCCTTCCTTTTGAAATTGGGTGGCAACACAGGGCACTTTTAAGCTTCACACATATGTATAAGATGCGACAGAGTTAGGAGGTCCGTCAGGTTGTGGGGGTGAAAACTTCATTTCCCTCAGTATCCCAAAGCTGCAACTAACCAAACTGTTGAGACGTCTTCGTTCCGGATGACCAAGGCACGTTGCGGCCCAAGTCGGCCAGTGCTAACTGTGATGGGCTCTACAATCCTTCAGATGCCCACCGGTTACATAGATGACGATGCTCTTAAAGCCAAAATCAGGGTTCTAAGAAAAGTGCTCTAATATTTGGAAACACATAACCTTAAAACCCTTCTCTGTCAGCCTCCGAGGGAAATTAGTGCTGGAAGGCGACATCAGCATGTCATATACGTATCACTTTGGCTTGTAGATGGTACTAGGTAGAGCAGAATAGATGTTTCTGAAACGTTCAAAACGAGAACAAAGGTTATTCACAGTGCAGGTATTGTTTTTACAATTACAATGTGGACGCTGCAAGTTGTACAAGGTATTCGCTTCGTATCAGTAGATTAAGTTTCGGTATTTTTGACCTCAACTTTACAGCAATCTTGGGAAGTGGTTTTACCGCGAGCGCTGAAAAGTGGGAACCAAAAACAGTTTCCAATTCAAGACAGTTAGTCATCAACGGAAGAAAGTAAAGTAATAATTAACCAAACTTTAATGAAGCTTGGTTTGGTTGGTTGGGTTTAACTTCCCGAAGCGACTCAGGCTATTAAAGACGTCGTCGTGGAGAACTCCGCAAATTTCGACCACCTGGGGTTCTTTAACGTGCACTGACATCGCACAGTACACGGGTGCCTTGCTTTCCGCCTCCATCGGAAAGTGGCCGCCGAGACCGAGATTCGATCCCGCATCCTTGAGCACAGTAGTCGGGTGCCGTTACAACTGCGCCACACCAGCCTTTTTTTTTTTTCCTTATTGACTATGCCACCCCGGATGCAGTCAATAAAGCTTGAAATAGAACCAAAAAGCGGTTATTTCACTGAGTCCTGCAGCCTTTCTTTTTCTGTTTGCTGTCATGTCAGCAACAATAAGCCGGTATCAGAGATAAAAAACAGGTGTTCCCAAACCTATTTACTTCGCGATAACCAAATGCCTTCAATAGCTTTCAAATGGCGCAGCGTCGCCTTCTATTACTGCTTCGGCGTGTTTTGGCCTTTCGGCACAAATAGGCTCGCCGGCGTCAAATTTTACTTGCAGCGTTCCATCCACAAATCGCCGAAAAAATGCTCGAAAAAGCGCTCTTTAGAGGCGCGTGCTTTCTTTTTATCTTGACTTGGCTCGGCATTGCGGCCAGAGTCTCCGTCAGCTGCTCGCCTGCGCGTGCGATGCCGATAAGAAAAGGAAAATCAAATGCAGGTTGATAATGATTGTAGTAAGTTAAAAAAAAAAAAAGCAAATGCATGGTGTAGAGGTAATCTTGTGCGGCGGTAATTTTGGGCGAGCTCGTAGTGTTTACTTTTACAGCGACAGCTTTAAAAGCCCCATTCGCCGAAAATCAGGTTTTTGAGATTCGCAATAATATAAAAAGTTGGGTTCTCATGAAAATTAGGTCGTTTTAAGCATATGATTGGCAGCTCGACAAGTCTCAAAGAAACTGCTCTCGTGAGCTGGAAGGTGTAGCGGCATCATCTTGTGAAAGCGGTCGTGAGGAAGCAAGGTTCTTGCGCAGTACAAAAGTTCATCCAAAATGCAGCTTTTCCTTCCCTGTATAATTAATTACGCATCGCGAGGCGATGTTCACACCCGGTTGTACCCGCAAGTACTCGTCTGAGGTTAAGCCAAATTTAGGTGAAGCTAAATTTTACCGCCTGACACCCGAATTAGTGCCGTCGCTTGTTTGGCATCAATGGAAAAATTTTGCGATCTTACAACTAAATATAGCATTGTTTCCATAATGTGTTTATTATTTCATTCATTTGCGTGCACACTGCAAAATACGCAAAATGACTGTTTCGTCGCCTATCTCATTTCAGCGCCAGTTCGAGGGCAAACACAGTCTATGGACAGTGGCTCCTCAAGTCAACGGCTGTCCCGACATTGTTTTATTGCGTGTAAAAATTTATCGGAACAAAACGACATCTTCCATTTGAAGAGTCGAGTAAAATCCTATAAATACCTTATCTAACAAACCATTCCGATTCCAGTGGTTGATTGCGCGGAATACCCAAAGCTTATGAACAGACTGTTAGAGCGGTTTGGGACGATGCGCTTGCGCATTTACTTCAGTTGGCTAAGTCAGCCAGAAAAATCGAATGATGGGTACGGCAGCAAAACTGTACCTGGCACCAACTATTAAAAGATGTCTCCTAGGCATGCATCCAAAATCAGCTTCAAAGTCTTAATTAAGATTGTTTTGGAATAAAATGCCGTGTCCATCAGCATGCGACACGTGTAAAGGTTGATTTACGCATCGTTTTTTTTTGCTGTGTCTTTTGTACGGTTTACGATGGGCCATTGCGATACAAATTATTTTCGATATACGACTCCCTGAAAAGTACACATGGTTGTTGATCTATAGCAATAGACGCAACTGAATGTTATGCACCTCATAAACTCATTCATGTCCGGCAGTGCAAAATGCATTGCTTTATAAAACAGCCAGTCGTCAAAATAACCGCATTTGAACATCCGAGACGGCGAAAGAGTAAATGCTTACCATCTGCAATTTGATCATTTTCTCTTAAACTACGTATGCTAGCAAGCAGTAGTTGCTTCCACATTTTTTTCTTCGAGCAAAAAAGAGCTCAGGATTGAGAGTATGTGTGTAAAAACGGTACGCAGCTGAGCCTGCTAGCGCAAGCGCGTGCTGAAAATGAAATCGGGCCGCGGCTCCATAGCCCGCCGTATCTGAGCTTGCCCCAACATGGCGCCGTCGAAGGCGGCGTGCTGCATCGAGGCACCCTAGGGGGCCTGTCTCGTCACTCGTTTCGCTGGCGTTTCTATGGGCGCACCTAGGATGGGCACTTGATTTTGACACATAGGGGCGTTCGCCTGTTTGAAACAATTTTTTTGGGTTGGAGGTATGTTCCTTTATATTTCTGCCCACGTTCTGAGTTACAGTTCGACTCGATGCCGCATGAATGATTTCTTAACATATATGCAGCTTTGCGGTTCAAGAAACGTCGTTATAGCGTCGTAGATGAGGCGCTGCCCAAAAGACGGACTGGGATCCCAGTGACAATTAGTGAAAGCCCCTGCGAGATTTCGGTATGCTCAGCCCGCACGGCAGACTTCGCCTGTAGACCATAATTGCAGCTCTTTTTAACGCTCACCTCCTATGCACGACACCACAGAGCACGCACAGCACATACGGTTGCGTACCCAGGAAGATATTGCATCATATTTCCAGGACAGGCCTGGAAAAATAGAAATATGAGAATATGTAGCAAATGGATGGATGGACGGATGAATAACAACTTCTTTCGCCCGGAAATGGAGGCTCCCTACTCCCCACCGATGGAACGCAAGCCTTGAGGACGGGGGCCAGAGCCTCCACGACTAAAGGCTGAAAATGAAATTTTGTCTCTTCGCGCATGAGCAAGAAGATGAAGTCGATATAACACGTGACGTTTTGCGTATCAGCAAGAGTTTTGCTTTTTGTTTCGCATATTCACATTACAAAATGGAGTGGCTGCAGCGGGAATACTGGTTTTGGTGAAAATGCATATTAGACTCCCCCTTTAAACCTGACAGGGAGTGAACCTCCTGTCAGCAGACGAATAATGAACTTGAATAAAAATCCGCTCCTTTTCTTATAGGAATTTGTTGTTCGCACGCAGCGGTGAACAATGGTGGCAGGTGCGCTCAGCAAAACACTCGCGATAGCCGTCACGGAGGAAGAGGGGCGGGGGGCGGGAGGAGCGCGCGGTACCCCGGCTGCGGAGCTGGTTATGAGGGACAACGGCGACGCGAAACGTAGGGACGGGCGCCAAACCGCTTCGCTCTAAATTAAACAACACCGGATAAACAAAACGACGGTCAGGGCTTTACCGCGGTAAGACAAAACACACTGCGGCGCGAATAGGGCGAGCAATAGGGCCAAAACGCTAACGGCGGCACAAGAAACATTGCTCCTCGCGTGGAGACAACTCACTCAATTACGCCGAATCCATCGTCGCAGGCAATGCTTCCGTCTTCATCTCGCAAGTCTTGGTTCCGTCATCCGTGCACATCCCGCTGGCCTATGACGCTTTCTGGCCGCTCCTCACTGGCCTCCTTGCGGGCAAAAGCCACGAACTTCGCTTTCTATGCGTTTGTTTACCTTCGTTTCTCCGCAGATAAAAGTCCGCCCCCACGATTTCCAGCTCGCTCATGCGCACTCGTGCTGCCCGGCCGAACACCAATACAAACAAGAAAAAGCGCGCGCGGTTTGCAACAATAAAAGAGGCCGCAGGGCCCCACAATAAGACGACGAAAATTTTGAACGATTTTGAGAGCGCGGGGCCAAATAACCTATATATATTTTACCCTTACTAGTACAAAACGAAAAAGAAGCAACACATCGGTTAGGGGGGGGGGGGGGGGGGGTCTATCTTCAAGTGGGCAAAGCGCACCCACCCAATGTTCACTCAAACGCCGGTTTTTTATACTCGTTATTTTTTCTTGCGTTCTGGTGACATTGCATGTATGGGCTTACAAACTCTGCTTTAGGAAATGCAATTTCGCGTTCCATTCGGTAAAGCCTACCCCAGTTATCGGCGCAAAAGAGGTGGCTTTGTTTATGTCCCTGAAATAAACAGGTTTGCTATCTGCACTCATTAGTACGCAACTAAGACCACATTAATAGATCGATCGATCGATCGGTGATATTGATCAGTTAATCAATCAAAGCTTCTCTGCTCGTATTTTACTTGATTCACTTTCCTTGTAGCCACTTTATGCCAGCATGTGCAATTAAGCAGAAACGAACTCATCGGTAGATTCTATAGACTGACCTCTCACGTCCGTCAGTTTTCGTTTCGTACAGAGAAGAAGCAGGGTCAACAACGCGAAAACAGCATCCGTGTCATGCAGTCGTCGTCGTACGCCGTGTTCCTGGTCGCGCTGTTCACGGTTCTTGAGTCAGTCCCACTGGCTGTTGTGTCGCTGGTTCCCCGGGTGGCCGCAGCTTTTATCAGTGCTTCGAGTTGTGACTACGGACACCTCGTCAAAAAGAGCGCAGCTGTGAGTAAATATTAAAATTTGAACCTATACGTACAGTCGTGAGCAATAGGAGGGGTAAGGAACGTTTCTGAGAAAAGTTTGGATTCTCTGCTTGTTTAGCCATTGAATCTGAGAATAAAATTTGAAATATTTAGGTCAAAATGAAAACTACCTATACAACAAAAAACTATGTTTTTTCAAAAATAACTGGGAAGTTCTCAATTCATGAATGCCCAAATTGTGTTCCCTCTCATAGCGCCAACGAGCGCACTTACAAAATGTAGCTAAATGAAGGACTCGTACTAATGCCGCTTAACTCTGGCACCACCCACGCTGTACCATATAACGTGGGAATGCCAGAGGATAAGCGTAGTACCCGTTATAACAAACCCGAGTGCGGAGCAATGGGAGGGAGTGTTCTCCAGCGATCGCCGAGTCAACCAAGAAGGTCTGATTCGGCGAGCACAACTGGCAGCAGCATCCAGCGGAGCCCTGGACTAAGGGCAACCGACCTTTGTCTTAGAAGATGGACGAAGCCATCTGAAAACCACAGAAGACAAGCCAATCTAGAGCTTAATAAAGTTTTTCACTCACTTACTCACACTCGTTGCAAATGACACACATAGATGGCGTGTCTCTGATCTTTGCCCTTGGACATGACCAACTTTACATAAATTGGGTTCAGTCGAAGAACTGCAATATGCGTAGTTTAAGAGGAAGGCAGAACTTTCGAGACGGACTGCACTGGATCGCGGTTACAGAACCAACATAAAGGTATCACGATAGTGGAAAGAAGACCGGGAAGCGATGTGTTGGTTATGAACTTTGATTTGATATTCACGTCAACAGTGTTGGCGTTCAGAACGCAGTCGTGCCATTTTATTTATTACCCTGTAGCCGAGAAACGTCTTTGAACAAAACATAATTATGTAATTCCAATTCCACTCAGGCTTGTGAGCCACAACGAACCTCACAAATTAGTCTGTGTTGTTACTTGCGGAGAAGTGGGCTGTCACATCAAGAAGTAATCGCTTATTGCAGCAACTTAACGCGTTGCTCTTATCTCATTTTCAGAGCTGACAGTATCAACTTTTCTTTTGCGCCATATTATAACACTGCTGCGTGAGGGTTGCTTCTTTTATGCTTAGCAAATGCAGTACCTACCTAATTGTTCCGTCTGCATGTCACCATATGATACATCTTTTTAAATCCTGCGCATATGTTTTCGACCATGCTAAACTAACAACAGCAAACAGATGATAAAACATGTTTCTGGGTAAGTTGGTACACTTGTCTTTCTCAAACACAGCGAAACAAAAGACAACGACAATGGGAAAACATTCCATGGAGCTGTGTGCTGTGTCCTTCCATTGCCATTGTTCGTCGTTGCGCTGTGTGTATGAAAAGCGGATGCTATGGCTAGCATAACAATTTAGCTTTCATACACTACATGGTGTTAACGTCCCAAAGCGAAATGGGCTACGCAATGGTGGAAGGCTCTGGAAATCCAATTTCTGCTCACAAAATTTACATTCCACTGAGAAAACTTCTGACGCAGTCGAGTGAATTCTTACTGGATTATACAAACACAGTTTGTAGCCATCGTAAATTCCAATGTTCTGCTTTGTCCAATTCTTGGTTGAGCACTAAAACTTTCGTCTTGGTAAGCTCTAGTGCTGTAGACGTCCGCGTGGGAACACTTTCTGTGGTGAACACAAGTTTCTAGGCGTTTGGTTCAATGAAAACCTTTCATGGAATACGCACATTTTAAATTTAGTAAAATACTTGAGTAGAATTGTAGGATGTCTTTACAAAATTTCTAATTTGGTACCCGTTTGGTTAAAAATTTCAATTTATTATGCTCTTTTTTATTCTAAACTAACATACTGTATTCTCATATGGGGAACCACAACTTCTACAAATATTAATAAGTTGCTTGTTCTTCAAAAAAAAAGCTCTTAGAGCTATTGAAGGTTATTACGGTATACCGCGCGACTTGCCTACAGAACCCTTATTTAAAAAATATGCCATATTAGCCGCTAATCAGATTTACGACTTTCGTCTTCTGCAGTACATTCACCATAATAGGCTGTATACTACTCTACCTGATAGATCTACAGTAACGTATGACCTGCGAACACGAAAAAAACTTGTACCTATTACCCGAACCAACTATGGAAAACAGAAATTAACTTTTCAGGTGCCATCCCTAATCAACAACACACCAAATGTGGAATTTTCATTGACACCTAAGGTATTTAAAAGGAACGTAAAACAATATTTAAATGAATATCCCGTATAATTGCAATGGTGGTAGTAACTGTATTTTTCTCATATGAAATCTTTTTTGTGTAAATATTTTTTGCCTTTAGTGTAAATATTTATGTTATTGACAGCGTGATCTGTTGATTTGTATATCCAATGAATACTGCATGTATTCATATCTTTTACATATCGTATGTAAGTGTTGCATAATGTTTTGTTTTATTTTATTTTACACTAGAGGTGTGTGCTGTTGTCTGTTGTTATCTCTTTTGGAAGCCAAGGCCCAGTCAGGCTTGTCGCCATTTGCCATGGCTTCCCCTTTCTAGTAAAATAAAGAAATAAACTTTAACTCCAACTCCAACTTCGGGGAGGGAGGGAAGGAGGAGAGGGGGGGGGGGGAGAGGGAGAAATGTTCAGGTGGCAGCGTGTGTACGCTCAATTTCTTCTACGCCATTATGGCCGCCCGGTACCCAAGTAGTCTGCGCGAAACGAGTACCTCGGATTGTTTCAAAATCTTGCAGTCTAGCGGCGCAATTTTCCCAGCATATAATGTCTGTACGCAGTCTGCGAATCTTTAGTGATAAATCTGGGATGGTGCAAAACTACCATGGCGATGGCCTCCTCTTCCCGCTCTTCAATTTCCCCGAGCTGGTCAAAAAGTACATTGATCGTCTGCCCCTGATGCGCCACCGACATTGTCGAGACCCCACCTACAGGACCCGCAGTCCCGGGAAAAAGGCTCCCTCCAATTTAGATCTGCCCCTATTCATTATCTTGGCCCTGACACTCTTCTTTGCTGGATGATATTCCGGGTGCATATTTTTTAGGATGAGACACAGTCCAAAACTTGCCTCTCTATTATACAGGGATGTCTTGTTTTGCTTCCGCGTTTCAAAGCAGGTAATTTTTAAGTCTTCGAGTAACTTTCACGCAGCTTTTGTTCTCGAAAATACTGAGTTGAGAGGTGGGCCTCGTTAAGCTCCTACGTGGCATTTTGCACCCCCACTGCACTGATCGCTGTGTAGTTTTTTACAGCGACATTCCCAAAGCCTTTTTGTATGCTGGCGAGCGATTGGTGACCGAAAACGCGTTTCGTCTAAACATCTTTCAGCCCACAGCACGTCGATCCGACTAATTCCATTGTTTTTTAGTCAAATCAATACTTTTGTATTCGCATCCACAAACTCAGATGACAAAAAAAAATACCGCGCATTCATTTATCTCGTGTTAAGAACAAACACAAAAATAAAATATCACGGCACAAATCTGCTTATAAGTAGTGATTTCCAGTTCCTGCCTTGCTTCAATCGTATATTGCACTTTTTTGAGGGCAATCCAGCATATCTACACTCTAGTATGGTTTCTGCACGCCCAGGAGCTGGCATGGCTGGCCTCGTTCCTGACCGTGTACGTGGTGGTGGACTCCACGCGGCTCTGGAGGCGGCTTTCGCTGTTGCTTCTGCTCAAGTTGCACATCACCCGCGTAAGGTCACTGTTTGTGTCACTCATGGCGTTTGCCTTCGCGGCATCGCTGGTGCTTCCGCCCACCTTCGTCACCTTCCTACTGGCTGCCTTCATCTGGCGTCTCGTGGACCATTGCGAGTATGCACTTCCACCTCACTTCTTGTTGCCAACACTGAGACTAATGAGAATGTACTACATTAACGCTAGTTCGGGAGGTTACGCAAAGAGTCTGATCGAAATGCTGTTTCCGTACTCCAGTTTCGGCTCGAGTGTTGTCGGAAATTGTCGGATGTGTACGGAAGGAAGCGGGAAAGATGGATCTATTCTTGATCGATAACAGCTAGGTAACTGATGGAAAGTGTGGCAGCTGACTGGTCCTTAATACCGTAGCCAGAACTGATTGAGTAATTATCAGTAATCTATAATTTTACAAAGTAAATTATTCGATATTAGTCATTGTTCCGTAGTCTACTGTACTAAAAGCGCTAAGGCATTGAGTCGTAGTCCATCGCAGCTTATAAAAACAGGTGATGCAAACAGAAAAATATCAGGGGCTGGCCTGCACCCTAATTGCCCTTACTTTGCCCTTCTCGGGGGACCAGATTGAAGGTTCAGCATTACAGTAAATACGGTTCAGTTCAATACAGTGAGTCCTGGAATTTAAATAAAAAACGCCAAAGTACAAAAGCCTCCAAACAAACAGAGAGGGTAGGAGGAGGAGGAAGAGGAGGAGGAAAGGCAGGGAGGTTAACCGGTTTGCTACCCTGCACTGGCGGAAAGAGGTGAGTGGATATAAAAGTTGTTGGACAGGATAGGACTGGCAGAGCTATCAATGTGATCAATATGTGCAAAGTGTCCGACATTAGTAAGTATAACATGGAGAAAATCGAGCATGGTATAAAAAATAGTGGTAGCCTTAAAACGAAGAAGAGGAAATTAGGCATAGGCAAAAGTCAGGTATTTGCGTTAAAGGATAAGGCGAGGAATGTCATTTCTAATGTACACAAGATAATTAAAGTAGCCTAGGGGTTCTATAGCCTAAGTAGTGAGGACAGTATTATGATTGGCAGTATTAAAGGGAAATTAGACGTTCCAGCAGCAATGAGGGAAGGAGCGAAGACGGTTTAGAAGAAAGGGGAAAGCAGCTGGGAAGGATGAAGTAGCTGTATATTTCTTGATTTACAAATCGGCGGGGAAGGGGGGGGGGGGGGAGGGATCGTGCTAGAAAGACAGGCCACCCTGTATACGCAATTCCTTATGATATCGACGGTACCGGAATCATGAAAGAACGCTAATAGCCTAATTCATAAGAAATGGGACTCTAAAGACTTGAAAAATTTCAGATCAATCAACTTCATATCAGTTATCCGCAAGCAATTTACTGGTATAATTGCTAGTATAATCAGGACAAGCCTAGTCTTCAATCAATATCAGAGGATTAAGCATATTTTCAGAACTGGTACTTACTGTCCATCATATCCATACTATAAACCAAGTGATACAAAAATGCACGGAATATAACCAGCCCCTATACATAGCAACCATTCGTTACGAAATAACATTTGACTCAGTCTAAACACAGCAAGCATGTTGGCATTGCGAAATCAGGCTGTAGATGAGCCGCATGTGGAAGTACAGAAAGATATTTATAGTGGCTGCACAGCAATCGTATTTCTGCATAAAGAAAGTAATAAAAGTCCTGTAAAGAAAGGTGTTAGGGAAGGAGACACGATCTCCTCAGTCTATTCACAATTTGCTTAGAGGAGGTATCGAGAGACTTGGAATGGGAGCAGTTAAGGATAAATTTTCATGAATAATACCTCAGTAATCTGCGATTCGTTCATGACATTGCCTTGCTAAGTAACTTAGAGGATGAACTGCAAAGAATGACTCATGACCTAGAGAGGAAAAGCAGAAATGTAGGCCAATATAATATGCAGAAGGCTAAGGTAATGTTCAACAGTGTCTGGAAGGAACAGCAGTTTACAATCGGTAGCGAAGTACTGCAAATAGTAGGTGAATTTGCCTATTTAGGGAAGGAGGTAATAACCACAGATCCGGACCATAGAAGGGAAACAACCGGGATAATAAAATTAGGATAGAGTGTATTATTCAAGTACTCGCAGATTATGACTAGCAGCTTACCGGTGTCTCGCAACAGAAAAATATATAATAGTTTTATCTTACCTATACTCACCAAAGAGGATGAAAAGCAGAGGATAACGAAAAGGGTTCTGCCAGTGAAACTGCTGACGGACGAGTTAGGAACTCATCGAGGCACGCAAAGCATCGCGAAGACTCACGAGACACAAGCTAGAACTCCCGGTAAACACAAGAGCGTGCTAAACAGCTTGAGAGCAATTGTGCTTCAGTAACTATATAGGCCGACTGACTGTATGATCGAGGGTCCGCTGCCAACCATTGCTAACTTTCGTTTCCGATCAGAGCAAATGACGTTAAGGACAACGCAGAGAGCAATTGAACGGAAAATGCTAGGTGTAACGTTAAGATATAGGAAGTGTGCAGACTGAGTCAAAGAAGCAACACGAGTTACATGACATTCTAGAGGTAATCGACAAGAAGAAATGGGAATGGGCAGGGCATGCCGTGCGAATAGAGAATAACCGATGGTCGATAACGGTAACAAATTGGATTACAAAGGGAAGGAAAACACCCCGCCGCGGCCTTACAGAGGTGAGATGCCCGAATACTGTGCCGGGGTTCCCGGGTTCGATCCCGATAGCCGGCGACTGCGTTTCGATGGAGGCGAAAAGGAGCGGCGTCCATGTGCTGTGCGATGTCAGCGCACGTTAAAGATTTCCAGGTGATCAAAATTACTCCGTAGCCTCCACTATGGCTCCTCTTTCTCTTTTTTTACTTTTACTCCCACCTTCCTTCCTTCCCTTATGGCGCGGTCGGGTGTCCACAGAACAAGTGTGAAAGATACTGCCCCTTTCCTTTCCTGTGAACCAATTATTATTATCACGGGAAGAAAAGCGTTGCAGGGGGCGGCAGGACAGATGAGGTTAAGAAATTCTCAGGGGTCTAGTGGGTGCAGACAGCACAGGACCGCGTTGATTTCAGTGGGTATAGGCCGGCTTATTATGATGATGACGAGCCCTGGAGTTTAAATCTTGATGAAATACTTTCTTCTCTTATAGGGCATTCTTACAGGCTTCAATTTGATCTTCTAGGAAAATCAGTAACGGGAACAGCTTAACATAGACCTGACGCGAAAGAAGTAACACAGCCAAGTACTAATTTTAGACAAGCGTATGTTTTCGACATGATGTTTTGTGGTACGGTATCTCACGGTGATGTATGTGGAGGTCACCGTCTCAAAGCTGCACATGGGGTAAAAATATAGTTGAGATAAAACAGGCATGATCATCATTGAGCAACATGTGAGTCGAGATATATTGCTAACATATTACGGCATATTGGTAACTAATTTACCCATCTTTCAATCTGCCCTGAGTATCGCTGTATAAACGCGCAAGTTATCTGATCGTTGCCTGTAAGCCAGTCGTCTTTCAGGGTCCCGCGGGGTGCTAGAACTAGCCGCAAAATGTGGGTACCGCGCTGCTTTCATTGATAGGTAATGTTCACGCTGGTATCTGATAAAGCGAAGGCCAGTTTGGTCAACATAAACTTGGCCACAAGTCAGCGTAATTTTACTATATTGCATCAGCATTGTACTCTGAATACTTTGGCTGGAATGTTTACGCCTACAGAACTGCTCTCACCTGAAGGTGCTCCTGCGTAAGCACTATTACCTCACTTTCGTTTGGCTGAAGTCTGCAAGAAAGGGTGGTTATATCGCAATTTCAGGTAAAATTGCCTGAATATTTCAAATAACCGAAACGAAAGACAGGGAGGTTAGTCAGGCATCGGTAACTTTGTATGAGGAGGAGTTCATTTTTTAGAACACAGACATACGTTTTGAATTATGCTCATTTTTCTTCAGTTACCACGTGCCCTTAGAGCTCAGTCGAAAGCTCAACTGTACAAGCAAGTCCAAGCAGGTTTGCTTAGACGATTTTCCAATTGAAATTCTGGCCCACTCAGGCTTTTTTTATGATGAGGGCGGCCCGGTGATTGCAGGCCGTCTCCGTTTAATGAGCGGGGCTCATTAGGTGCAGCTGATCAGCCAGGTGAGCGGACCGCGGTGAAAATATTTATTTAAATGAAGTGAGAATGTTGTGAAGGGGAGGGTGATGCACTAGTCCGGAACTCCATTTTCGTAAGCTGCTGCCCTCGGTTCTTCCATAAGCTGGAGCTGACATCCTTCGTTGGAGCTAGATAGTGCACGTTACCTCCCACCTATTTTTGTGCGGTTCCCACCTATTTTATGCTATTTACAGCTTGCTTAGAGAGTGCTTAGAGAGCTTGCTAAGAGTAACCAATTCAATTCCAAGGGAAAGTAAGCGTAGCAGAGGGGGGCAGGAAATTAGGTGGGTCGATGCGATTAAGAAATTCGCAGGGGTCAAGTGAATGCAGATAGCACAGGACCGGTTTAATTTTAGGAAAATGGTAGCGGCCTTCGTTCTGCAGTGGGTACAGTCTGCCTGATGATATCCTCCCACCCCTGCCGCGTTGGCTGAGTTATGATATCAACAACTTGTTTTTGTTTTCAGCAGGCCCTTACAATGTGGCACAGGTCTGCCTTCTGCCCAGAAAATCTGCATTTGGATTCCATGGAATCCGGGTATATTTGCGGGGCACGAATAGTGAGGTCATGCCTGAGTCTGTAGCATACGGATGTAAATCTAATTTTTGCTAAAGTTTTTTTGCTGGTGAGACACACATCTGATGCTGCTGCTCTGGTCGATAGCTGAGGTGTTCTCTTCTATCCCAGCATTCGCGCTCGGGCTCATCCTTATCCGCTTCTTCGCCAGTAGCGCAGGTGGCTTTGGTGCCGAAGGCAGTTCCGCGGCAAGATCACTCTACTCAGCCGCTGCGTGATCATGAATCCTTGAGCTGTACCTATATCTGTAAATGTTACGAACAGCTACATTTTAAATAGGATACCCTCCATTAAAACGTATGCAGCTGAAAAGCTTTGCTCGTGCAATTTATCATGTTAATAAACTTGTACTTTTCGCCTCGAGGGTCCAGACATGGTATGAAGAGGCTGCGATCTTGAACGCGGCCGCAGATATTGCATGCGGCTCTCAATATCCCCGCAGGACGACATGGTGGTGGTTCAGGCACGTCTGAATCTGCGCGCAGCCGTTACGCCGAAGATGACGGGCGCAAGAAGGCATGATATCGACTCCTGCAATCCGTCGCAGTTGCCAACACCTCTCGGGCCCAGGTATCTCTCGAGTGGCAGCAACCGCGCTGGCTCGAGGGCCAGCCAGGAGAATGTGCTGCCGGAACATCGGTTCCCTGTTTCGCTTATGCGGATCAATGAAATTTCGAGGCAGCTCACCAGAGCTTTCCGATCAGCCTGCACCGAGTCTCCCATATTGCGAGCTCTGCGTACCAAGGGGCTGTCCCGTTCTGCGGACGCTGTGGACAGCCAGATCAGGAGCGAGCTGTACAGTACCGGGTCGGATACAAGGAGCATGACGTCCACACAAAAGGCAAATAATTTTTTTAGTAAACGAAAACTGCCACAGAATAAGCTTAAGAGGTCTCACCAGCGCGAATGCCGCC
The DNA here is from genome assembly GCF_055883805.1 of Amblyomma maculatum. Lineage (NCBI taxonomy): Eukaryota > Metazoa > Arthropoda > Arachnida > Ixodida > Ixodidae > Amblyomma > Amblyomma maculatum. Next base: position 42,771,254 of record NC_139344.1, read on the forward strand.
CGTATAGGTTTGCTTTGGTTTATGGGGTATACGGCCCAAAGCGGCTCAGGTTATAAGAGACACATAGAGCTTAGGGAATTTCGACCACCTGGTGTTCCTTAACGTGCGCTGACATCGCACAGCACGTAGGTGCCTTGCTTTCCGCCTCCATCGAAAAGCGGCTGCCTCATTTTTTTCGTTCATTTTTGTTTTTATCGTGATATTTTCACCTAAAATAATAAATTGCGTGTTTAGAGTGAACTTTTACTTTTGTTCACGTTAGGAAAGCACTGATGCAACGGCAAATAAGGGACGAAAGATGGAGGAACTACTCTGCTGCAATTTAATTACACATTATTGTTTTGAGCCCCTTTTTTATCCTCTCATTATGCTTTCCAATCGTTTTTTGATCAATATTTTTTTGTTTCTGCGTTACACAGATGATCGCAGGGTGTCTGCGATTCATCCTTCAGCTGATTACCTGAGGCAAATTGAAAAGATTTACGCGTTGCTAAAACTTTCTAAGGGAAGGAACGAAGTGAGAAAGATGCGCTTCGTTTGTGGGCACAGTGTGCAGCGAATCCATCAACTATTATAACTGCATTAACCGTATGGCAGATTATACGAAGCATCGTCTCAGGGCATCTCCCTCATTTGCAAGCCGCTAGTGTACACGCACAGAACGCTGACGACAAAAGCGTGTAGCTAGCTGTGGCTAGGATCCTTTATTGTACTCTTAAAAACATGGCTTCTGATGAGGTCGAATTCTGCAGAAACCCTCTCACACAAAACTAAATGGGATAAAATTTCGTTCGCATTGTCATTCCTTGTTCGCACAAGTGGAAGAGCTCATACTTTCGTTCCAGGGTGGTATTTGCAATTTGGAGTTAAATATTGTTATCTATGAACACAAAACTTTCAAATTTCATTTGTCTTCGAGCTGGTGAGACCTCCTAATGAGAAAAAGTTAAACTGATGAGTGGCGAACTATTTCTTTTAACTTCGCGAGACCTGTATTAACACTGTAATTTGGTTTATGTAAATATTTACAGCTTATAATATGATCCTGCAATCAAAGAAGGAGAACACGAACAGAACATTATACTTCAGAAAAATCTATTTCCTACTCGGCCAAAACGGTGCTGACTATGAGGTCACTGCGCAACGTCTATATATTTTAGCGCATGATGAGCTGCATGCCGAAGGGAGCCCTCAGGTGATCTAGAATGAGCAAACAATTAGGCTCATTTTTAATGTGGTTACTATACTAACATACGCAACACAATTGTGGGTTGGCTACTGGTATGTAGCGCTACGAGTACCGTCTACCATTGTTGTCAATTGTAACCAGGCAGGCCACTGGTTTGACCACGCCCCATTTGCAGCAACGTTAACCCAAAGCTTTTGCGTTTAACTTGTCAAGTGTCACTATACCATTAGATATGGTGGCTGTGCAATGAGATACACAGGGTGCTTAACGGACATAAATTATTTAAGACATTTGAGGTAAGGCTGTTTGCAACCGAGCCCTTACTACTCCACCCAAAACCATAAGGTCTCACAGATGAGGAAAACGGTTCCTATCTTCCACGTAAGAAGCGTAACAAACTCCCTTGCCATGTTACCTTTCGAAAAGAAGCAGCATTAGACATATCTCGCAAAGCTAATCCGAAAGATTTTGCTCGCTGTATCGTTTCTCTCCACTGGGGACAAGAACCTCACGTAGAACCGAAATCAAGGACGATGTCTTCTACAATATTTTATTTGTACGTATTGTAGCTCCATAGGCGATGTAATACGCGTGGCGATATACGAAACAGGGCAAGTAGTTGCGTATATATGTTCATACATGAACACATACATACACGTACATACAAACACACAAGCTGCAATATAAAATGAGCAAGCCATAGGTGTCAGTGACATTTATTAGCAGTCAAAAATTGTATAAATGAAAGTGAATGAACTGCACCGAGCAGGGACTGCTCCTGTCTCGATACGAGAACTTCCATATGTCAGCTGATTGGCTCTGGAGGTTGTTGGTTTCTCTACATTGATTGCTGCCCCTCGATTTTATTCATTCCTAGCGGTCTGGCACCGAGACGTCAGCAGTGAAGTTCCATCGAGTGAAGAGGTCCTCAGCAGGGTCATACACCAAGAGGCAACGTCGCCTATCTGCGCCACCGCTGACTTCCAGTTCCGGTAGAAGCATGCAGAGCGCTGGTCCCACGTTCCCGCGCTTCATTACTCCCACTCTGAATCTTCGAACCGGTTGGTACACGCCACAAAGCAAGATCAGAACTGGGCAGCCGTCCAGGGGAAGGGCGGGCCTGCCCTTACCGAGCGTCTCGTCGACCTCAACACCACCGAAACGGACGAGGTCTCGAAGCCTTTTCTCAAAGGCGGAAAAGCCAGACAATTCAGGGTAATTAGACTCTTTCTGCGGTTAGCAAGCCGATTAAAGCTTGCCACTGCTTTGACCAAGCCCAATTGCACATTTATCAAAATATGTTGCATCTAACTTGCGAAATTTTGCTCCACCAATCTATGAGATTAGGGCTGAAGATGAGACTGGCAAAGTTCAGCGCGCCCCTTTTCTGACTGAAGACCCGTTTCTCACCTATTGAATTAAATCGAATCAAATCAAATTTTTATTTCCACCATGCACATTCCACAGATGGAGGACGACGGAAAAAAAGCTGCGAAGAGGTGGCTTGACGAGTCTGTAGGCCTAGTCAATGAGTGGTGTTTGGGCAACAACAATGAAATACAGTCAAGCAAATAAAAAACACTTGATCAGTGCAGAACAAAAAGTAAGACAAGGGAGTCCGAGAAACAAAATCCCAGGATAAGCAAAATCATTTTTCATCTTCTGTAAACATAGATCGAAGCTTCGCAGTGGAGCAGATAAATAAGTCAAAGTTAGTAGACAGATAATGGTTTAACAGTGGTGGTAAAGAATAACAAGCGTTCCATGCCAGAGCTTAAACGGGGTGCAACGACTTTCCAATATTCTCTGTGTCTGGTAGCGTAATATTGCTCATTCTTTTCTAAATGCTCAGAGTATCAAGGTTATGTATATTATACCTGACTTCATATTTGAACCTAGTACTCAAAAGATAGAGGTATAGTTGGTAAGCCGTAATAACATGCGCTCTGTGAAAAAAAAAAAAAAAAAAACCTGCAGTTGTTGCGTTGTAACCAGTGTTGTACACGTGGCGCAGGCATCGTTTCTGTATAACGTAAACTTTTTGTAGGTTGGAGGATGTGGTTGTACCCCAGACAAGTTGGCAATAGTTAACGTGTGAGTATAAAAGGGAATTATAGACCAATAGTTTAAGTTTTGAAAAAAGAATGCATCTGAGACGACCGATTATTCAAGTTATTCGAGCTAGATTTGTCACTAGTAAGTTCACATGAGGTTCCCAGGACATGTGCGCAGTAAATGCAACACCAAGGCATTTGAAATGTTTAACTATGTCAACAGAACGAGAGTTAAAATAATATCGGCATGAGGCAGGATGGGCTTATTCTTTGCCCGAAAGATAACCGCTTTTGTTTTATTCTCGTTAACCCTCATAGAATTATATGAGGATCATTGTTCTAGCTGAACTATTGTGTCATTACAATTAGAGATAAGGTGATCAATGTCCCTCGCCAATATCTATACGTGCGTGCCTACCCTGCGCCAAGCGACGCTGCTTTCGAAACAAAAAAAAAATTATTTCGAAGCATCTGCGGCTCTTGTGCTAAGAAACGTTTCTGTTTATGCCTGGAGAGAAGTTCTGTAAGTTTCCAGCCTATTCCCTAACTGTTTTTACCGGGCAGTGTTCTTATCAGCTTCCTTCTCCTTGGCAGCTCCAGTGCGGCTACGGTGGGCGGCTCTACTGTGATTAAGTTAAATGAAAACTGGAAAGAGCATGGTATGAGAAATAGTAATTGCCCACACTCCTCAACTAGCGGGCCGATCGTTAGCGAATTCAAGGACGTGGATGTCACCATGAACTACTGGAAGCCTCTTTTTCATATTAGAACTTTTGCTGGGTCTTCTGCTACTACGAAAACCGCTCACTCTAGAGAACGTAGAAAATTATTCGGCATCTTCAGCCGTAAAGTTTCTTCCGATGAGAGGCACTCGACCTCGTTTATTCTTTGTATCTTCGCAGATTGCGCTGCCAATTTAAACTATTCTAATCTGTTGATGAAAAAAAATAAAATGTTTATAAGTCCAGGTCATTCACAGATAATGACTACATTGGCGGTCCTCAAGAACGTTCTCATGTTCCATGCTTGGATTTATAGGAGAGAGGCGAAAGCGCAAATGCAAACATTATATATAAACATCTTCCATGAACTTGCAGCGAAAATTAAGCTCACTTTTCCGAGTTTTTGTAATAAACCATGAAATTGTTTATTGAAACATACGTCACCTTATTACGCTTATATTGTATTCCTCATAACCGATTTTCCTTTTGGACATTGCACTACATATATCATATATGCCATAATTATACGTGGACGTTTTTCGTCTTAGTCAGGTTCTCAATGACTTAACTTTAATAAAAGAATTGAGATAATCTGAGAAAGAACACTGAGTGACTGCGTAGAGATCCTAGCAACGTTTACTCCCTTTCTAGGGCTGCGATGACGGAAGGGTAACTTCTTGAAACTCGTAAAAGTGAAAATGGAGCAAAGCAGATATATCGGCAACAGCGCGCTTAGTGGCTCGCCATGAGCTGGCCGCAGCTTTTCTGTCATTTCCTGTAAGAACAGAATTCCGGCAGTATAGTACAGGTGAATAGGTTTTGTAAGCTTGGCCACCCTGCGTTTAAGATCCCATGCACATGAAATATCTTGTCTAAACTTCTGACCTTGAAATTACAACAAAACGTGCAAGAACTTCGGGCGTTAGTTCTTATACTGTTCGTCGCGTCAACGAAGAGCAACCACAACTACTAAGAGCCTGAAACGGGTAATCAAGTTTCAATGCAGAAATGCAACGCGCGATGAAGGCGATCTGTCCTCGAAGGGTAGTGCTCTACTACGCTGCCCTTCGCTTCCATCTCTATCCGACCGCGAGAAACATCTGAAAACAGCCTTCGTCTTCGTTATTGTGTCTGGGGGCCCCATGTTGCCGGAATATTGGTAATTGTACTCGGAAACACAGCAAGCGCCGCGAAAACCAATGCAGACGTGACAAAGGTTTTTGCATACGCCACGAAAGTCACTCCTGACGCCAGCGCCACCGCATATCCATTGAAGTAATGGGCTGACGCTGGTGCATAAGCTCCACGCAGAGCCTTTATCACAAATGCAATCTCTATGAGTTTCTTGCATTAGAGTAATCTTAACGTTTTAGGCTCCTTTAAGATAATATTGTCGTCCTTCCAAGCATCACAGAAGATCAAGGTATTGAGGCTTTGTACACACAGGGCGGCGAGCTTCTCTAAACAAATCTCCCCATCTTCCCGGCTGTCCATGAACAGTGCTGCAGACATCTAATCCTTGTCCGCTGCTTTTGTCCTTCGCATTGCTTCCAAGGTTTAGTTTACATTCGCTTTCGTTACCGGCGCACAGCCCAGTTCATCTACTCCGCTGTCTCGTTATTAGAGTCCCGGTTACTTCGGTTACTGCATAGATCAGTGTATAACACCTCGGCTACGTTAACTACCTTATTTATATTAGCAATGACTTTGCCCTGCTCGTGCTGTAGCACATAATTTTCATTCCTTCTTATGCCTCAACATTTATCCGCCTGGTGCTTGCAGGACTAGCAAAGCGAAAATAACGAATAGAACTACGGGGGCGCAAGATGAAACCTCCGCTTTTTTCTGGACATTTTTTCGTTGTTAGTTTTCCTGTGAACGCTATGAAAGATTGACTAATCAAATAGCGCATCAAAAGATGCTTTTAACTAGAATCTTCAGTTTAGACTTTTAGGCATTAGAGTTTAGATAAACCAGTTTATAATTAAAAAAACAGCATATTTGAGCAGGACATTTGAATTTTCTGTTGTTGTTTCTTTTGTCTTTAAAAGAAAAATGAAGCATTGCTTTTTCCCGTCTGGTGGCTCTTCAGACGCAGGAGTTTTACTCTCGCATGTTCTTGTAGATTGATTCTGGACATATAGGGAAATATTAGTGTTGCAGGGAGTTTATGGTGCCCCTAACACGAACATGCTGTTTATCACGAAAAGCTGAGGGTTGATGAATGAAGCATAAGTGGCGGTAATAGATGTAATATTCTTTGGGGAATGTAGTGCAGACGCTGGATCAGCAGATCACTGCACCACACAGTGACTTCATCAGCGTACAATAAGAACCTAATGTCTCCGGAAGAACGTTATTTATTTGTCATGAGATAGGAATCGAGGCGATAGTAAATAAATCTGGTGTGGCCACTGATGAATGCTGCGGCCACGGACGAATGAGTACGAAGGCGCCACCACTGAGGCATTCCGGAGATGGACTGCCTTCAAGAAAGGATTTCACAACAAAGCGCTCTTCGTTCGGAACAACAATTGGTAGTTACCATTATTAGGGACAAGGAGGGTGCAGTGTGGGCCAGAGAAAAAACTCGAGTTAATCGCTTTTTGAAGAAATCAAGAAGAAGAAATGACCACGGACAGGGCATGTTGAGCGGAGGGAGGATACCAGATGGTCGCTGAGGGTAATATTCGATTTCAAGGGAAGGCAGGTGTAGCCGGGGGTTGGCTGAAAGCCAGATGGGCGAATAAGATTATGAAGGTTGTGGGGGTCAAGTGGATGCAGGTAACCCAGAACCGGGTTAATTGGAGGAATATGGGGAGGCCCATGCCCTGCAATTGGTATAGTCCGGCTGTTTCTGCTGCTGCTACTGATGATGATGATGATAATTGTGCTCTTCGTGCATGCCATTGTCTAAAAGCGCTAAAAGGTTGTAATTACAGTAGACGACATCTGTTTACTTATTACACGTGAACCATTTATCCTCATTGTCCTCTATTTTTGCGTTTCTTCTAACATTCATTTATTTGCAGACGCGTTCACATAACAAGGCATCTAACTTGGTCTTTTCACATCACTTCCGTAATTAACAATGCCAACCGCGCTCTCGGCTACCTTCGTCGCAACTTTTTTTCTGCTCCCATCACACTTAAACTTCTGCTCTACAAATCTCTAGTTCGCAGTAAGTTGGAATATGCTGCATCCATCATTGATCATCAGCGTTTTTGTTCAGCGTCAGCTAATATTGTATGATTAGAATTGTAACACCCTGTACATAACTGCATATCTACTGCACTCTATATATATCTATTGTATTCTACCACTCCCCTCTTAAATGCCTCGGGCCTTGAGGGTAAAATAAATGAAATGAATTATGTGGTATACTATATGCAGTGATTCGTTTAACGCCTTTATTTACATGTTACACGCGAAAACTTTATCCCTGCAGTATGTGATATACTGCAGTGCGCTTGCCGTTCAGGTCACAATCCAGCGGAAGCGATGTGTCCAGTCTTCGCTGGATATCCGCTTCTTCGAGTAAGGGGAACTCGCCCGACGTCAGTGCCACGAAGCAAGAGACAGTCCGCGAGCGGACTGTCTTTCAGGTCAAGCAGTTCCCGGCAAGGGAAAGAGAAGGTATGGCAGCTGTAGTCAGGTGACAATGAAATGCCCACTTACTTTCATGCCCTCCCGTCTGTCACACTGAACTGCCGTTGGGACATGCTCCAGTGTGTCGCTTGTTTCTCTAGATCAGAAATATTGTAGAAAGCCTCTGAACCATCTTCTTGGTTCAGTTGCGTCCGTGGCGCACGTAACTATGGCAGTGACTGTACCACACGGCATGACATAATCTGATGGCACTGATAAGCAATGTGAGCCCCTAATCCAGTTGTGAGAATTCTGAATAATACCTTCGAAATTTGAAAATCATATTCAGAGGCACACAATTATAGTTCACACTTGACATCCGCCTTTAAGAGTATGACGCGATAGCGTAGCCTACCACCGCACGTATAAAGCCCCGCTTTAATCAAACCGTAGCGCGCCTACGTGGTCTAGGGGTAACGCGAATAAGATGTTAAGGCAGGCTGATTCTGATATCACCCTCCCATGTGAAAAAATAGGACCTTGTTAACAGTTCCTGCCAAATATAACATCAGGCAAACACATCGTCCAGTCAGTGCGCATAGCCATGTGAGCTGCCAGCGCTATTCTTGTGATTTTTTGCTGACAACGCCAGCGTCGACGCCTCGGAGAATCATATGCTTCCAATGGGTCTGCAGTTTACAAAGAATGGTTGTTTATCGAAGGAGTCTGAGCAATGGTGCTATCATCCCAAAACTTCGAAATATCCGAAAACACCAGTACGCTTTGTGTTTTGGTATTGCGTGCACTCGCTAAACAAGGCTAGTTCAAGAATTCGCATTCTTTGCTAACTCCAGCACATGATTAATATAGCGCAATACCGTAGTAGATAACACAAGTGATTTCACAAATTTTTAGATTCCGCATCCTTCTTAGATTAGATTATTTGTCGACGATTGTATAGCTTGCAAAATTCAATTGCCGTGATACGGAAATTCTGCAGGAAGATTTAAACAACAACCCTAGTCTTGGGAGCTACGGTTGAATACTGAGAAATGTTATCATCTAACATTTTCGATAAAATTGAAAATAGTATGCTGAAACTAAAGGCCGAACTAAAATACCTAAGTGTTACATTCTGAGATCTCACATGCCATCAACACGTAAATAAGAGAAATCCTTAACTTAGTAAACCATACACCTCGTAATGCTGCCCATAAATTAAAACTTCCAACTTATAAGGCTCTGGTAAGGCCGCACTTGGAGCACGCTCTTCGTATGGAATCCCAATCAACGCAATTTCATCTATAAGATCGGTAGCTGTTATTAAAAACGTTTACAAAACCGGGAAGCCAAGTTCATATTAAAGCCATATTCAAGAGACGCGCAAACATCACTGAAATGAAAACCACAGTCGGACTGAAACTATTGGCGGAAAGGCAAAAAAGTAGGACAAATCTGATGCACTCCATATATTATACAATGACAAAAAGGGAGAGGCAAAAGCCCTGTCAGCTGGAAGGGACCACGAAACTAAGATTCGCAAAATTAAGTGCAACACAAATTACATGAAATTCCTCTCTTTTTTTTTTTCCCTAAAAACAATCACTGAACGGAATACGCTTCCGGCGCATGTGGCGGGCGCTAGTAGCAACACGTTTGTTTCCTCACTGAACGAGATCTAGTCCCACGCACTGTAGTTGTTTGTTTCTGTATCTGTTCACAAGATCTGTTTGCACTTTTTTTGCATACCTTGATGCTGTCTGTGAAATTTATTCCCCTGCTGGAACGCCTTGGGACTGCAGGGTGCATAGTAAATAAATAAATAAATAGAATCATTGAGCCCATCAGTTGAACACCAAAGCCACTTAGCCAGCGTAACAAGACTCATGTGAAGGTTATGCTTTTGAGCCGAGTTCGCGAATAAGACCACTCGCAAGCCCGACATGTGCGCCTTTTCTGGGCATAAATTCACTACGAGGGCCACGCCGAGGTAGTGCAACGGTTAGGGCTCTCGACTTCTGAGCCCAAGGATGCAGGAATGAATGCCATATGCAAGGCTTCCGTTTGTTGTGCGATGTCAGTGCACGTTAAAGAACCCAAGGTGGCCGAAATTTCCGGAACCCTCCACTACGGCGTCTCTCATAGCCTGAGTCGCTTTAGGACATTAAATCCCACAAACCAAAACAAAAAAGGGATAATCTATTTTATGCGTTCAAACTTAGCCTGTAAACAGTTCTGCCAGGGCTCAGTGCATGTTACGTACCAACTGTATATTTTTACATGAGTACACTTTTTTTATACTTTTCAGGTCACATTGGTGACAAGTCAAGACATGAGCTCGGAGAAACGTATGTTTCCAAGGGGTCTGCAGTTTGCAAAGAATCGTTTTTCTTCATAGTGCCTAGGTAGAAAAGTACCGTATGACATCTGTCAGAGGGCTCTGAGTATGGGTGCGAATATCCGAAAACTTCCAATGGTGATGCAAATATCTAATGCTCGAGCGAATCAGTTACTGTATATTCAAAATTATTCGAAATGAGTCGACTATGTACTAAGGATTATGAATTCTTTTTCAACATAAGAATGCTTGAAGCACATCATAATAATATTCGTTGATGAATGTTCCAAGAACAAGACCAACGCAAACAGCACGTATAATTCTGCAATGATTGGCGCGGACGGTAAGAACAGATCAGCTCTTCACCACCGAGAGCATCACAAGGCCGGTGCTTCGCCTTCTTTCCATGCAGCGAACGTCATGACAACAGGATTCGCCGTGATGGGCAAATGAACCAACAAGCCCACATCTGACTGAAGTCACATGGTGTCACCTCACTATGTTACTCATTCGCGTGCGCACAAACCCATTTGCATACCCATCATTGCCCATACGGTAATCGTGACGTTCGTCGCTGAGAAAGAAGGTGATGCGCCGCTTTTGTTAACCGCTGGGGGGTGACAATTAGCTCAGTTAAGTGATTCGTTCATGTGCCTGTGTTCATAATGCTCATGCATGGCTTATATTGGGGCTGTATGGACAACATGGCTAGCTCAGAGAGGTCTAATCTCTTATTTTATAGCTTTTTTTTCTTGCACCTCCTCTTTCTCGTAAGCAAATGTTTGCCATCTCATCTCCTGAGATGGGGATCTTGTACACACTCGGTCATCACTGATGGGAAAAATTATTTTAGTGCAAATGTACTATTTCACGAGGTCTACCCGGGCCTTCAGGATGAGCGCCACAGACACAGCGCCTTTCTTTCCTTGTAAACCAATTTCTAATGAAAGCATTAGTAGGGTATGTAAAAATGATAAATCGTGATGATGGTAATTACCAGCATGGTAATAAAATAATATTTCATGATAATTAGTGGGATAAAAGAATAAAAGAAAAACTAAAAATAACAAAAATAAATAAATAAATAATATAGCATCTTGCTGCGCCTCATGGTTGCCTGCATAGGCGCACTGCGCAATCTACGGTGCGTCAGACCACACTAGGATAAGCGTAACCAAATCGAAATTTAAAGAAAAAAAAAGTAAATAGCGACCAACAGCTTAAATTTATTAAACCGTGTTTTCCCGCGTCTCACTCGGTGTAACCTTATTTGAAACCCTAGTAATTTTTTTTCTTTGGGTTAACTTGAGGCTCATAGTTTACATACCAAGGTTACAGCACTTTAATAGTGATTTTTGGTGTAGATTTATCGGCGCATTTTACAATCCCGGATGCACTGTTTTGCAGTATTACTCGTTTGGCACAACTGTTCTGAAGAGTAGCGAAAGTTAAAGTTCTGTTATTATTAGATTCGGTATACAGCGAAGCTACACTATGCGCATTCGGTTCGTGGCAGAGCTACGCTATTCATATCTAAGTTTGGAATTATAATAAGATATTATTCGCGCTCCTGGGATTATTCGCGCTCCTGGGATGGATGACTCTGAGGACTTCATATTTTGTTTGGCTCAAACTTATCCTACAAACCGTCTCTCGGGCAAGGAGGTATTTTTTGTTTCGCGTCATTATGTTTTTGAGCGTGATTGTAGACCAGGTTCAGAAATGACTGGCCCTTTTATCGAGCTCTCATGAAATCAGCTTAGTGAGCTGACAGTTTACACATAGTGCATAGTAAACTACAGATTTTACGATTTGTGACCGATGGCAATTACTGTGTTCAGAATACTTAACCTTAAGTTAGAATCACCCGATCGCATTCAGGTTTAGAGTTTATAAATAGATTATAGATGTTTTAATACCCTCTACCCCATATCTGTGTCCAGGGTGTACAGGCGAATACAGACTGCGCTGGTGGTAGGCGTGGCCTACACTTGTCTCGTGGCTACCGAGTGCAGCTTCAGAAGTACAGCCAGGCTCATCATCGACGACGTCTACGCCGCGTAAGACACCGCATTCAATATTTCACAACCCATGCATGTGAACCAAATGAGCATGCACCCTCTGCGGCCTTTATTAAAGATTCGTCAAAGAAGCTTGCTCCTTCCCTACAGGCTCAATAACACTGGAAATACAGCCATGCATTGCTGATAAGCCTTGCAGTCACTATCAGGGTGTTATCCTCCTGCGCATTTACCATCTACCAGTCCGATATAAAAGGAAGTGCAGTATTGTCCATCCCAAACTCCTTGAAAACCTGCTTCTGACAGTAAACCTTCACTTATGAAAGCATTTTCTGCCGTTCGGCGCCATAACAGCACACATTTGAAGAAGAGAGCAACTGTGTACGAGTAACGACGGATATTGTATGAGCAATAAATTAGGAATAAACTGAGAACGAATTTGTTTGGCCATGAAAGGAAATTATAAATGTTAGCTATTTGATAATGGTGGTTGAGAATATATTTTACTTCGGATCATAGTTCTAGCTCCTGGCAGAATGAGACTACGGCATACGCTACAACCCAGCTTAGAGAATAATAATTACGACCATTATTTTCTGGACCAAAATACGAAATATTATACCTTCTCTCGTTTATTCCTCCATCTTTAATTCAGTGGACACTTCACCTGCATAGATGGGCCTTACAACGTTATATGCCAATTACGTATTTTAGATTTTTACTTTATTTTGAAAAGGCAAGAACTCTCTTTTTGTGTGTGTGTGTTTTCTCTTTCCACTGTCGCATATGCAGCCAGAAGAAACCGAGCCCGCTCAACATGTCCTCGTACCTGCTCATCCTTTTCGCCGTGCCTCTGATTTCGATCGTGGTGTTTTGGGTCTTCATCTACCGTTTCTACCTCACCGACAAGTGCGTTAGGAACACCGCTTTAGAGAGTAGAAGATTTTGCAACCCTTCTGTTAAGGGGCCTAGCTCCACTGTCACTTGAATTACACCATGAACAGGACATGCTTCCTTGGCCTGCAACAAGGTACCAACTCTCCTGAGACCGTATTCGGAGCTTGCGTCGTTATCGAAAGTGTCGCTATCTCACGTGACCTCGAGTCATCTGATTGGTGGAAACGCCGGAACATGATGTTGCCACCTCTTCCTGTTCCGCAGTGGCAACACCCGGTTCCGGCGTTTCGACCAATCAGATGACTCGAGGTCACGTGAGATAGCAACACTTCGATAATGACGCAAACCCTGAATATGGGCAATGTGCTCGCAGAATTTGTCTCAAATGAAGGCACACCACTCCTTCCCTCATGCATAGTTCGAAGATCTACTACGAATCTTAAGCGATTCCACATACACCCTAAAATATGTGGTAGAAATGCTATAAAGTTACAGCACGTGATAAAATTTTATATAAATTTAGCATTGAAGGGGAGAGCTAGAATCTCTATAAAGTCACCAATTTTGTTGCAACTTTCTTCTCTCACTAGTCGAGGCTTTTATAGAAAACATTGTCGCATGTTCGGTGGCTCGGAGGTGGCAATAAGAAGGCAAGGAGCTTTTAAAAATGACAGGGGGCTAGTCCAAAGGAAACGGCTCGAACTACACAGACGCGCAAGCGCGAGTGACACTTGTCGTCCTTTGTTCTTCAGTCATGCTAGGTGGCATTAACCCCCCCCCCCCCCCTTTCCTCCCGCTTCCGAAAAAAAAAGAATGAAGAAAAATGAAGAACGCGAGAATGAACAGTACGGAAATCAAGACAGGCAAAAAACAAGACATGCTGACATCGGTGGCCGTGCGTCAACAAAACAGTACGGCTTAAGCTCCACAATGTGCGCCATGTCGAAGCTGGGGTTTTGACGTTTTGGTTGTGTCGACTCCGGAGCCATCTGTAATCACTTCATAGCTTGATGTCACGGACACTGCGTAACACTTTGTAGGGCTCAAAGTAACGGGGAAGAAGTTTATCAAACAAGCCTCAGAGGCGGACTGGTGTCCACACCCAGATTTGGTCGCCCAGTTGATAGCCAACATAGATCAAAGAAAAACATACGTAGATTTGGTTTATTGTCCCACTTGATTCATTTAGTTCGAGTTAGCTTCGATAACTACTAAGCGAGCTCTTAAACTTAAGCGAGCTCTGGGAATTAAAGAAGGGGAACTGCAAAATAATAATGCATTTGGAAGTGCAAAAACGTTGATCTTAAAGATCTTACTTATGAATGCGTGATCCAATACACGTAAATCAACCGCCTTACTAAAATGAGGACATTTTGCTCCCTCAATGTTATGCTACGGGCACGGCGCCTATTTTCCCATTGCTTATACACGACATTTCTTTCTCAAAGCATAGCCTTATCGATTTTGTAACATATAAAAGCAATTTAATGTAACCGCTTTTAAGCACTGAAATTTTATAGTTGCTAATAATTCATCCTACGTCATTGCATCTTCTGTGAGGAGACTTCTGTATCACTGAAAACGTATAGAGCAGCTCCGCAGCCCTGACTGCTGCCCCTCCGACGCCGACAATGAACACTGCTTTTAACAAAACTTGAAGTTGGGCTAGATGGTGCATTGCAACTCGACTGAAGATAAAGCGCACAGGAAGACGCACACAAGAGAAGAAGACACAGGACACGCGCTAACTCTCATCTGGTTTATTTGCAGCAATAACAGCAAATATATGCTGAAAAGGGGTCATGCGCAGTACATATCAATAACATAAAGACAGAGTCAAAATAAGGAATATTACAAAACATGATCAAGGAATATCACAAAACACGATCAAGAAAACTGACCTCTGCCTTCCAGAGCCGCACCGACGTATCGCTGACACACCTATCTCCCCTTTTCCCGATATGGAATGCCTCCAAAAGCTCTCGCGCTGTCTTATCACGGCCTCTGCGCAGAATCTTAATGTTATCCAGTCGCGGCCCGCACGCAGTGCAGTTCGCGCAATGCGCTGCCAAATTTGACCCTCCACTCCTTAAAGCCCGCAAATGATCCCCTGCTCGATCATTGATACAGCGCCCGGTCTGGCCAATGTAGGCCTTCCCACAGGTCAGCGGGATCTCATATACGACCCCCATGCAGCAGTCGACAAACCGCTCAGCATGTTTTTTCTCACAACCGCTCTGTTTTTCAACACGCGAAATGCGTGAGCACAGCTCCGCCGTCTTCTTCGGAGCGGAGAACACCGCCGGCACGCCATGTCTGTTCGCCACTTGCTTCACGTGGTGCGCAACCTTATGCATATACGGTACCACAACAGGTTTAGCCGTATTTCTCACCGGAGCAGTTTTTTTCCCAAACATGGCTCGCTTGGTTTTCTGAAGCAGGGCTTCCGTTACTGACATAATGACCGCGCAGAGGTAACCAGCAGGCAGCAACCGCTGTATTTGCCTATTAAAACTCGACTGCACAGCATGTGGGCACGACTTCGTGAGGGCAGACCCTAAGCATTGGCTAGCGATAGCTCTTTTAACAGTTTTAGAATGTGCCGAAGAGTAGGGCAAAAGTTGTTTCTGTGCCCGCGGAGCGTACAACCAACAAACATGACCATTCCCTAAAGTAACGTTAATATCTAAAACCTGCAATGAACCCTGCGAAGGAAGTTCATGAGTGAAAACCAGACTTCTCCCATTCTGCCGAAAGTCGTCCAAAATCCCACCCACCGCGCCAGTGTACGTCGAGTTTGGAAGCTTGTTAATAATAATCAGAAAATCATCCACGTACCGAAATACCTTTAGCACACCTTTCCCATTAAAGCTCTGCTCAAGGGCGCGGTCAACAAAAGCTAAAAACACATTACAAAGAACCAGGGCAACACAAGAACCAATGCATATCCCTTGTTTCTGGCGATAAAATCTGTTCTCAAAAGAGATAAACGTAACACCAATATAAAACTCAAGCACACGTATAAAATTATCCACTGTTAGACCACTAGAGTTCTGAAATCGCACAACCCCACTTTCTTCAATAGCATCTCTAACAGCAACAAACAGGGCAGCATGAGGCACCGAATAAAATATATCTTCCACGTCTACAGAGAATACATAGCCAATGGACGCATTGCCCTCGAGAAAGCTCACTACTTCATTCGAATTCTTCGTTAAAAGGGGTCTTGAATCTGCAGTGAATTTAAATGCTTCTGAAGGAACTTGCTTAATACATGCTGCCAAGTACCATTTTCACTAACAACTGACCTAAAAGGCATATTCAGCTTATGTGTTTTAGCCGTAAAAAACACTGAGAGAGCATTGCACCTAGTATAACAATATCATTTGCTAACCTGTCAAGAACCAAGACTTTGCACAAGGCAGCCGCTTTACCCTTCACTCTAGTGGCGCTGGACTTTACTTCCTCGAAATTCTTGGCGATCGCATCTTGCGCTCTCCTGTGGTATTCCTCTTCAGTCAACACCACGAAGTCTCCTTCCTTGTCCGACTGAAGCAGTCGTAACTTATTGTGCTGGAAGAAGGATACAACCTTCCCCCACCCATCCTTGGAACAGCCTGCATAGGTCCTGACAGTTTTCATCAGCGCGTCCACACCATCAAGTAGGCATCTTTGTTGGTCTTCTCCTGCAGCCTTCCTAGCTATTTGCCGATTCAGCGCGAGCAATTCATGGCCCGGTACACTTGGTTCCTGACAGAATTTGGGACCCTTGCTTAAAATATTGGAAATGTCCCCCGGCAACACCGCATCTCCAACCACTCAGTAGCCCGACGAACACTGCTCTGCCTGCCCTCAGTCGAATGCAAGGCTTGGTTCAAGGTCTGGGCCCAGAGGAATTCCGTCAGATTGGCCGAACACTACAGAACGAACACTACATTATATTTCACTTCGTCGTCATCACTACCTACACCTTACTTGCCTTACCGGGCCTACGTGGTTGCCAAACCCCAGCGAGGACCTGTAGTGATCCGTGGCCTTGCTGACAGTCGATATATTGGACGCCACTGTATTCATACTGTCAATTAAAGTATTCCCCCCCCCCTCTTGTATGGGGAGAACGCATTATGAGCATTTATACTTCATACGCATCATGACTTATCTGGTATGATACTCAATTACACTAAAGGCAATTGATCTTCTCAACGAGGGAATCTGCGAAGCAAAAATCCCTGTTCTTTATAATATATTCACTGGGGTTTGTCACGTCGAGCGCTCAGCAGTAGTTTCGACCAAAAGCTAACAATAATAGAAATAATAGCGGTTTTTTCATGTTTCAGAGTATTTGTACGTCTTCCCTTCCTGAATTACGAATGTAATTCAGGCGATGAAATACCAAATTTACTAAGCGAACAAGCATGACAGTGAACAATACGGGAGACCTTGTTGAAAATCACAATAGTGTATTCATGAATGGCATATATCTTATATTTCAGGGACGTCAGTCATACTGAAGATTACGCCTTTGCCATGCATGAGGTCATCAAGGAAAAATGGGAACGGCAACGTCCAATCACGTATGTGTTTCTAAGGAGCAGCGTTCGCAGCCGGTTTCAGCACTTCTGTTAGCGAATGTTGTCATCACTCATCAAACCTCAATCAAAACATGTTTACATGCGTTTACGACAGTTCTGAGTTTATTATGCACCCACTAAAGCGCTCAGAATACTTCGACATTACCATACTAAAAAGCAGCGCTTTGAAGAGTCTAGCTTCCGTAGAGTAGGGACCACGTGAAGAGAGTGGTAAATATTTGGCAGTGACCAAAGATTGAAGCGAAAGGAAACGGATCAGCTTCACGAGTCATATAAACACATTCCGAGACTCTTAGTCAAGGAAATACATCAAGCTATCCAGGAGGAGAATATAATTGTAGAGGATTTAAAGCATTGCGGCATTGCGCATAAAATGACGGTCTGCCGTTTTGATCAGGAAGCCTTCGGACCTTTCCTTGGACTTTTCTTTACCGGCATTTTTTTTTTCTAGTGCGTTGTGGTGCAACTGGATATTATTTAATGATAAATTCTGGTGCTTCAATGTTATGTTGCTTTATCATTCCATCACACACAACTATGAAGCTCAAATTACCCAGCGTCCTCTACTACGGCAACCCTCAAAGTTTCAGTCATATGAGGGTATTAAACACCATAATAAAAACGAAACAAAATAAAACATCTATGCCAAAGTTTTGGCTTTATCCGAGGTAATTTCATGCTATCATTGGCCCTCTGACAGTGACCTTTGTCGATCTGTGCCTAATACAACCTTTCAAGTAACAATCAATTGCAAACTCCTAAGGCATTGCATCTAGGAGCTTTCTAAGTGGTATGCCTCTAAAACATGTTCAGCAGTTTCAATTTAACAACATAGGAGTCAATGGGCAGAAAAAAATACGAGCGCAACCTCGGAGAAATAGGCGAATCTCAGTCGGGAATGACTTAAAGTGTTGCCATGAAAGAATACAATGGTTAACCCAATGTATGGTTTTATCTCACTTACGTGATGCACTTTAAACTCTCCTGCAGTGCAAAGGAGATCGTGGGCCTCCTGATGCTGTTTGGAATCGGCCTTTCGCTTGCAATTGATACAGGCCGTTGCTTGGGGTACGTTTGCCTCTAGAAAATGCCCATTGCCTTGGACTAATCATATATTCCGATATATACATTATCCCTTTATATTTCCGTCACTAAGTACTCTCGCTGAAAATTAAACAATATGTATATTTTTTCGGTTGCTCAGAAGTAACCCTGGATCTGCTCTCGGCACATTCGTTTTAGAGCTAAAAGATGGCCGCGATATATACGCGATAGCGTAGGTTACCAGTCCAGTTTCGAAGCCAGAGTTAAAGGCTTATACTCTATCAGCTGGGACGAGAGGTTAGCACGAGTAAACAGATCACTTCCTTCACCCTGCTCAATTCTTGGAGAATTTTTTCGTTTCGATGCTCAAAACAGTCGTCGAAGCAACTAACCTTCCTTCAAAGACCTAGCAAATGTTGTTTATAATAAAACTTATGCTTAGGCTTGCAGTGTTCCGGCAATGAAAAAAAAAAAAAGGCCTTCGAAACTGAAGTGCGGCACCACATCCCTGCTTTCTTTCTTTTTGTTGTTTTCCTACTGCACGCCACCAGTCCTTGTGCGTTGGCCTGACGATTCAGGGTTGACTAAAACTGATGATGTGAATATTAAAAGGCTCCCTAAATACGGGTCACTACTGATGTATTGGATGTTATTGTGCCTGGGAGAGAATAAATAGTGTGCATGATTAAGGTAACATACAGAAAGCGAGAAAAGTGTGTCAAGAAAAAAATGCAAGTTGTAGTCGAAATCGCGAAGAAGAAATGGCCAGGTTATGTAATGGGAAGGTAAGATATGCTTTGTGCGCTATGGATGATTGGATTATATGAAGATGCATGCGTAGCGAGGGCGGCTGAAAATTATTTTGTGAAGGAAATTATCGGCGATTAAATAGATGCAGCTGGCACTGGGCCGGGTTAATTGGAGGGCCGTGGGAGAGACATTTGCCCTGCTGTGGGTGTTGTCACCCCTTCATGGATCACTGCCTTGTCGTGGCGGAGGGGCTTGCGAAACTCGATGAAGTCGTGAGCTCTGCTGCGTAGGGCCACCCAAGATAGACAGGTCACGGCAGAGAGTTCTGACAAAATGTGATTCACTGGAGAAGGTAATGGCAACCCACTCCAGTACTTCCTGCCAAGAAAACCCTACGGCCAGTCACAATACCATTAATTGCGTGGCGTGAAATGGTCCATAGGGTCACGAAGAGTCGGACACGACTGAACGACTGAACTGAACTGGGTGTTGTCAGGCTGGTGATATGGTGTTTGGATTTATGGAAAGCGCCCCAACCTCACTGGACACTTAGTAGAACGTTAATTTGGGCCAATTGGTAGCGATTCATAATATAAACGCGTCAAAGCCGATCGACAAGAGAAAGGAAAACAACGGACAAGCGCTAACTCACTGCTAAGGGTCTCATTCGCTGAAACTTTTATATACAATAGAACAAGCAAGGGAACGAAAGCAAATGTACCATAACACATAACTAAAAGCCACACAGACATGCGCACAACTCTCGAGCATTCTTGAGAAAATGCATCTCCTTATCGCGCAGTAAAACAGTTGGTTTGCTGATACAATTCGCTTGTATGATACAATTCTATCGAAAGCCTTAACCACTTCCCGTGTTGCCTGACCTTTGTGGGTGTTTAGTATCCGTGTGTGATAGAGTAATGTAGTGCAGTGAAAGATTCACTACAGTATGTATCACCAAGCTGTTTGAACTTAAACGATTCAGAGGTGACGGTGTGGCTGTATAGCTTAACCATGTATGCCACCTTTGGAGTACCACCGCTTGGCCTTTGATCTTGATCTTGTACCTTTGACCTTGAGCTTTGATGGCGAATACAGCCTCGCGTGTTCCACGTTGTAGTTCAAAGCGTTCTTGACTCCAAAGTCTCGGCAATTTAATCGCTTTAAAACCAACTCTGGCCTTGTCTAAACCTAAGCCTAACCAAATCAAGACCAGGTAAAACGATCCTTTCCCTTTGCCAGGCTAAGTTCAGCACGGTTACATCTCAGCCATTTTTCCTTTGCCCGAGAAGAAATGTATTCAAAGGTGCAAGCGGAAGACAATCAAAGTAAAAACGAAATGCACAACCAATACTGCATAGCAACGCAGGTGCGTATCACACCATTGTATATTTGTGGATGATTTTCTTTTCGTATCCGGGGGACGTGCTCCTGATAAGAATCTGAAAAATCTAGTCCTCGTCATCCGAAATTCAAATTAATTTAGTGCGTACTTGGGTGCTCGGAGGGAACTCCGCAACAGTAGCGCGCCGGAACGCGAAGGCACGTCGGAATGAGGCCTTGAAAAGTCGGCGTGCCGAAGAGACCGATGAAGAGCATGCTTTGTGTTTAGAGAAACGCAAAATTTGAAAACATACACCGCATTCTTGTATGTGGTGTTTTCTATGCTCACTCTTGAAAAGCATAGCAAAGCAACTAACATAACAGCATGCGGTCTCACAGCGTCGACTCGACCACGATGTCCTCGTTGTGCGCTATGGTGGCGGTTGGCTTCCCGCGGGCGTTGGGCAATCCCATGCTGACCGACAGCGCCATCAGTTGGCGGCTGGTTCTGCGCTGCTTGCCCTGAGACCTGGTACTGGTGCGGCTAGGAGGAAGCGCCCTGCAGCTGGTAGCCAAGGTGCGCACATTACTACACGATTAATAGGGCAGGCAAGCACAGCTACAGGACATAAAGCTCCATGCTTCATTCATATGGGGGTCCTCACTTCAATGTGCAGATATGTCCATAACTATTGCACGCACCTCTGTCAAGGCCAATGATTCAACCTGAAAGAAAATCCAACTAAAATTGAAAGATGGCAATACTTCATTGAAGAAGGCACACCGAGCTCTGAATATAACAGGCACTCAGTTCAGCTATGGGAGCTGTGTTTTTCAGCTAAATCGACGACCGACAGCCAGGCATCTCAGGGGAGCGAGTGAAGCGAACAAAAACAAAGAAGCGGAGAGGGCGGAGATACACGAGAAGAGACAGTGTAAAAAAGATAGTAGAGCCATGGTAAAAATGGCTATCCCTCGAATCCATATACTTCGAGTCAAATAAAATATAAAAATCAGTTTTGCTAGTAGAGGCTGGAACCTGGCCTACAGAAGCAATGTGGCGCTCACTAACTAGTTAAGCGCGCCTCGCAAGTGATGTGCAGAATTTGTTTGGCTCGTCACTTTAGATTATGTGATTAGCAGGTGCAACAGCAAATACTCTGTGTATATGAAGACAGCCTGTCCGGTATAGAGGATGGGCTAAAACGGGAGCGCCAGATAAAGAATTGCATTCGCCGTTTGCAGCCGAGAAATAAAACTCATTTTACGCGTCGTGTGTGTGCCAGGAGAAACAGTAGATTTTAAGAGGGACGCATGTAACAGAAGTGGACAGGTATTAAGTGGTATTGGCTGACTGTGCGTACTGAGCTGCTTGTTTAGCGGGTACAAATGTTTCCCTGAAAAGTTATGTGCTTGTATAACCGAAAAGGAGAGCCCTGTGGTGGCAGCACTTGTCTCAGGCCAAAACTTTTAGAGCTTAAATCCGGGATTACTTGCTATTACGTAAGGTAAACAAGGAATGTGATCGTAGACAGGCATTACACACACTCCCAGAACAATTTCTCAGCGTAATGGAGACCTTTATTCCCTAGGGTACGGTAATTTGTCGTTAGAAAGGCAACAAAGAAATGTTTTCTCCTGACGGCTGTTTCGGGCTCGGTAAGGATTATCTTTGAGCAATAGCTCTACTCCTCCGGGCACATACCTGAGGATCGCTTGGTTCCGTCGTTGTTACCTTTCAGCTGAGCCAAGGTCAAAGTGGCGCTTAGCCTATCTAGCGACAAGTCTCGTCCAATGTGTTGTGGCATGACGACAGCTGGTGCATGACCACAAAACTAACTACTTCACCATCATTAATGAAGTTTGGCTTAGAAAGGTGAAAAGTTTTCAGTAAAGAGAGCGATTATGGGATAGGCGCTCCATGGTCTCAGCAGAACAAGTAGTATCAGCAAAACAAAGAGACGTATCCCTCGTCAAACTTGGTTAGCCCCTTTTAACCATTGCTAACTGTTTGTTTAGCTGGTAAAAGTCAGCCAATCAATTTTAGTGAATCACAAAACAATGTTGTGTGTCATATACCGAAAAAAAAAAGTACGGTACCAATATGTATTAATCACTAAATTACGAGCATGTGTGCGCGCAAAAACTGTGAACTGTGATACGTGAACCTACGTTGACTTATGTTATTACGCAGCATTCCGGTGCTTCCTCGTGGCTTCTGGAGACTGCGCTGGCGGACAGCATCAGGCCCGAATTGCGGCCTGAATGGTGTCTGATTGCGCTGCTCGCTACCACAGCGGTGGTCGCTGAACTAGACACCACGGACATCGACCCAAAACTCGTCAGGAGCCTGGTTTTTCTGGTGAGAAAGCACACACAAAAATTGGCTATTTTGGCAATTGTGCTGCCGTGATATTCTTTGGACAAAAATGAGCTGCCTGCAAAAAATTGTGCTGTTTTGTTCTGCTCCCGCAATATTAACGCAGTGTTGTAAATTTACCATCTGCAGTAATCATCAAACCACTCATTCCTCTGTGAAGTATTGCACTACATATATTGCACTGGTTTTCAGAACACATTGAATGTGTTCGCTTGAGGTAAACATAATATCTTTGTGTCGTCTCTGCTGTATAATATTTCTTGTTTGTGAACCTTTGACGCTGATTCATTATCTCGCTTACCACGGGCGAATTTCACCCATCTCCGTCACGGCGCAGTTGAATGTTTGCTGACTGTGTGATGGTAAGTGAGGAAATATCTTACAACTCTGAAACAGCTACACGCACTAAAGATGACGGGGAATAATCACCATCGGTGTGCATGTAATAGCGTAATGTGTTTCAGCGGGGAGCTTTTGTTTATTATTTCTAAGCGGAGCGCAGACCACGTGAGTGGGCCAGCTCCTGCTTTGTTTTGCTGTCTTGAATGGATCGACAATCCAGACAGTACGCCTGAGACGTAAGTCTCTGCAGCTGGGTTTCATTTTTGTAACGAGTAATGCAGATTCAAAACATTACATAGAAAAGAATGAAATCGCGGTAATTCATCTTGTTCTCGTCTTCTATGCGTAGTGTTTTGAAGTTACATGTGATCTCGAGTTAAAGTATTGCTCGCAGTGCAGGTCGTGCTATAGAGACGCCCTCATGAACAAATAGAAGACGTTTCAAGCAAGCAGACGTCATGTATATGCATCTAAATCAAAGGTATTTGACATGTGTGCTCATAGTAGAGCGAGAAGAACGACCGACCAGAAATAGGCAGTACCCTTACGCCGGTACTACCTCTGGCGGCCGCACGGTACATAACAGTTTAGCGGCTCCTCGTAGGTCGGTTAGATCACCTCTTTTTCACCGTTGTCTGTATCCTTACATCGGTTGAAATAATGAAACCGCAATTTTGCCAAGCGCGTCTCCAACGGCTCAGGCCTAAGAGATCGATTGCCGCAAAAAGACTGCGTTTGTTTGTGATCGCAAACGCCCCAGCATCTCACAAGCACAGTGCCATCACTCGGAAAAATTGTGGCACACACAGCCTTTGAGAAATGTTTAAAGTTTGAACCCTGTAGTTAACTTCCTGTAACATCTACACTTTGATCTTAGGCGAAAGGCTGAGAAGCGGTCTTCGTAACATCTATGGAAATGCTATCATTCTGACGAGGAAGGAACAGTTCTTGTTACCCTTTAAAAGCTACGTTCAGAACGCTGCAGGCGCATAACAAGCTATACGACGGGGTGCTGAAAAGAAATAAAGTCTTGGAAAATGCTGTACGTTTTGCAAAAGGAACCGGGATTATTATAGCGGTGAGGCTCACCTTTTGTCAGCGCTCACGTTTCTTGCGCGTATTCGCAGGCGGAGAAGTTCGAACGCCACCCTCTGTACTTCGCGCTGCCCGTCGTGATGCAGTCCCGCTACGTGCTGCTCATGCCTTACACGCGGCCATCGCTCATCTTCCTGCGCCTACACGGCAACGTACGCAGCGCGCAACTCGTGAGTTTGCATCCGTTTCTCGCTTTTCTTAATGATAAGCACTCGTAGGGTCACCTTGTGGGGCTTTAACGCAATAGCGGGAAAGATATCTTTTTGAGGAAAATTAGCCGTTGGCATTGGCGATGTGAGCGAAGCGCCACGAGCATTGCTCTGGCATACAGACGGTATACATGCCGGTTGGCATGACAGGCCACTGACTGCTCAGTGAGCTTTGTACGTCACGAGAACACGTGACCTTTCTGAGTTGGCGGAAGCTGCTAACTGCGGCCGCTTCTTTGAGACGGGAAGGCGAGATGTAAGTTTCACACTTGACAGCTGGATCCCAGACCATAGGACCAGTGCACCGCCAGCATGATGCCAATATTGTGTCAATGTGGAGTGTGCTTTCACGAATCGGTACCCGGCCATGTCGTCAGCCAACAGCCACCTGCCAAGGTCATGACCCGTAATAATTCGCTCATAACGTCTAACAATGCCGGCTCTTGTGCATAATGGGGCCTTTAAAGTTGTTGCGTTAAAACTGGATTAAAATTAGCGCTGCTTTCCGGCCCCGCTTTTAAGAGCGCGATAATAAATAAAAGATTGAGCACGAAAGATTAGCCGGTACCCCCCCCCCTCCGCCCCAAAGAAAGAAGGCAATGAGGGAACGGAGAGGCCATCACAAGCTCGAAAATATGTATGAGTCTTCATAACATCCTTCATCCATCGTTTGGTTTGTTTAATGCAACACCTGGTGGCCCTACACATACCTGTAATTAAAAACACATCTGGAGTTGCCATAAAGGCTCATTTTTCTCTATCATCCTTAGAGAGAGTGCAGGGATGTGTATACTCGACGATCCGAGGCAGGTAGAACTTGAAGCCGTTGGGAAAGATAACACACTACGAGCGGGAGCCGAAGGTGTCGCAGGGAAATGAAAACAGAACCGCGCATATCCTGTTGACAGCAAAGATTCTTGGATAACTGCAATTGGAACCATGATGTGACAGCTAGCCTCGGTAGCTTTTGGCTCATCTTCTCTTATGAAGAAGGTCAGTGCGTAGCGAGCCTAGATATAAGAGAATGCGTCGATTATTAAGAGCACCGCAGTAAAAAAGTGATGGAGTCCGTGTGTCCGTATGTTTCCATCAGGTGAATGACATATTCAATTTCTGCGGTTCTTCTTGTGCGCCAAAACCTCCTTGCCCGACGCCACGTATATTGGCGTCAAAAGCTATGGCTATTCGCTTGGTTCTTAATTCCTGTCTGTTATTTTCATTTTGTTTTTTTGCACAGCTCATGATTGGAATCCTGATCAAGGTCGCTACCTTCGTCTGCTCCGTGATTGCATCCAACACAATGCTCCTCGTGTAGCTGCTGCAGACCTAGAGCTCTGTTCATTGCTGTGTTTTTCATTTCTCATTTTTTTCTGGGAAGCTACTTGTTCATCAGTATATCTCTTTTGATCGTAGCCATCACTGTGGTGATCTCATGAGACTTTATCGTCATATGCATTGGCGCTTACTATATTACCTGACTGTCCATAATCCAGTTTAAAGACATTAATCAAGCTATCTTTATTAAGATAGAACTGTGTGGCAGCTCGTCGTTTTCCCGAAAAGTACTTTAGATATTTAGCTTTACCTCAAAATCTAGGGCGTCCAATACGATTTCAATGACTGCGCTAGAATAGCGGCCGTTATTACGTTTACAAGAAATCGGTGTATTATAAAATAATTTCCGTTGAGAATATTTCATTCCCGTACGGTCCGCGGGGAAAAAAAAGTTTTATATGTCTCAGTGCGGCATGAGAACTCCTTCAGTGTTAAGGAGTAGTAAGATGATGTTCAACAACCAGCGACGAGCTCAACGTACTTCTCCTGTGAATTCCTAAGTTATTGTGAACGATCATATACGTGTACGTAATTCACTCCCGGTATCTCCTGAGCTACAAAGACTTCAAATTTGCCTTATTAAGTAACATGGTAGGGGATGTCCGCCGACAGTAAAAATTATAAATAAATCGTACTGACATTCTTTGAAAATTTTCGAGATTTTTTTTCTTTAGTAAAGCGATCGCACACATCTGAGGCGTATTATAATGCAAATCGAATGAAGGTTTTGCGTGCTTGCTTAATTTCCTGCGGGGAATAGCGGCGAGGCCATCTTAATAGCTAACTTTTTTCAAAGCCTTTTTTTGAACATTAGAATTGTTTGTTCCACTGTAGATCAGAGGTTATTGTTAATTCCAAGCACTTGTAGCTGTTCACGACGAACAGAGGGCGAACTTCTTAAGCATTAAGAGGAAAAACTTAATGCTTCCGGGTTATAGACATTTAAAGAGTTTCTTCGGTATTAATACTCATCTGCCACGTTGAACAGCAATTTTGAGTTTTAGCTAAGGCATATTTAAAAAAAAAAAAAACGCTGGCCACAAGGAGTTCATATTTCATGATGTGTACACAGTCGTCGGCAAACAGCTTGATTTTAGCAGGAATCTATTTAACAATGTAATTTATAAATACTAAAAGCACAGTGGCCCAAGCACTAATTCTTGCGAGATACCGGAGCTTGCCAAAGCTGGGCTCGAACACGCATTGTCGATTGTTATGGATTGAGATCGAAACGATAAGTACGCCTGTAGTCCCCCGCCCCAAACAGTAAATCGTTTTTAAAGATATTCTTCAGTTTGAATAACAACATTGTGTGTGAGATACGGTCAAGTGCTCTTTCAAAATCTAAAAAACATAACATCTATTTGACACTGGTTATGAATGGCAGCGGCAAAGTACTGAATCGCCTCCAGAAGTTGGGTCACTGTAGATAAGTCCTTGAGAAAACCTTGTTGCCGGTTGTCAATTACGTTATTAGCTTCCAGAAAAGCTTATATGTGTCATTACTGTTTGGTTTGGTTTGGTTTGGTTTGGTTTGTGGGGTTTAACCAAACCAAACCATTACTATTCCTAATTTACATCAATGATCTGCCTTCTAACATGAAATCTAAATTGAGATTGTTCGCCGATGATTGCGTCGCATACCGCGCCATGTGAGATATAGATTTCAGTAAGGCGCTTGATACACTAAATCATAATACCCTCTTTGCAAAACTCAAACTTTGTAGTATACGTGGCCATGCTCTCATCCTTCTCAAGTCATATATGTGCTCGCGACCCCAATATGTTGTTATCAATAATTGTCGTTCCGATGTGCTACAAATATCGAATGGCGTGCCACAGAGCAGTCTTCTGGTTCCTATACTCTTTAACGTATACATTAATAATATTGTTATTATATGCAATCAGATAAAATTTATTATTTACGCTGACGACACTAGCTTATTCTGCTCCTCTACTGATATTAATCAACTAACGGATTCTGCGAATAAAGTACCCACTTCTCTGAAGGAATGGTCGTTCTTAAATTCTTTGACGATAAACAAAGAAAAAACAAAGGCAATAATATATCATTATTAGGTTGTATTGATAAGAAATGCGTCTGTCAACGATTCATATTTTTTATTTTTTCTTGTCATTGTATAATTTTTGTTCTGTTTCAAAGCACTGTCTCATTTTGTAAAGCGTGAATTGTTCGTTTTATTTCGAACAAACTGCCGCTGCTGCTTATCGTCGACTTTACGGGTGGCGAAGTCCGTCAAGCGGTCATTACGAACTGCTTTTTTTCGTCACGACAAAAGCGGAATAAACATTCATTCATTCATTCATTCATTCATTCATTCATAATAATAATAATTGGTTCACAGGAAGGGGAATGCGCAGTATCTGTCACACTTGCACTGTGGACACCTGAACCGCGCCGTAAGGGAAGGGAGTAAGGTGGGAGTGAAGGTGGAAAGAGAGAATGGATGAATGTAAAGGGGGAGCCGTAGTGGAGGGCTACGGAGTAATTTCGACCACCTGGGGATCTTTAACGTGCGCTGACATCGCACAGCACACGGACGCCACTTCGTTTCGCCTTCATCGAAACGCAGCCGCCGTGGCCGGGTTCGAACCCGACGTTAAAGATCCCCAGGTGGTCGAAATTACTCCGTAGCCCTCCACTACGGCTCCCCCTTTACGTTCACTCATTCAATAACTAATCAAGACGACACGTGCACCCTCCAACAAGACCCAAAACGCTATTCACTTTGGTGTGAAGCATGGCTCATGCCTTTAAACGCAACCAAATGTAATGTCATGGCATTTTCCCGCCTTCACAATTAGATTGGGACTACCTACTACCTCAACTCCACCCGCGATGCCTACTCATTGTCATACAAATATCTAGGCCTGCACAGGACACCATCGCTATCATGGATAACACGTGATCTGAAGCCTCACCCGCCCTGGTCTACATGAGACGTAATCTCGGCTACTCGTCCCCAGACATAAAAAGCTAGCATATCTCACGTTCATCAGACCTAAGCTTGAGGTCGCGTCAGCTATCTGGCACCCGTCACAATTATATCTCACCGCAAACCTTGAAGTCACTCAAAACCGCACTGTACGATTTACACCTCGACCTATGCAAGACATTTCAGCGCCACCTCAATGAAAAGAGACCTCGACTTGCCGTCCCACGCATCACGCCGCATGATATCTCGTTTGTGCCTTCTCTACACATTTAACAATATTGACAATCCATACTTGTCTAGTGTTTCTGTACTTTTAAATGGCACATGGAATTATAAATGGAAAACAAAAGAAAAATATGACAATACAATCCAGCTGAAGACATGTTTCACTATATTTGTGCATGGGTAAGCCTAACATGGGTAAGCCTAACTATTCAAGGAACAGTTGGAAACTGTGGAATGAAACTATCTGGTAATGAGCAATTAACCACTTCAACAGCTAAAGCATTCCATTCGCGGACCGCTAGGGAAAAAATACAGGAACGTATAGCGGAGCGATCGATACTCGTCTAAATTCTTAGAATGCTGCGTTCTTTCGTTTCTATGGGTTGAAATTGAAGTGTATCAGTTGCGATCAATTTTAGTGGCTCCAGTAAGAAGGCAAATAAACCTGAGTTGTGTGTTCTTCGCTCGGGTATTAATAGTGCTAAGACTGCCAGTCTCTTTGATATAAAGTTCGGAGGGGGAGTCAAGTCGGCGATACCTGTTGTAGACAAATCTGATGGTCTTGCGTTGGATTTTTTTGAGTATGGTAATTAAATTTTTTATCTGGGGTAATCAGCATATTATGTTGTACTAAATGATTGATAGCACGGCGGATGTATATGCAGTTACTTTTTTGACTATTCCTGTTAATCTCTTTATCTTCTGACAAGCCTGAGGGCATCGTAACTGTTATCTATGCCCATTTGTAGGCTTTCTAGAATATTTCCTTCGCCATAGCAGTGCGACGAATATCGGGATACACACGGCAGGAAGCGAACTTTGAAGGGCGACTGACCTAATGCTTCGGTCAGGTATATGTCGCAGATATAGTCAGCGAAATACCGCAGATATGCAGGCACCTAAAAGCAGCAAAAAATACAAAGCAAAGCTCTCTCACATTCCTTTTCGAAATGCCAATCTCCTCTTTTCATACGCATGGTCAGTGGAGCCATAGATATGACATGTCTGACAGGACGACATATTTGATCCGTCTCTCTGACTGACGAGTGAAGCGCGTCGCGTGCTTGTGTCGTGCGCGCCTTTCGTTTTCGCTCACGAATACAACCGCGCAAAACGGATTTTTGTTCTCTGTCTCAGTCCACGTAGACGCTTCACACTGTTTCGTGCCACTCGTGCACTCAAGCAACCGCGAACGCAAAAAGCGCCTAAACACAAAGAGTGCGCAAACACAGCCACGCTTACGAGCATTGGCTTGCTTTTCTGAGAAATGCCGGAGAGCCCTTTGGAAGGTCGACACTTGGCACGGATGGCTCCTCACCGATAGTAATGTATTGTACAGAAATAAAGATGGTATTGTAAAATATCAACACAAGATTACGTGTTTTATAGATCAAGAATGCAGCTCCAGTTTCTTGTTGTTCTTTATTTTTTTGACATATTTCTCATTTTGCCTCTCAATTTTCCAACACAAGACCGTAATGCCGGTGTTGGCAAAGAGATATACTACGGAGAGAACATCCAATCAGCGACTTGCACTGCGGTTTCACATGGTGGACATCCAATGCTGTTCATTATTTTATTAGTGTCATTGGGGCTAAGTAGCTCAACATCTTATGAAACAACACCCACAGCTCATTCGCACCAGTCACGACTCCGTTCTTGCAGTTGCAATACGGTGGTCAACGGTTTTCCTCTGCAACGGCTTCTTGACGCATTATTTTCTTCCAATCGTTTCAAAAAGCCCATTTGGAGAGTTGGGTCCCAGTGAACGTGCTGCAATTCTCGAAGATAAAGATCCCTTTAGGCTTAATCGCACAATTAGCTAAAAGTGATAGAACCCGAAAACGGTGTTAGTAAATATTGATTTCTCACGAGAAACCCACGTCGCCAAACGTGTCGGAAAAACACGAACGCTATCGCGTCAAGTGCATGTTAAGCGGAGTCTAAGCGTCTTCCAAGAATTTTTAAAGTGGGACTTTCACGACTACGTTTTATCACAATGTGTCCTGAGCTATCACTTGAGAACTGGGGTTGACAGCTACTGATGAACATCTTTAACATTTGTCACAGTGCCAATAAAGTTTGCTGTATTATGGATTTTCTGAAGTGGCCCCTCGAAACAAATGAGTTCTGGTCTTACCCTGTAGAAGGGCTCCCTTAGATTGATACTAACAATCTACAAATACCCTTGGAACTGAATATATGCCTCTGTTGTAATTTGCATGTCCCAGTGTCTGCGCTTTGTTATCTGCGTTTTGGTATACCATCTAGTTATAGCTGTAGTTAGGGACAGTTGACGCAGATCGTTCATGTCAAAATTGAAGAGCAGCGGTTCGGAAACACCCCTGTGTCACTTCATATCTTAAAGGTTGTATAAGTCGCTGGTTATATTGCTTAACCTAGCTACTTGATAACGGCCCTGAAAACAAACCACCGACACCAGTGGCACTCCGTACTTTTAGGTCTGAAGATCACTTGCTATATTTCTTATGTGAACTACTTAATAATGACCCTAAAATGAAACAAAAAGTGCTTAATATGGCCATCCTTTTCTTGATAACTTTGCACTCACTGTTTTTTATGTATTATCTCAAAAGCCCTTTCAACGTCAATGAGCTGTTCTATAGCACTTTGGATCGGGGATACACTGATTATAAAATCAAATAATGTTCTAGGTTAAACTTGATGGTTAAATTCAACATGCTCATGGCTTAATGTCACATGGAATGTGTGCAAACAATGAAGCAGTCAGAGCAGATGGCCTGTAGGTAATCTGCGCTGAGAATACTGGAGAATTCTGAGGAGCACAGACAAAGGGTACAGTTTATTCAAAACACGTG
The DNA here is from genome assembly GCF_055883805.1 of Amblyomma maculatum. NCBI lineage: Eukaryota > Metazoa > Arthropoda > Arachnida > Ixodida > Ixodidae > Amblyomma > Amblyomma maculatum. The sequence continues at coordinate 42,803,155 of NC_139344.1, forward strand.
CGACATTCTCCGACATTCTCACGACATTCTCCGTCGTAGGCAGTGCAAGCTGAAAGCACCAATATTATGGCACCTGTGCCGTTATGCGCCACTTGTCTACAGGTCGCTCGTGCGTTACTCACAGGCTACGTTTGCTACGAAGGTAAGGAACAGTATAGAAATAACTGTTCAATGTTTATTCTCAGAATTCGTAATTCCATTCCCTCGAGTCATCACTATCGTGTCTGCGCCAAAGGACACTGGCGCCATGGCGCAGTTGGCGAGCCATACCTGTCTTCGTTCTTTCAGGACATCTTAGCATAAGAGGCCTCGTACAGCCAGTGTAACACAGCGTTCATCATCTTTGCGTCTCCAGGGGTACGTCCAGGTGAACTATCACTTACTATCGCTATGCGGCACATTTGAATACTTGAAAAAAAAAAACGACAAAGCTAAGATATCTACATTCCTTCTTGCTCTACTTCTGACCCACTTATTAATTTCCTCTATTTCATATTAAATTCTGGGGCACGCTAAGGCAAGACACCTTTGTTTACCGGCTGTTGCAGAAGGTGATTATGACTGATTTCTCTTTCCGTATCACGAAGTCGACTACATGCAGCCATTAGTGATCTCTGTTTTACGCAACATCATTTTGTGAGTGACTACTAAATCCTATCATGGTACGCATATAACATCCGCAGCCTTTATATGTGCCTGATGTTGCTATTCTCTTTTCCATATACGCACACCAACGCTAAGAACAATTACGGTGCCGTATATTAAGCTGCAATTCAGTCGATGTACCTTGCATGATAAGCACACGCTCGCGTATTGTTCAACTGTTTTCTACCATAAACTGTTTGCTACAGAAAACCACGCAAACATTTTCCTTTTTTTTAGAACAACGCTATTGTGCTATATTGTACTACCTCACCAAAGCAGGCAACTTCAAAGCAATCAGACGTGCGAAACAGTGTCTCTTACATCTGAAATTATTGCCTACTCTTAGGAGCAAAGAGTAGCAAGGTGTGCACACTTACTATTAGCAGAGCAGTAACTGCGTCGTTATCGAAAGTTTTACTTCGTACCCGTTAGGGCTGCGGATAAAGACAGCGAGACCAATTCACAGTACGTGCATGCCGAAGTGATAAAGTGCAAGAACACCACGGCAATACGTATACTATGGCGAGGCAGGCAAAAAGTAAAGAAAAATAAAGTGCCTCTGCCCGTGTCACTAGGTATAACAGGCTCAATCCAATCGAATATAAAATAATTGGTCCCGAAGGACAAGCTTGGTCTGTGTTTGCACCTGTAGGCGAAAGAACCCGAAGGTTCCAAAAAAATGCGGGAATCTCTACGCAGCGACCCACAGCCGGAGAGCGGGCCCGGGGAGATCCCCCGTGATCTCCCCTGGGAAGTAGAGGGAAGGGATGGGAAAAGGGAAAGGGAAATGGGATATCGGGAAAGGGTTACGGGATTGTGGGAGGGATCGGAGCACCTTCGGGATTTCCTCAAATGATCCTGATTCGATTCGAGCTCCAATTCCTTGGCCTCACTTGAGGGCGAGCACTCGTTTTAGCCAATGCACGGCCCTCGGCCTTCAAGCGCATTCACATCCACATCACGTTCGCCGGGTCTCCGGCACATGAGACAGGCTGCTGGGTCACTTTGGGGTTCCCCGTCCCCCAAGTCAGGCTCCCTCGCCCCGACTGTACCAGGGCTACTGGAGAGGCGCATTTCGCCGTACTATGATTCTTTCAGCCCTACTCCAGGTACTCCGAAGCGGTGCCCAGAGTTCACCCTGTTATAGACCCTCAGTGGTTTCCATTCACCGTTTTCTCTCCAACATAGTATGTTTGACGGCTACTTCGCCAAGTTGGGATACCTGGCCCCATCCGGTTTGACCGGTCTTATTATGTCCGCAAAGATACTCGTGCGCGCACCTACAGAAGTACGACACTAAAGGGTCTCCACTCCCCTTTTTTGGCCCTGAGTCAGCGAGCCGCGGTTCCCTTAGTACTTCGCGAGCAGCGCCACCGGGCCCATGGCAGCGGGCTGGGCTTTCCCTCGGCCAGCACTACCGCCCAAGAACAAGGGGTCTCGAACCCCTCGCCTGAGCCCTTAGTTAGCAAGCCGCGGTTCCTTGCGTACTGCGCGTGCAAAGCCACCTTTAGGTGGCCGACTGGGCTTTCCCTAGGCCAGCTCAACCAACCTCTGTTCTGCGAGGGGTTGCCCCTGGAGGAAATCCAAGTCAGCGAGCCGCGGTTCCTCTCGTACTACGCGAGCAGCGCCATCGTTCCCTTGATGGCCGGCTGAGCTTTCCCTCGGCCAGCCGTACCGACTCGGTTCCTCGTAAGGGGTCTTCACTTCCCCCTGCGTGCAAGCATATGAACCAGCCAGCCGCGGTTCCTCGCGTACTGCGCGGCTGAGCCATTTGCCCTTGACAGCCGGCTGGGCTTTCCCTCGGCCAGCCAACTGACTCATATCATTGCGGGGTCTGACTCCCCTGAGTAGTTCTGCGTTTTCGTTGAAGATACTGACAGTGAAGGACACGGTGTGCTTTAGCACCAACCCAAAATGCTTTAGCACTTTGTGCGACCACTGTTCTTTTCCCAAGTTTCTGGCTTACTAGAGATCATGTAGGCTACTTTGACACCGTCTTTTTCGCCTTTTCGAGCCTAAAGGCAAGTTCCCCAGAACATGGACTTGGTTCGCCCCAGCCGCGGCCCCGCGAGGACCCGCTCTCCCTGGCAGCGAAAACCAACGCGTCTGCGGCTGGGAGATTCACTTTCTCGCACCGAGGGGTACTTTTGATCCAACATACGGAGTCAGCTAACTGCATTTCCTTTAGTACTGTGCAGCTACGCCACCGTTCCCTAGGCGGCGGGCAGGAATTTCCCTCGGCCTACCGACCACCCCGTACATTGGGAATTTTGTTTGCTTTTAATCGGATTCCACGTGCCAAGTCGAACCCCTTCAGACTTGCCACCGTGTTAGGCAACGGGCTACGTGGGCGCGGCACGCTCACAATGCCGCAGGGAGTAAGCTGACAACCTCCTCGGGGATTCGCAACCCCTCAGTATGGGTTCCGGCTGCACCCATACTGACCGCTGGCCGCTGCAACTGGACAAAGCCTAGCAGCCTTAACCGCTCCGGCCCATCCAGCCGGCGGGGGGGACCTCGTGCAGGTCGCCAGATTGGATTTGCCACGGCAATACAGTAATCACAATACTCCCAAGAACTAGGCAAATCAAATTGCGTAAGAAGAGCCAAAGGCTCGAAGTAAACAATAAAATAAAGGCCCGCACTGCTGTACTTCTTTAACTATTTGGCTTTAGATTGCCTCTCTTGTAGCGCTCGATTGGGAGCGGTGGGTAGCCAAGCATGCTATACAAGGGCATAGTTCTATACAAGTGCATAGTTATGCGATGCGAATTCCGCACAGCTCAGTTTCTCTTCCGCCGCAGTACTTCCTTGTGCTGCAGCAATGACAAGGACGTCATTTTCTAAATTGTAACGACTGATATGGATATTATTTAGGTAGGCACAAAACAATAAATAGGTTAAGAGCATATCATGAATAGTTAGAAGGGTAACTACAGAAGTAACTTTAGTTCACTAGCCGTCTAGTTAATGAGACTTCTTGTGCAATCTGCATACTAGAAATGCCAAATAGCTCTCTACGACGCATCCACTAGTTTTATCGCAACAGCTAGGGAGCCTGGTTCACTGCTTTTCGGCTGACCGTTAGCATCGCACAGGGACGCGTAATTTCGTTCTCTCAATGGTAGGGTCCCGGAACTTCTTCCTCCTCTCAGGTTGTATATGTAAGCTAGTTAAACGATGATTGCGGTGCAGAAATGTGTCTAAACACCACCTAAATGTAATACACCCACTGAAGGTAAGAAACAAGTACCGAAATAATTACAGAATTACGTAGTGTGAGCGGTGCCATACCATGTTGCCTCCCATCTCGTAGACGGCTGCTTTTACTTTCACAGCAACTTACAAGTAAAACCCTCACATAACTGAGCCTAAACGAGAACACACCCCACTGAAATATGTTGGTGATTTATTTTATTGTTGTCAATGGTAAACACGAGTGCAGAAAAAAGTATCAAGTGGATTTTAAGCTCTGTTTCGTGTTCGAAAACGCAGCCCTAATCCACTGCGCCACAGAAGCGATGAGAATTACAGGGTTTAATTGCGCTCTTCGTTTTAAGAGTATTTCTGCCATTTGTGGCCAGGTGACGCTGCTCAGAAGACCCTACCGTTGAGAACACGGAATCGCGCCACCGGGACGAGGTTATCATTATTTAGTTATATCTTCAGGATCTTCGTATTGGACTCGCATAAGATGTGTGCGTGTGTAAAGAAATTATTAGTGACTACATTGCGGCAGCCGTGGCAATGACAAAACATTTTGTTTATAGGCAGTATTAGAACAAGCAGGAGTGTGGGTGGGTTCCAGGCATCCGGGAGGGCCATAACAGTCCTGAGCATTAAGGACGAAAGAAGTCTCGTGAAACTCGGCTGTGTGGGTACGTAGGAGACCATGCTACAAGGACGAGATGTGCTTGTTGTGTTCGATGCAGTGATTGCATGAGCTGACTGTCATGGTGTAAGGTATTAAAACATGATCTTGTGAAGGTAAAGATACGAAATTCAGTGGCGAGGAGGGAAATAAAGTAGTAATTGGAGTTTCGTGGAGGAGATGCTAGAGTACTATAAGAAGCTTGAACGAATGAACCAAGTGAAATGACTCTGGCCAAAACAGCTAGTGTTATTGTAAGCTTGTCAGAAAAACAAGATTGGCCCTAAAACCATGTTAACATGTTCTCTAAAACCTTATCATGTTCTCTGTGATGTGCTGCACGAAGCACTGCTCAGTGGCTCTAAGCGCTTCCTGTGTCTGCAAATGAGAGGCGAGATAAACAGTGATCATATTTTAGGTATGATGATCAGTTCACTGGAATAACAGCGCTTGGAGATTTTTTAAAATTCCGTCGTCAGTCCTCAGCAAAAATACAAGGAAACCACTGTCATCACGTCCTTTTGTAACAACGAGACACGGCTATACGCGATATAAACATTGGTAGGGGTTACCTTAGTTAAACCGACTATAGTTCGAAAGCAAAAGCTTTTATGTTGTTTTAATTCTCAATGTAATTGCTGTTTTTATTTATTTATTTTATTCAGTGATTGTGTGGGCAATACATGGCACTGCCCGTGGGGCAGGACAAAAGAAGGTAATTAGTCTCCTGACGAGGTCCTGGCCCCACTGGGCGCAACAGCAGCGGGTACAAAGTACAGGCAATGCACATGCAACTACATACAACAATCTTCACCGTATATAACTACACATGAAACAAAAACACTGAGTTAAAAACTATCACCGCAGTACAAAATACGCATTCAGACACGTGCCAATAACAAAACATAAGGAAATGTAACAACAGTTATGAAACTCTGGAACAATGTAAAGGAATAACACAATACATTTCGATTCCGCATCTACTTTAGTCATTTATTTGGTTTCCTATTGAAGTGAAAAGAGGTTTTATTCTCCGTTTGAAAGTTGGCAGACTTCTACTTGTTCTTGCGATATCAAATATGTCTGGGTAATTATTACATAGTTTCATGATTTGATGATCAATTGTCTGTTTAGCATAATTAGTCCGAGGTTTATCTACAACAATGAAAGTCCTCCGCAGATTGTGACCAGTAACCCTATTTAGATAACGACTAGAAAATCTTTTATAATTGCTCGACACTTCAGAAAATACGTACACAGATAATTTCTGCTTATATATATCGTGGAAAGGTAGGTTATTATGTGTTGCCATGAACGTTACGGTGTCTAAACTTTCCTTATATAATGCTCTAATGGCCCTCCGCTGCAGTGCAAATAGTCTGTCATTATCAGTCTTAATTCCGGTACCCCATACTAAACAACAGTAATTAAAGAGAGAGTGTATTAGTGAGAAATAGAGCTGCTTTTTGAGCCTGACAGGGATAAGATTTCGACGTGGCTTCTTAGTGGCTTCGGTGATTATATTTTCACAACCATTTGCAAGCATGACTTCTAGAAGTTATTTTGGTTGCTCAGCTGAAAAAAGGTCAACATTGAAATCACCAATGACAACAACGTTCCATTTTCTGGCGTTTACTAAAACCAACATTCTCTCAACAAAGCTAAGAAAGTTTTTAAGAATGCCATGGGGAGGCCGGTAGAGTGCAAGAACTAGTACATTGTGACACACAATCGCAACTGTTTCAAAATCGATACGATACTTACCTGATATAAACGTTCTGTGTCCATGAGCCTGGTGACCTGCAACATCAGCTGTACATTGGCGCCATCTGGGAGCCACTCCGTCAAATACCTCCGCAACAGAGCCAGTATGAATAATTTGGAGGTGCGATTGGTACCTTGATTCGAGCATCGGCCTGCCTATAACTACAAACGAGCAAACTACATCTGTCCACGTTCCGCTCTGTCGCTCCTTGCTCTATTTACGTTCCTTTTCTATCTACTGCCACTGTATAGCTCGCATGTACACGGAATATAATCCTGGATATCGTATGTTTTATTGACGTAACCGGAGGGAATTCGGGGAAATTACGAAGTTTTTTAAGCTTGCTGGTAGTCGTAAGGAGCGAGCGAAGTGACTTACGAAAGGCAACCATTGTCTCGCTTGGACTTTTTGGGCAGTCCTGACTGAGCACGGCCCATGATCACCCGGTCAGTGCAGTTTATCACGTCTAGTGAGCGGAGCAATGATTGCACAGTATGCTATGTGATCCTCTCAAACGAAATAATTCATTAACCCGCTTCCCTGAATGCCGTCACGTATTCTCGCTTCTCAGCTGCCCTTAGCGCTGCAGTTATGCTTCGCACATTCATTGCGGCATAAGTTGTATGTTCAAGCACTTTAGTCGCTTTGCCGATCAGTTACTGTGTAATCTGATGTAGGAGGCGAAGTCGCGTTAAGACTGCGCGCTCTAGCTCAGTGTGGTATGTGGAAATGTGAATGTCACTTATGGAGGCCGGCAACACAAAGGGCACAAATGCAGAAGCCTGCCGTGATTGCCGTTGGAAAGTAGGAAGTGGTCGCAACCTAAATCGTGTGATTAGAACGAGGTGATGTCAGTAATCTGGAATAACCTCTCTGAGCAGCGCTTTCTCTGCCAGATTCGATAGTAAAGCTGGCGATACCAGAACCTGCTGCTCAAGTGTAACATGAAGTATAACTCCTCAATATGTTCTTGAATTGCTTGATAATTATTTTTACCATGCGGGTAATATATGGCGAATGCCATTTTTGGTTCATGGGTGGAGTGGACGAAAGTATCGGCAAAAGCGTAAGCCAAAAATGTCGACTGGGCGTGTCCGCACGAACTGTCAATTATCATATAGTTAGTGTTAGAAATAGATATTGATGTAGGTATAATAATATGATCACACCCACGCATTATATATATATATATATATATATATATATATATATATATATATATATATATATATATATATATATATATATATATATATATATATATATATATATGTGTGTGTGTGTCCTCAATTTTACCTTGAAGAAGGACGGTCCACCGTCCGTAACAGTTGTTAGAATAAAATAGGATCATCGGGAAAGGTTATGTGACATCCTGTTTTGAAGTTCCCTGGGTCAAATACCATAGTTGACGATAGTATAGTAGTGATACTTGGTGATAGTGTTAGTGTCAGTTGCGATGCCGATGGTAGTTATTGACAGGGTGATGATGATGGTGGCGATGACGATGAAGATGTTGCCAGTCATAGTGATGATAATGATATGTTGACAGTAGGGATAGGGATAATAATATTTCGTATAGTGATAATGATGATAATATTGATCACGTAACGTCCGGGTTTGAGAGGAAAGAGGAAGGCGCTCGCATCTCCACTCTTAGTCAGACTTAGGCGCTAAACTGTTTTTTACATCTCCCAAGGTCAAACGCACAGTTGCATCGAATCAATCCATTAATCACGTTGAGAAACTGAGCAAATTCACCATACTCGCATGCTGTCCGGCACTAACTGTTGACGCAAACAGCCGAAAGGCGCAGTTATTCTCACCCGATTAGTGCGGTAGTGCTGTGCGCAGACAGCGTGATATTTGCAGATGCCTCGCACCAGCTGAAAAAAGAAGCGAAATCACACTTAATGACCTATCGAACATTTGCGCGACTGAACAAGGATAAGTGAATTATTACTTGATAATTCGCTCAGAAATCACTGGCATTCGGAATCAGTTTAAGTGCTATCTCGATCAATTTTTGAATTATGCTACTTCATTCAGGGATTGGATAACACCGAGCCAGGACGACGCTCGAGCCCAATCCACGCTGCTAGCCCTCTGGCAGTTTGCACGTGAGGCAGGCATTGACGCCAAAATGTGACCGCCCTGACCCAGCTACTCATCTTCCAGGCCTTCGTGCCAGCTATACTTATAATTAACGATTACTCATCCACTCACAACTTGAAACAAGCTGTAATGTTCTTCAAACCTTCTCTCCATACACTTTCCATAATTCATTTTAGTTAAAACTGATAGAAAAGTACTTCTATGCTGTTATTTTTTACTGCTCTCAGGGGAACAGGTTGGACTACTGGGCATCGGTTCCATGGACTCAGCCTCTTGCGGCAATGTTCACGCTTTAGCACACTTAATAGATAGCATGACTACAAACATCGCTATGGTACTAGCTGTAAGTGAGTGGCCGCTACGTAAATTTGGTAAGATAAAAATTTGAGAAAGAATGCGAAACTGAAACTTAAAAAAAAAAAGCCGAGCAGCAGAGCAGCAGGAATAGTAATGATACACAGGGGAAGTTATCGGACGTACGTTATGTAGTTCGCAGGATAGACGTAGGTCATTTTTTTACTTACATTCATAACAAATGTCAACCGGACCTTGTATCGAATTATGATATCTGACGTGCAGTCGACGAGCATCTTTGACGTCGGTCGCAGCACCAATGCCATGTCAGCGGAGGCTGCAATGCGAATTCCAGTTTATATAATTTCAAGATGCTGTACGCTGTTCGATCCATTTGCGTGAAATAAACGGGTCCTTCGTAAGAAATATGCTATTTGATGAAAAGGCACTAAATGTTAGGAATAAAAAGTGGTATTAGCAAAAACAAAACAATTTTTTTTTTAGATACAGTGAGAAGTACTGGGTTGAATAATCTGCACATCGCAGCATACCTACTATCACGGCACCGTTAGGGTTACTTAAAATAAGTTGAAAATAGCATTATTTTAATGACGTGCTTGTTTTGTTCTTTGCTAACAGCAGTCGAGAAGCAACCCGGAGTCAGTGAATACGCGTTGAATATATAAAAGCGCGGGGGGGGGGGGGGGGGGGAATTACACTACGGAATTACCTTATTGAAATCAATTCCGGCCTTCAGTGAGCATATGTTACCATTAAACTGCATTCAGACGCACCTCTCCGCAAAAATGGCTATTTTAACTCGCCGAGAGACAACCAGTGAGGAGAAAGAAGTTGAGGGACCCTATCGTTGAGAAAACTAAATTATGCCACGCCCATATCTAAGTTAACTTGTTCAATTAACGTAGCAAAGATGGCGTGACGGACGCAACTGATATATTAAGTTCAATTAACGTAGCAAAAACGACGCGACGGACGCAACCAATATTTAAGTTCTCTGCTGTAAGTAAATCAGAAAACAATTTAATTAATACTGCATTTCAATTTGTGTACTGCGCTGTATGCTCAAATAAAGCGTAAGGCTTTTATTGACTTGCTTATTGTTGTTTTATGTTTTAGTGGCGTACCCGGCACATCACTTTCTTCAGTTTTCAGGGAACAGCAATACGCGCCACCGCTGTCGATAACTGCATGGGAACCCCCTCCCCCCCCCCCCCCCCCAAAAAAAAAAAAAAAAAATGTGGTACTCGCGATTGTAGACTCGACGGAAATGCTCAGCAGGTGTCATTGTGCTAAGTTCGACTTATACCCCAGTCACACGGACAAGTTTAGTGACACTTTCACGAAGTGCACTTACATAGGAAGAGTGACACTTTCGGTGCTCGCTGTCACAAGGCAAAATAAAGTGTCATTTTGAAATGACGGCAGTGCCGATGCGGATGCTGCAGCTCTATGTGTAAATTAATTAGTTTTCACGAAAATACCTTAAAATTAAATTTTATTGCAAGCACAATGACCCCAAGCTAATATTCAGTTTATTAGTGCATTTGAGTACATGTATTTGACTGAAAAAACATCGCGATGTCGCACGGGCATGTTAGCTTGACCGTGCTTTTCGCTAACGTGCATGGTTACTGCTATTCACATGCAAAACCGACCTCGTTTATAGTTACGCGCTTGCTAACCGCGGTTATCGCGAACGTAGCTTTGCGACCGATTTGCATCGTTATCCGAGAAAATGCCGGTAGCGAGTATACTTATGGAGCGGAGTCACCGGTGTTCGAGCGCGAAAAGTTATCGAGCTAGTATCATTCAGAGCAGCGTGCATTTTTCACACGAAATCATGTACGATGGCGCTTCTATGCAGCCTAAAATGTTCAGCGGCGCAGCACCCACGTACGGCAGCATCGTCACGTCTTCACAGCGTTTGCTTGTCGTTGCACACAACGTCGAAAAAGATCCGGTTTCCACAGTATCACGAAAGTAGGCGGCAAGTTCGCAGTGTTCGCAGCACCGGATGCTACTAGCTTTCCGCAGTAGTACCGCCCATCGAGCGCCCGTGAAAGGCAGAGCGCGCGGTGCAAGTGGCGCATGGCCATGCGCTCCTCTGTGGTCGTCGCTAGACCTATAGTTTGTTTCGCATCGAAGTATCAGTGGGCGGCGTTTTCGTATGGCCAGCTTAATAGAATATATGGCTCACTCGTGGCACTGCCTTATTGTCAACCTTGCTGTCTGTTCATAATAAGTGACAGGTGCAATTCAAACCGACGACTTAGATAGCGTATACGTGTACTGCAAGGGTGAGCTGCGCCGCGCCGCCGGCGACAATGGCTATGTAGCTGTGAGCACAAATTTGCTTGTGTCGCAGCAATTACACCTATTAGCGACTCGGTATAGGTCAACAATCCCCAAGAAGGATTAATTACTGACATTGCTTTACTTTAGGGATCATTATTTACGGGAAAAACAAATTCTCGCACACTTTTGTGACGCCGGTGACAGCGGGGCAGGATGCGCCGTAAAGGTGCTGGCTTGGCGCTGGCGGCTTGCGGGAGGAAAAGCGGTGGTGTCTCCAGCCGGCGCTTGAGCGAAATGCTGCCTGTCAAGCGACGACTTTCTAGAGATTGGGTTACAAATAACTCCAACATCGTTGATGCAGCTTCAGATACCGCATACCATATCCACGGCCGCTCAATGCCATATCAATGTGCAGCAGCAGACGAACGCCTTCGCCTTAGCGCGAGCACTGAGAGCGAGGGTAGCTATTCAAGTGTGCGCATCGTTCTTAGTTGGTGGCAGCTTAAATCTATTGCCGATTAATTGAAATACTCATGAAATTAAGATAAACACCTCAAAACGCTGTAATTTTCAAAATTGTATGAGTGATATGTCAGCGCCCTGCTGTAGAGACTACACACTCGCCTGCCTGACAAAGTGTAGTGAGTTCGCCAAACTCACTTCACGCCGAGTGTGTTCGGCAGCGAGTGTCATTAAAGTTCATCGTGTGACACGATGCGAATGACACTAAACGCGAGTGCACTCGTTGAAAGTGAGACTAAACTTGCTCGTCTGACCGGGGTATTAGATATTTTGGAGCGTAGTGTTTATGGGGCCCGTTCTGCTTTTGAGCTTCTTCGTCGTTGGTGTCGCTGACGGCGTTAAGCGAGAGCCCCGAGCCACAAAAGCATGAGCCACAGACAATTTCTGAGAAGAATAATGACACATGCGAGTTTTGCGCTGTTTATTGCCTCAAGCCATAAAGGAAGTTAGGAAAAAAGGCAGGAGTTGTAAAATAAATGATAAAAGGTTAGCCAGCCGAATGAAGTCGAGGAGGGAGCGGTGATGAGGCTCGTACGTCCTGGCAGTATATGAGGATGAGGATGGGTTGTTCGTCGGGAGACCCGCTGCTGCCATGTGCGGACTAATTCTTGTTGGCTTTAGTCCAAGGCAAAGGGGTGAATATCTGCCCCGTGGTTTTCGCAGACAGGAGCCACGGCATTACAGGGCGGCTTGGTGTGCATTCTGCATGTACAGACACAGAGAGCGCTGCGCCGTTCGACACCTCACCCCCCCCCCCCCCCCCCTTGTGGCTCTTCTTTCTATTCTTATTCTCTTTGGCGCGTGATGAAAAATAAAGCGCCTTGTAACTGCACATGCATACATACAAATATTGCTCAAATTATTTGCTTTAAAATATCGTAACAGCGCTTAAATTGCTGCGCTCCAATTTCGCATTAAGGGGTATCGTATTCTTTAGAATACTTTATTCTTCAGATGGTTCAGACAGTTCTTTGGCAACTATCACACTACAGCCGACCTTGTGCATTCATTTTAGCCTTGAGCAGCAAAATACCGGTACGAAAACGATTCGTCGCGTGGCTTTATTTAACGCAGAAAAAAAAAAAAAACACTCGATATATATCTTGTAGAAAACAATTTATTCAGAAGTTTTTGAAGGTGCCTACAAATGATTTTGTCACACTCAAGAATCTTCAACCAATACCTAAATACTTCAGAAATTACTAGTATGTTAAGGGGAAAATAGCCTGAGTAACTCTAGGCTTTAGTGCCAACATCGTGTCTCCGGTTCCACTCGTATCCGAAGTGCATTTTCATTTTAAATTATTCGCTTAATTTACCTGAGACAACCTGTACATATATATTTATCATCTGCAGCTTCTTGTTCTTAACAGAAAGCGTTTTTTATCCACCACCAGCCGGAAGAGTGCTTTTTTTCTACAGATTTACTATTTTAGCTTCTGCTTCACTTATACTGCTCTCAGAGAGGGTCAGTGGACTGCATTGCAGGTCATTTGTAATGAGGCGTTTCAGACAGCTACCCGTTAAGAGCGCGAGAAGTGCTTGTTATTTTTGCTGGACTATTGCTGTCCCACTTTATTGAGCACCCTAAAAAATCGGCTTACAGCTTCCAACTGCGACAATGTTTGTTCAAGATTCGACGCTTTATACTCATGTTAACAACGCATGTCAAGTCAGTTTAACATTTTTTTAATTAGCATGCCAAAATAGTATGACCTGGAAATATTAACGACACTAAGAAAAACAACTAAAGTTGTTATTGTCTGATAACTATGAAAAGCAATAGAATATACATATGTTAAACATATTACAAAGCACAGCACGCATTTCAACCGCAGGGCCAGAATGCATGGTTTCCACAGAACTACAGCTCATAACCTCACGGACCGCGCTCTGGTAAAAAAAAACGCTTTAACCTTCTTTGGAATCGCATTATGGGCAGCAAAAGAACTGAGAATCGATCGCGTACTACTCTTTTTTTTTTATGCTTCTCCATTAGTTATCTTCAAACATGTCCTTTTATATTTAATTTGTCGTTGTTGCTGTACATGTGCTTTTAACCATGCTTTCCGTTGATATGTTGCCAGTTGCTGGCATTTTTTTCTGACAGTTCCTCGCCATGAATGGCCTGGAGGACTGCACTACGCTCCTAATAAGAAAACGAAATCACTATAACTAGCCGCTGTGTACTAACTAATATTCCATATCAACTAGACTCTATATAACAGATGTAGTCCTGCAACAATGGGCCTAATCACCACATACACACAAAGACATGGACTGGCTTCAAATGTAACGTAAATATAATGAACTTGCCATCACTTCTCGCATCACTTACTTTACGGTAACGCATGATCTGCCATTCCAGTGCATCTTAGAATGCATATCAATGAGGTCCGTTGTCACATGTTTAAAACATTCTAAGTGCCGATTTTGCAGAGTTTACATTCGATTAATAAATGAATCAATACAGAAGCGAAAATACTTTGTGAAATTCAGCGAGTGCAATAAACCGCATCGAACTACTGCTGCAGTAAGAGACTTATCGAAGCATCGGTATAACTTCCATAAAAGCCTATTCCGTATAGTGTTCTCCATTATTGTCGAGGATCATTGAATGGTCATTCGTAATCCCCGCTGTGTTTTGATGATGTGCCGACACGCACACGAGGGCCCCGCAAACATCATAATAAGGTGAATATATGAGTCCGTCAGAGGAGATGTGCGTAGAGAACCTGGTCGCTAGACGAACAACACGATGTTGGCCGCGATCACAAATCCCACGCAGATGAAGACCTTGAGCAGCAGTCCGAGCCAGAGCTGTGGAAAACAAGAAACTGTTTAACTAATGCGTTTTATACGATGAATATGAAATACTTTTCATTTTCATCTTGACTTGTTATTTTCCTTCAGGTCTGGTAGAGTGCGCGTGAATCCCCAATGCTGTCATTCGTGATATCACTGTCAGCCTTCTCAGCGTGGAGCATTGCCATGTACCGTTTCAGTAGCGCCTCGCATGACTTCACCGAACACTGACCAAGCCATGACGTTAAGATTACTCCAAGCCATATAACGAGAAAACTTCTCGCTATGAAAAGTATTGGCGTCACAGACCGTAATATATTGACTTATGAAATCCATCTTTCGACGCAAACCTGTCTGAGGGTATTATCACGGCGGGAAAGCTTCGAGCGCCATCGGCTCTTTGAATATTGAAACTCAAGCTGAAGAAAGGCCGCTACAGCTTCTATAAAGAGTACAATTAAAATAAGACCCCATGCAGCCATGGGGCTATTTCCGAAATGGAGCAGAGGGAGTACGCATGAGACGATACGCAACAGCGGATTTTCTCTTTCCGTTTTCTCCTCACGACGTGCGAGAAGCAGAACAGCAGGCACCAAAGTTTGTTTGTTTGTTTTTTGCAGCGATCGAAAAAAAATACTCATTTTTAGGCAGCAACTCTCTCAACGTCCCCGCAAAGTGAAAAGTTACGTCATCATGCCGTGGCATGAAACTGTGTTTAGGCAACCAGCCTCATGTATATGTGCAGCGAAGTCGCAGGCAACGCTTGTCTTCAATCATGTTACATGTAAATGTGTGACAAAGCTGGCTGGTGCAGTGCGACAACGTGAAAGTCGAAAATGTTTATGAGTTTCGCCTTTATCGAAGGATGCCAGTCGTGCCCATATTACGACAAAAGGTTTTGCAGAAGCGCTGAGAGATGAAGAAAGATTCTGACCAGTTCTGAGCCGCGCACGTTTCCGTACAGGTGCAGGAAGATGAGCGGCGTGTTCGTATAAGGCAGCAGCAGCACGCAGCAGGACTGCATGGCCACGGGCAGCGCGAAGTACAGCTGGTTCATCTGGAACCGCTCCGCCTGCGCCGTGGTGCGTCATCAAATTAACGCCTCTGAGTTCATACAAGTACATTAACCAACCGTATAGGCCTTAACAGAGCCTCACGTACAGTACCGCAACATTCGGCTTGACTGCTCAACGCTGCAAAAATTGGCACGTTGAAACTCTGCGGCATTCTAAAACAAGCTAACGTGAAAAAAGCCCTGGGTGCAGATACTGCCCTGACGTTGTCGTTCGTTTAGGGAATGCATACTAGTTGGAAAATACACAGTGCGCCGATTTTGATTGTGATCGAAGAGTATCTGTGAAAGTACGATAAGACGCATTCCAATACTCTTCATGGGTTTCGGATCTCTCGCATTTCAAGAGCAGCCTTTGCCTTGTACTCAGCTTTTTCGAGGACGCAATGTGTGTGAAAGGTGCGCTTAAGCGGAATGCCCAACATCATTAATTAATGCGCACGGACCAAATTCATTCATGGCCAGTTGTGCTGTGTCATGCTAATCAGCTCTTCCTTTCTTATGGCGGAGGGGAAGGGAAATGAGTTTTTAAGTTCCCGATGACGCTTCATGGGCCAGCAGTGCTTCTAACAGCAGGTCGCAGCATCCTTAATGTCAACAGTTGGGCGAGTCGGTATTTTCTGGAGAAGTACGAACTTGAGATTGGCACGTGTAGACGATGCAACCCGCAACCAAATTTTCATGAAGGGGCTTCGAATATATGTACAGAGAAATACAAACACCAAGCGAGTACACCCGTTATTAAAATATAAAAGCAGAAAATTTTCTCCAAGGAGAAAACATTTGTTGCCTGCTAAGAAACTAATTTCCTCATTCCTGGGAAGAACCTAATAGGGGCTGTTAGGATAACCATTGTCTGGCTTTTAACGCGTAGTGCCTGAATATTTAATGAATTGATCAGAATGCATGAAAATAACTATGGCATAACCAGAAATGGGCACACAAGGACAATGATTCTTCTTTCCTTCTTGTGATGCATAGAAATATGAAAAGGTGCCGATCGCAGTTCAGAGCAATTATACGCTCTCTGAGCCAAGCATTTCAAAATTTTACAGCTATACTATGCAATTAGGCTACATCATCAGAGGTATAGTCATAAACGCGCCAACCGTGTCCTTCTTATACTGAGTTCAAAATCTCTGATCCGCCGTTTTGTAAAAAAGGCCTTTGTAGATGGTAAGCGTGGGCGTCAGCCACACTGAAAGGCATGCACGCCCAATTAGGGTCGTGCCTACACGCGTGCAGAACAAATTTATAAGCGAGAATATCACTCCTTCTCAATCCATTAGTCTTCCCTGCATGCCGCTGGCCCTACATTGCTCTAAAAATATCTATAATGCTTAGGCGGCTCTGGGTGAGGTCCACCTCATGCCTAAAAAATACCCCTGGCACCCGTTTAAGTCGCGACAAACTGACATCCAATCCTGAACAATTAGAGACGCATGTTCGCCTATATTCCTTGCATAGGAGGCCTTTACATTTACTAGCTAACTGACGCACTCAAAGCCACTTGTGACTTCGGCATAGCCGGGACCATAAGGAGCAGGAAATTGTCTTAGCAAATAAACACAGGCCCATCTAGAGATGTTTCAACTGTATCGAGGCTGTAACTGCGTGATGGAGCTGCAATCTAATCGCCAGGCTACATCACGGGCTTTTTATAAGCTATTCCTTCATCCTTGAACCTCGTTCTCAAACCCCCACCCACAATGCCCTTTTTCGTCTGCAGAAGTAACACATGACAATTGTATGTATTGCGCCTACAGGCAAATGTTTATCTCGTTGGCACAATTATTGGTTTTAGAGCAGCTTGCCTATTCAACTGTATCATTATTTTAACCGATCTTATCTGAAAATAGCCTTTGCGGCCAGATTCATGTTTCGAAACTATACCCAGCAGCCTCGTCATGCTTAGAAGAAACGGATTTACATAGTTCCTAAACTAGGGAACTCGTTTGCGTGCATGCTTAAGTTCAAAGACCGGGGACGCTGCCAGGGAAGTTTTTGTGGGGCCATCTTAAGCAGCAAGACTGCTGCTACACAACATGCACATTCACGTGCTCAACACATACAATACAACATGCACATTCAACATTTTGAATTCGCTTGATAGCCAGTGCAGCCATCAGGTGAGCAGTCTGGAGAAGCAGAGAGCCAAGTTGACTTTCTGGTAGCGCACCTGTAGATAAGGAACCACCTGGAAAGCTTCATGGTTGCTTATGCACTACCCGCTTACCAAGTGCGTCATTGTGGCGACGTTATCAATGCTGACGGCGGTGCTGTCCATCTCGGAGACCAGTGCTGTCGCGGCCATCAGCGCCACTAGGCACCAAGCAGGGTGCACTTGTGGACCCATGTGGGATATCAGCTTAGTCAGCACCCACGTCGACGCTCTAGAACGCTGCACATGTTACGCTCCTTATAGAGTAAGCGTATTTATTCGAGTGTCCATTGCATTTTTTGCCTGTAATGGCATTGCGCGCTGTTTCACATTGTGTTTAGCAACAAGTGATTAGCAGGGCAAGCTGGATAGAAGAAGTGGATGCCTGCGTATAAAAGCGACCACTCAATAAAATCTCTGAAATTCGTGACTTGTGCAGTATGTGGTCCTGGCTACATTGAGAGAAATGTGACCAAGAGGAACAATCTGCAAAACCTGAACGGGCACCTTTAAATCGCTTAACTATGCAGATGCCGGTCGGGTGTTTGTGCTGAAGAACTAGCTGAAGAAGCGTAGTCACTGCGCATTGCTACGGATACAGTGTCAGTTGCTCTAAACGCTGCTAGGGTCTAATTCAAAGGATGCTAAAAATAATATATTGAAGGAAATCGTAGCATAGAGTCGCTTCAGTTCAACTGGGTGAACCAAATGAAAGCTTTTGAGCGCCTCCACACATACCATAATGGAAACCAGGCCTTTCGAGAGTTTTCTTCAAAATGTTTTCTTTGCATACAAGGATTGAAACAAGAATGTGTCTTGGTGTTTGGCACGAGAGCAGCTATTTCCTAAACACCCTGCGGAGAGTCTACAATTATTATTCCTTGCATTCTTATTCATTCCTGCATGCCTCTTAGTCCTACTGACTTTCATACCTAAAGTTACGTGTTCAGTAAGAGCAACAAATTTCACTTACGGACATATATCCCATTTTTCAGTAGTGCTAGGATCAGGGTTCCAGTCAAGGTTATCACGGCTCCTCCAGCACCTTAAAACAGGAGCCGAACGGGTGCCGACGAGCTGCGGTCATCCAAAGCTCCATTGTGCCCGCATTCTAATTCATCTGGACGCAGACTTCTCGCCTAACGCCCCTTGACAAGTGACACGCTCCAGTGCTGCGCCGCAAGGCAGCTGTGCCGTGCAGGGAAGCCTCACCCACCAGTCAACCTGACGGGTACCCTCCTCTCCCCACTCGCGCCGCTATAAGACCTCTTGGGCCGCCGCCAACTACTGCCTCCGTATTGGGCAGCTCAAGTGGCAGCGGTTTCCTGGTCTGTACAAGCAGGAGCGCTGCTGCTTGGAGACAATCCAGAGGGCCCATCCAGTGCTGTGCTGCTTGACTAGGGGGAAAACGCGGAATTTCTCAGGCCTTCGCTGTGCGAAGACAGTTGCGTGTAGCCAGTAGCTTTTGGCCTCCGTGAAGATGCTGTTCTGTTTATTACGATGACTGTAAATATTGTATTAAGCCACTTTTCGCTAACCTCATCTCGTAAGCTCGAAGCTATGATACCCGGACCCGAATCGCGACACTAGCTTCTTTAAAGTGTAATAAAAAAAAATTTGAAACGAAACACTAGTTAGGTCGAACATGAAAAATCAACATTTTACTTGTACAACAGCTATCATATACATTAAATGAATAAAGTCCTGCTTCCCTGGACATTTTTTAACGGTGATGTGACTGTGGAATGTTTGTTCTACCATACTTTGATCAATATATTGATAGTATCTAATCTTCAAATATGCAATGAATGTTTTATTTTTATGTTTATCCTGCGCTCACAACAAGGCATAAACATGTATTGTGAGGCAACTTCGGAATATTGTAAGCTATACGAGCATATATTGTTTGGAATGTCAATAGATTGCAAACTTCCGATCATAGCAAAATCTTGCTTCAAATGTTTTTCTTATGTTCGCACCTATTTTTTGATGTTTTGCTGGAAAACCAATGAAACAAGTTCTTGAAAACGAAAACCATAAAAGTACAGGTGTCTTGAGGGTGGATTCGTGAACATATAAATAATTATGGCGGTGTTATAAGATACCCGAAAACATGCGCTGATAATAAACTTCTTGTTAAAGATTGCATTTGTGTTGAATTCGGAAGTATATACGTAGTGTTCAGATATATATTATATATATCCGAATGCTGTTAAAACGGTCTTTCCAAAACCATTGTGCTGAATTTGAGTAAGGACATGCTAAATGTTGGAATTTTTTATTAGGAGCTGGCATATTGCTTCTAACCATGAGATCGATATAGACTCTGCAGTCCGCTATTTTTTGTTTGACTGCCCAATTCATTTTAATCTTTGAGATACCAGATTCTGACTTTATTTCTTATTACTTATTTCTTCGAAATCTATGTGAAGCTCTTTTTACCTGTGGTTATACATTTAAAAAATGCGTCTATTCAAGGCGCACCTCAGTTAACAAAGAAGAGACGGACTCCTCCCTGCTGCGGGAGTATATCAGCTGCGCTGGAAAAAATATGGCTGTCGCGACGGCGGTTACAATGGTTTCCCAATGCCAGTAGTTTTATTACAGGCCAGAACATGGCGCCATCACAAGGTGTGCCACATGCTCCTCTTCGCATTTCTTTTTTGGTGTTTTCCAGTTCAAAAAAGCTTCGGTTCCACAAGGACGATCTCTGCGATTACAAAGTGGTCCCATACAATGCAGGCCAACTTCTGTATTTCCTCAGTATCCGTTTGAAAGGTTTTTCTCTACTTTGGGAACGTATGGACGTAAATCTGAGAGCTGCGGGGGTTCCATAAGCTCCGGACAAGGCGGCTCAAAGGCAAACCTTCTAGTCTGAACTTTTAGGACCGAAGCTGAAAACCTGCCTCCTACTGTATGCACCTACCTCAACTACCAGCTGCAGGGCGCTTCCTCCAAGTCTGACCAGCACCAGGTCCCAGGGCAGGCAGCGCAGCACCAGTCGCCATCGCATGCCGTCGTCGGCGAGTATGGGCAAGCCCAGGCCTCGCACGAGAACTGTCAGAGCCACAGCGCACAAGCAGGACGCCGTGGTCGAAACACCTCTGCGGAATGGAGCGAGATCAAACTCACAGCGGTGGCACATAGCAACCAATAATGCGCTCGTGTGATAAAGGCTGCGCGAAAGGCGAGCGAATTCAAAGAACTATATCAGACGAATGAGTCGTAGAGTTTTAGCATTTGCTCTTAGAAACGTCCAAAAACGTTCCACTTCAAGAATTACATTACTTGTCCCCTTTTTAGGGTTTAGGTCCGCTCTTGCTAAACTTTTTAGATTCTACTTACTGCCCATGAGTCAGTGTGCACTAAAGTTCGCCTGAAAACTCTAGAAGACATCGCCCACAGGTCAATTTCTGCCATCCACGTGCATTATCAAGAGCATAAAACCAAACTTACCCGTTGAGTATGTCATGTTCCATCGCAAGTGATAGGCCGATTAGAAGAAGTGACGCGATGGCAATGACTTCCTTAATCCTGCATAAATGTTAGTAAATAATTGGCATGTAAAGAAGCAAACAAACTTTGCTTTTAAGTAAAAGCTTCTACCACAAACTATATATATACATACACAGGGTGTCCAAGCTAAATTTAGCCAAGGGTTAAAAAATAAAACAATTCAGGCAGGACAGAGAAACCACTTCTATACAGCTTCCAGCCATCTGGCACACCACAGGCAATTTCTTATTTTGCCATTAACTGATTAATAATTAAGACAAGGTTTCTAATTTACTACCTATACACTTTAGGTAATAAATGTGATTTGCAAAGTTGGAGAGCACCTTCTGAAATCCGCATTCCATTGCTTTCCTATAAAGAAAGCCTCACGTGCATCTTTTTTCCAAACCTTTCAAAAAGACCGCGAAGTACAAAAATATCACGTGACTAACGCATTCGTGCGTCACGAATGTGCTGCTCTCGATCGTGGCCTCAGTGAACGAAATCAGCTGTGGCCGTGACTCGAGAGCCAAGTCCTAACGGTAGGCTATGTTGGCGATGGCTGCAGCCAGCGCAGAGAGTGCGCTGCAACTTGCACCGTCACGTGCGCCGACTGCCTGAAGCGGACTAAGAAACCACCCCACACACGTGTATATATATACCCCGCACCTCCACCAAGTGAAATGGGTTTTACTGAGGGTTCAACATGAAATATAGCCCTCTGTAAGCTGCACGGCGAACAGCACAGAGAAAACAGTCCGTTAAGGCACAAACCAGCGAGCTCGAGCAGCACAGCGGCCCTTCGTCGCTCTCTTCCTTGTCTTCATGACATCCGCTCTTCGTTTACTACAATTTGTATATATATATCCGAAGTGAAAAAGCCGGTGATCCAGAGTAAGCAAATAACTTAAGGTGGTCACGGCAAAAAACACTTATAATACTGATGTTTCGGCCGGAGTCCGGCCTTCGTTGGAGTGAACAAATCTCAAGTTGGAAAGAGGCTTTTAAGCCAGCATCTATCAAGAAATATGACTAGTAACAGAGCACAGAACACACTGAGCTATTTTTATACAATCAGAAATGATAATTAAAGCCAGAATCCATCAAGAAACATGATTCGTAACAGAACACAAAACATTTTGCTGTTTAGATACCATCAGTAATGATAATGAAAGGTACAAAAGAAGAACTCGAAACATGGCAAATGCGAACGCACATGTCAAAAGCCAATTAGTCAGCGCAGCAAAAAGGACAGAGCACCAGGATTTTCGTTCAAACCTGCGGAAATAGTATCAAATTTATATATTAGATATGACTCACGGGTTTCTCTGTCATGATGCGCCCGAAAACCTGACTGCAAAATGATTAATCTTATTTTTTCGAATGAGTGACCAAGAATGCGGACGTGTTTGGAAAGTGGAAGGTTGGGGAGAGATGTGCAATGAGCCTTATGGTTGTTGAAGCTCAAATGGAAGTTTCAGTTTGCCCAATGTAATGCTTATTGCACACTGAGCACTCCAACAGAGAGATTACGTTTGAAGTATCGCAACAGAAGGTACCATTTATTTTAATCTGATACTCAGAGGCGGTGCTAGTCGCTGTTACTGAGGTGGTCATCTGTGCACAGATTTTACACCTTGGCTTATTACACGGGCGGCAGCCTTCCGAGCTGTGTGAAAATTTAGAAGAGATCAGCATGTCACGTACATTTTTTCACCGCCTATAGACTACCCTGGGTGGATCAGGAAATATCACTTTAATTCGTTCGCTTTGTCCGATGATGTTGTGATGCTTGTGAAGGATGCCAGTGTCATAAGGAATAGAAGCTGAATGCGTCATTATCAAGTTTGTCGGACTGGGTTAGGGCGATGTGATTTATCCAAGAGTGCTCTTCGGTCAAGCTGATCCGCACGTTCAAACGCGTCGTCAATTAGAGAAGCAGGGTACTTTTCTTCAATTAGTGCCTCTTTCAGGGTCAAACAGTTACGATTGAAATCAGATTGATCGGAGCAGATTCGTTTGTAGCGGAGTGCTTGGCCGTAGGGAATACTCGTTTTGCTATGTTTTACGTGGCTGCTATGGAAGTGAAGGCGCCGGTGTCTATCTGTGGGTTTCCTGTAAAGCGTCTAAACTAGCTTACCATCTTGTAAGAGCACATTCATGTCCAGAAAGTTCATACGATCACTTGAGTAAGCGTGTGAAAACGATATCGACCTGTGTTCGTTATTAAAAGCAGCTAAAAAAGATAGAAGTTCAGCCTCGCCATGCTCCCATATGAAGAATATGTCGTCAACATATCGTTTATAATAAAATGGCTTGAGTGGCGACCGGACAAGAATTTGTTTTCTAATACGCCCGTGATGTTTACATAGTTAGGCCCGATTTTTGTGCCCATCGGTGTACCGCTGATTTGAACGCAATGTTGGTTATTAAATTGAACATTGTTCAGCTCAAGAATTAATTTCATCAAAGCAGCAAGGGTTAAGGCTTCGACACGATCGTTAGCGCATGACGATTCATAGATATGCTGTACGGATTGAATACTATCTTCGTGGGGTATGTTTGTGTATAGCGAACGCCAGGCTTGTCCACCTTCGGCAATAGATAAAATCTGCCTGGAATCGGGCTTAGTGGAAGAATGGAGTGCTTGTCGTTATTAGTGATTCTATTTTCTTTGCACAGTTTGTCAGTGGCTTTTTTGATTATCGAATAGAACTGTTAAGTGGGATCATTTGTCACTTTCTTATAAAACAAGGAATCGGCCAACTGCCTATGAGCCTCTGCGATGTAGTCAATCGTGTTCATGACGACGATCGCACCACCTTTATCGGCGGACTTGATGACTATATCACTGTTGTTCGCAAAGTTCTTAATCGCGCTGCTTTCTTTAGCTGAAATATTGTGCTTAAACCGACGCTACCTGTTATAGGCGTCAAGGATGTCATGTTGAACAGCCTTAATGTAAAGATCGAGGCAACTATGTCATTGGCTTGGAGGAGGTTTTTTGTTGATCATGAATGGCTAATCGCGGCTAATCATATTTGGCAGGAAGGAAAGGAAACCAAAAGGTAACCTGCTAAGTAAAAGCCACCGAGACAGGAACTGTTGATTTCAAGGGATCAGAAGCACTGCCAGGACATATCCCGAGTATGGAAACAGCTTGCACCTTTGCTTTACGCAAGAAAGGGGCTGCTTCTATGCCTTCCACGCAACGAAACGTAGCCTCTATTACTGCAGCATGTTACCAAACCATAACACACACACACCAATTTCTTCTGTATTTCTAACTACAATATCTTATTGCTTTGCATTCGTTTATGGGTGCATAATTATTTTCTTAATATATGGCCCCATAGATGGTTAAATAGCGACACCAATGAATCGCACTCATTGTCTTCTGGTTGTGCTATGAGGCATGGACATCGATTTGATTTGCTTCCTTTTCAACCAGAAATATAATGTTTTTAAATATTAATTATTTACTCGCATGTAATTGAATAGAAGAGCCGGGATACTAGGTGGTGAAATGGATAACATACAGCAATTTGAAACGTTCATTGAACATAATGTGGAAAGTCTGGTCGTTACCATTAGTTTCTTGTTTGTTTGTTTGTCTGCTTGTTATTTTTTGTGTGTGTGCGTGTTTACAAGGTTTAACGTCTCAAAGCGACTTCGACTATGAGAGACGCCGTAGTGGAGGGCAAAGGAAATCGCCACCGCCAGGGGTTCTTAACGTACACTGACATCACGCAGCCCACGGGTGCATAGCTTTTCGTCGCCATGGGAGAGCAGCCGCATAGGCCGGGATTCGATCCCGGAACTTTGGACACAGTATTCGAACGCCCCAACCACTGGGCCACACCATCGGAGCCAATTAGTTGTAGTGTTTTTTTCCTGTACTTCCATTCATGTGTCTACTGTTTCATGTAATGTGCCATTTTAGACATTATTATATTTAATTTTGTGGTTTTGCAATGTTGATGGTTACTGTAGTCAATCCCACCCTGTCAGGGATCTCACCTTGGGTATAGCACCTTTGTAAATAAAGTTAATAAATAACTAGATAAATAAGCTATAAAACTGGCAGTCAGTACCCAGTACTGTGTGTATTTCAATACAGACAATTAGGCTTATTGGAAATAGGTAGTTCGAAAATTCAAAGAAAATCGAGGTCCACAGGAAAAAGAGGACACGTACAAATTACCGCCCACCAATGAGTATCTTTGGATTTTGCTGCAACGTGCTTAATTTGAACACGAAGGCTGCTTCGAAATGCTACCTGGTTCGCTGCAATGCACAGACAGCCATTTTAAAATACCGGTATACCCACAGTAGCACGACTCACGATATTCGGTCTTCTTGCTGCCACTTTTCCCTGATGATCTCTTGAATAGCGGTGCGATACTCCACGCTGTGGCCTATGTTCCTGCAAACACACATTTGCTTAGGGTACAGCGCTGTGAGAATATTTCGGAGTAGTTAGCAAGTCAAAAGAGCACCTCACGAAGATCAATCTATCGCAGCAACTTCGGCTACGGAACGGTGATATATACCAACGTATTTTTATAGATCTATCAACGAAGGACGCGACGCGTTCCTGTCGCACCACTAAGGCTAATCTAAACGTAAGACGAGGAACGATTTTATACTGCTAACCAGGTGAATCATTTCCTTGAAAGAAAGTCACAAATTGTTTTTGTTTTGCAAGTATGCCGTGTTGAGCGCACAGGTACTCATAGTGATGCCCTTATGTGTTCATATAATTGCCAATATCCCCTACGGACACTCATATGCTGTATGTTTCGGTTAACTTACGCGTCCTTGAGGTAGAAGTGGTAGATGAAGACCAAAAAGAGCAGGATCGAGATAAGGGAGACAGGAATCATGCAGGACACGAAGATGGCCATGTTCAACGGGCTGGGTTTCTTCTGCCTGCACACAGAGAGAAGTCGGAAGGAGGCTCCCGGAACGGGTAATTTTGTGCGAACGCGTTATTTTGTGCGTACGCCATAGGGGCGTTATACGTGCACGGGGGCGGTCGAATTGTTGTCCACCAGCCCTCACTGTACCTGCGCTAGGACACATGCATTAAATCGGTACTCTGCACGCAGTGATCATCAGACTGCTCCTAGGAAGGTGGCACTATTAAAAAAGCAGCTCTAAAGGCCGAAATTACGGAACTGGTGAATAAACAAACAGCAGAGTGCTTGTACGTGACCGAATATCTGCAATGGGACTCCAGAAGGAAGCCACTAACGCTATCTCGTTATACCGTTAAAGATGGAGCCTAAGCGTTCCCCACATTTGTCTTAAGTTACCTGGATTGAGCGTTACGAATCAAACGCCCGCCTCAGAAAATACATGTCCTTTATTGATTCTTTGTGTCGGAGCTCGCAATTTGTACCAAGGAAAGTTAAACGTGAGGAGCCGGCACACCCGTGTGCTTCTTCTAGCTCACACGTGTGATAGCTTCGGACCGAAGCCTCGAGAACTAAGCATATTATTCGTAAACTTTTGTTACGGCTCAGTCGCAATAAGAATTGTTACGATCCAGGTTGTGTGCTAGAGACCGAATGCCAGATCGAAGGGTGGTACGTTTAGCTCGACAGTGCGGCAATGCGTTAATGCAGTCACAGTAGCCACTTTGAAACTATAGAAAAATATAGGACTCAAACTTGCCTGTCTATATGCAAATGAATTAAAGAATTGCTATTGGCAGAAAATCTTATTCCAGTTATTCACGTTATGACTGCGTCCTAGTATGCTCTAGCTAACTTCAGTGTGTTGGCGTTTGTTCACTTCAAAAAAGATGTTCAAGAAACATTTCGGTAGCCCCGAACGCATTTTGTGCAGATGGCGAGGCATTCGCAAGAGCAATTCCACGAACGTTAGATTGTTCTGCCGTATTTAAGATGCTTTAGAACTTCGGAATATAGTCGCCACTATAACAGTGCCACTTCGGATCATGATACTGCATGTGATTGTGTAAAACTAACGTCAATAAAAAAAGAGCTTTAGTAGTCTCGACGAAAGTTATGCTGTCAAGCAACGTGTCTTCAATCTGTGAGGCAGCACTGACTTACGAGGTGTAGTAGGCGTTGATCACAACCCTGGCCTGGCTCTTGAGTCCGCACTCTCCGGCCACGATGGAGGTGTAGGCGACGCCCACTATGAGCACTTTCTGGATCCGCTTGTACACGCTGCATACGAGATGCAAATACATGTCAGAAAGGAGTCGGTAAGAACAACGACGCGCTATGATCAGCGCGTGACACGGCCGCAATAAGGTGAGCCTAACCGAACGCCTTCGTATAGCAAGCTGCAAGGTGATCAGTTGTGACACCAAGAACGCGGTTTGCACCAAAGCGGAGAGCCCTGTAATGACCCCGGCATTTTACTGGAGTGCTATATAGAGATATCATGTGCCCTGTATAAATTTTAAACAATTGAGACAGAGCTGCTGGCAGTCGCGTGGACTAACTGCAGTGTTTTCTCTGCTCTAAAATCACTAATTAGTAAAGACTACATAGCTTAGTTTGGTTTTTGGTTCGAGTAACGAAATGTCCATTCAGATCGATGTTTTAGATTTTCTCAGAAAGCAGATGGCGGCATTGATGGGACCAAAATACAAATACGCAGTTTTATTTTTGAATTGCTTGACTGAGCGGTGGCTATTATCCCCCTCGTAGACCACATGAATAGCCTCATGGGGGAGAGCGCCATGAGATGTGTCTTGGGACGATCGAGTAGCACCGCTGTGACGTGTAAGTTTTTTTTTTGTATTACAAAAGTTATCTGAATATCGATAGACAAAAGCTAACTACTCTACTGAAATGGTAGCTCGCTCCAAAGATATTCGTCCGCTGTTTTTCAATACGATCTAAAACTTCTCAATTGAGGATTTGTTCCTTAAATCAATAATTACAAAGTTCGCTAATCGTATAAAGACCCAGCAATAATGTTTTGGAAAAATACTGCGGGCTACACCACGCCACTCTGAACAGCCCGTACCTGGTTTCATTAAACTAGAACACTTCGTTTTTTTTTGTTTTTTTTTTAAAGCTAAGGTACGTTTTGCTGGGACACCTGATATGCATTACGCTATCGTTGCTGATGTATACTACTAGTTGCTACGCATCGGTTAATCGGTTTTTAACAATAGTTCGCCGTTTTTTATGTCATTAGGAGAATCACCAGGCTGGAGTACAATTTGTAATGAGGGTGCAAATACTCATTAGCATCCAACGAAGCGGAGCCATACAGGTACAAAGGAAAGCTAAAGATCTTTCAAAGAAGTAACTGACAAGACAGAATAGCTTCTTTTTCACCATATCGCGTAGGCTGCAATTACTTACGTTTCAGAGAGATCAATCCTAGACTCGGACCCTGTAATATCTGAGAAAACACACAGGCTATGAGCAAAGAGTAAAATAACTCCGAAAGTGATAATGCTGGAAAACATGCACCTCGCATCTTTGGTGTTTGTCATGCTTTTTTTCTGCGAACCCTACTGAAAAACCAAAAGCTCTACATAAGGCAATAACCTCATAAGTTCTTATATAATCTCATAGACTCTCATGAGGTTCACATCATTGTCATAAAATATCGTACATAATTTATGATAATGTACAAGAAGCTATGAGACCCTATACAATTATATGCGACTTGTATGTGATTTCGTATGTGAATTTAGTGAGATTGTGTGAGAAAATGTGAGGTTATTTATTGCCTCAAACAATTTTTCAGTAGGGAAGCACCTAAGTATAGCTAGCCAAACACGTCGTTAAAGATTCTGGAAAGTGCGTGTAAATATGTACAGTCTTGGTAAAACGTCCTCGAGTCAAAATATTTTCCTCTAAGCTGCAAAATGGAGCCATCAGGGCAACATTAGAGGCCAAAGGCATTTAGAATGAAGGGAACGGAAATGATCTCTTATCACAGAAGGAAACTGACCCAGAATTGCACGACCCTATAGTCTTTATTGATCACGTGACGGGGCCATTTTTCGGCTAAGAAGGAAATTCTTTGCCTTCAGGACTTATTTCTGGAACTGAGAAATGAATGAGAAATAGAAATAAGAAATGGAAATAAAATAAGGTCAAAGTGTTCTTCACATTATCCAGAATATTTAATTCACTGCACGGCGACACCTAACGGTGCCAGCTTGGCCCGCCGGGCTAGAATGCAATGTAAGCATGCATTTCTCTTTCACAGACACTGGTTCATGATATCAAAGTACATGTCAGGTACTCGTGTCATCGATCAAGTTACTCGGGATCCCGAAGTTACACCGAATTCGATGGCGGAAATGAATTAAAGGTAAATCCGTTGCTTCCTCCGTTTTAACGCGATAGCAATAAAGAGCTTGCTACGCAGAACATCCGGCCTCACTTCCGGTGTTGGTATTGTGAGCGAAAAGCCACGGGCATGATGCCGGCTGTTGGTAGCAGGTGACATAGCGGAGCACTAATTCGTCTATGGTTACTGCGACTTAACGAGACGACGTGTTGTCAGAAGATGGGAGGAGCTGCCAACCAAGGTTAATCATTTGAGGTGGGAAGATGGAATAAGTATCAGCCTTCTAGTTCTCTTCGGGCTTTATATCGTGTGGGTGATAGCCTACTCCATCGTGTCATACCTTAAAGGCGGAGCTTAATCGTCCTCCATACTTTTTTCTTTAAATCACAGCGTCTGTCCATCACCCCCCCCCCCCCCCCCTATCTTCCCTCCTTCCTCTAATCCCGGCTCTTCTCTGTTCTGTTATCTTTTATTCTTGGCTTTCATGACCTGTGACTTTGGACGGACATCATGCACGTGCAGTGCAACGTTTTCACCCGGGATGAGCATAGTTTCTCGCAGGTACTTGCATATTTGCATATTTGCTTTTCCAGACGTATATGCAAGACGTGTGCTTGATGCATGCTTGTGTTAATTCTGTGCCCTTTTTACACCCGAGTCCTGTGCCTTGTACTTGAACAGCACAAATATGCTAATCTCCGCAGTGTATCAACACATTGCTTGTCCCTTTCTCGCCAAGGCCAGGTTGCCAGGCCAAGGCCAGGCTGCCAAGTTTTTTGGACCATGAAACACTTAGCCTAAAGAAAACAAGTTAACCGCTACGGACTATAGGCTTTAGTGGACATGTTTCCGGGCACGGAGCTTGAAGTGTCATCAACATAAACCTGGCGTCGCCCTTACATGCCGACCTAACAACCTCCCTTACCATGTCTTGCATGCGGGAAAGGCAGGTTGACCGGCTCGCGTGTGCTTCCAGAATGATGGCCTTTTTCGGGAGAGTCCAATCCAACGGAGCGAAGAGACCCCCAGTGGTAAGGAAATGGCTTCTCTAACTCGCTGGCGTACGACCTGCGGAAGCCGAACCGACGTCAAATGTGGTCCGCTTAAACGGACATTCAGCGCTATGAGACTCTCATGGCAAACCGTGTGATCGCACTTCACCAAGTGCTGGTAGGACTTTTCTCAAGTAAGCGATGTCAAGTTTAGAAAGTGACGCTCGCTGGGGACTCGTGGAGAAGTTAAAGCGCAGCTCCGGGGTTTCATTCAGCATTTCGAGCTTCTAATCGCATCAAATACTCTAGAGTTGGCTCTTTCCAGTACAAAAATGTTTTTCTTTGCTTTTAAATACGGAGTAGATGGAATTTAACAGACAAAAAATACCGGGAAACCGAAACCGAAAAGAGGTTTCCACGTGCCTGTAAAGTCACTAGCGACCAATCCGTGACGTCCTGGATATGGCCACATATGCTATCGTGTGCGACTTCACTACCTACCCTGGTGACTAAGTTGCAGTTGGAGCCACAATCTGTGTTAAATGGCCAAAAGGAGGCTCCACCATTTGTCCTGCTGCAGACGCAGAGCAAATATAGACGGACATGCGTCCAATGACGTCACGCAATCAAGGTTGAGGGTAGAAACCTTTCTTATTTGAGCAATCATGTTGACGAGAATCGATGCGGGCGACTCAACTATAGAAAGTAAAAATTGTAAATAGCGTAGTTCAACGTCTCTAAACATAGGCTGTGTCAGTTGCCACGGCGGTGGGTGCCGGATAATTAGACCGGATGGTGTTCCTTAAAGTGTTCTTACATCTTACAACACACGGGTGCTTTTTTTTGTTTCATCTCACTCTTTACGCATGCCGCGACACCAGGGGCATCCTGCTCAGTAACCGAGCGAGCGAATCATTGAGCCAACGAGGAACAAAATGCTTCTTTGCGGATGACTGGCATGGGTTGTGCAAAGCGAGTGCATGTTCTTCTGCATCACTTCCTTAGGGCTAGCTTCTTTCTTCTTTCACACTCACCTCGCCGCCTTCCTTCGACCACTGAGAGTGAGACAATGCGTCCCCGCTCTCCTTGCACCGCCTGGTAATACTTGCCGAAGTACATTAGAAGATCAAATTCTTATTCCAGCCTCATTCGGGGTCAAGAAGCTCCGCAAAATAATTGGATTAGGAGCGCACATAACAGACTCGATTTTTGGTGCAAGCCACAAAACGAAATATTGGAGGACGCTTAGGTTGCCCTAGAAATATATGCGATAGCGCCTTTAGCAACGTCCTTTTCATTCTATCGATTTACGGCAATTAGAGACAGGCACAGGTCTTGGGAAAGTGTTGAAACATACTTACGTAAAGAGCGGACACATCAGTCGTTTCACGGCATAATCATAGAGAAAAAGTATGTTTCTTTATGGCTGAATACCCGCGAGGCGGCATAGCGATGTGCGCTTCCACTTCACTTCAAATGTAGACAAGTTATCATGCATACACCGGGTTGCAGCTAAGCATCCAGTTTCCATATTAGTATTGATGCTGCGCCGGGCATGTGCCACCGGGTACCTCCACGCCCACCTCACTGCGCTTTTCAAAAACGCGCCGCCTTGTTTTGCCGTTAACTTCTTTCATTTTGTATGCAGAATTATTGCGGTGTTTCTTTAGCTAGGAACGCTGTTAACAAATCGTTTGTTGCACTGCTTGGACGTATTTTGCTCATGTTGCATAGAATACGAGCCATGACAATATTTTACTGTGCAGTCAATGTTTGTTTATGGGTCGTGTTTTTCTGAAGAACATGTGCATTGCTTTCAATGGGTAAGTTTCTAAAACTCACTCGGTGGCTCACAGCATTTAAAACGCAGCATTCATCAGTGGCTCACCCGCATAATAACACAAGCTTTTATTTGGCACTCCATGAACAGTGTATGGCACATTTGGGATTGCGATGTTTACCTCACTCTACAGGCACAATGCATGCGCTTTTGCCGGTTTGTAAACATCATTTTTACATTACGCGTTCCTTTTCATGACCAGAGCATTCTCGTTGCGGTGGGAAAAGCGCTGTTGCTTGTTCGTGGCCTGTATTTTTGAGGACAGCTACTGGTGTTAGTCAAGTACAGCAGGCCAGACATGGCAGTAATTGAATTACAGTAATGAAAAAACTGTAATTTAATTCATTTTCAAAAGTAATTTTGCCATGTATGCAGCAGGCTCCCTGTAATATCTTTGTTATACATGCAGCGGGCAATTTCGATCCATGAGTATAAGCATAGTATTTTGAAACTATTCTGTATTTAGTGGGTCGTGTTTAAATTTTTGAGCAGACTATTGCTCAAGTGTGATGTTGTACAAAATTCAGCGCGGGCTGCATGAGAACTTTTTTCTCCTCACTTGTGTCTAACCATTCACAGCTTCTTTTGTGCTGTTCTCACGAGTGATGTTTCAGAGGAAAAACATGCAGCGAGCATGTGCAATTTTTCTTTTCTTTTCTTCGTGACACTGTGCCACGTGCTTTACCATACCTCATTTTTGGTTACTCTTGATAACATGATGCTTTTTTTGTAAAATATGTGATCCAGGCTTTTTTCTCTGCAATTCGAAATGTAAAGAAGAAAAAGAAATGTTTTGTATGGAACCACTTCCTGTTATTGTGTGCCCCTGAGAAAAGCGGCTCAATAACGGCAAAAAATTAAAATAAGTACAGCTTCGATCACATTATTCTAACCTGTATGAACTACATTAGCCGCGATTAGGTTCTGCGATAAGGTTGGCAGTATATCTGGTAAAATATTTCGATCCGTGACTTTACTATATATATTGTTACAGTCTATGTGATAAATGAAGATGAGGAACTCGGGGGTAGTCAGACGAAGAAGGAGGCAGTGGGAGTGGAAGTGCCGCCTGTTTCATGTGCACCGTATCTTGGGCTCAGAAAGGTTGTGGTACATAAAGACAAGAGTGTCACATTGGTGGAGAGTGCGGTTTCGATCCCACGTCATTTCGCCATCGACGCACCCCTGGCGCCTCGTCGTAGCCACCGCCTTGCTGCACTCCCGCCACTCATCGTTCCAATGCCGCCGCCAACTGAGCCTAGCCCAGTGCAACTTGCCACTTCAAATCAGGCAAGTTCCGGCCTTTATCAATCTTACCGAGAGCCTCGTCCTTTCGCTGGCGCAGTGGGAGAGGACTCTGACGTCTGGCTCCGCCACTACCAACGGGTAAGCCGTTACAACCGCTGGGACGTCGCCACTCAGCTCGACAACGTCGTTTTCTTCCTGACCGACACCGCCCTTGTCTGGTTTCAAAACCATGAGGACACGCTGACGACATGGGACAGCTTTGTCACCGAACTTAAACAGTGTTTCGGCGATTCGCCAGCGCGCAAGAAGCAGGCCGAGCAGACACTAGCCCATCGTGCCCAACTACCTGGCGAGACCGGCACTACCTGTGCCGAAGCGGTCCTCAAATTGTGCAGAACCATCGATTCTCGCATGTCCGAGGAGGACAAAGTTGGGCATCTTTTGAAGGGCACCGCAGCTGATGTCTACAACTTCCTCACCACCAAAGATGATATCTCGACTGTCTCCGCTGGCTCAGTCACATCCGCACATTCGAAGCACTAAAGACCAGTCGAGTAACTAGTTTGGAAGGCTTACCAATGTGACAACCGTCGCCAGCGTTGACGAGCATGTTCCTCCGGACCTTACTTCAACTATCCGGCAGATCATTCGTGAAGAATTACTCCGGCTCGATTCCCGCTTCCGGAACACGTCACCAGTGTCCTACCGCCCATCTTTTCTGTGTGAATCTGCCTACAATCTGCAATCGCAGCCCGAGTTTTCTTGTGTTCACGCAGCACACCCTGCCTCTTTCGAAGAATGCTCGCGACATTTCGCAAGCCCTGTTTCTTCTAGGCATCTTGATCTGCCTAACGATCTTCGGCCGCGAAGACCTAGGCGAGCACCCCGGTTCACAGATCAGCGCGATCCTGGCTTTCATCGACGGCATGACATCGAATCCTGTCAGGACCAACCCATTCTTCGGCTTTCTCCATCGGCGTCCATCTTATATTAGGTCTAGTCGAAACCTGCCTGAAGATCAAATACCGCCGAGCCGTGTAGCCGCGGCGTCGTAGTAGTGGTAGTTGTAATGGTCAGCGTTCATGTAAAATGAAAAGGATGCTGCACCTGTCTTTTTGGTAATAGCTAGGCTCAAACGATTCAGAGTAGAATAATAGCAAATGACATTACAGTTTCAACCTTGCAACGAGAGCTGTAAAAGGAGAAAAATAAACAAGCAAGACAAATGTAGGATCCTATTTATGGTTGGAACAGCAAACACACATATACTTCCAGGACTTCCTGCACAATTACGCTACAATAGCTCACTGAACCCGGCCTCAAAACTATCAAACTTAATCAGAATATAAGCCAAATAAGTAATACCACCTCAGCATCATTTTTACATATACGACAATGCTCTTGTTGAACACGTCAGAGCTGCTACATATAATTGACTTCGAAAATATTATACTATACATGTCTTTCTCCTGACATGCTGCGGAGGTTGTGAAAAGAAAAAAAAATTAAATTTCCTGCTAGCGCTCTCTCAGGAAGTTCAATGCGATTGACCGCACCTGCCTTGAACATCTCAAGGCAATAGTCCAATACTGTCAAACTGTTAAATACAATCGAAAAAAAAAAACACAGTGTGATGTGTTGTAATATAAGCCACCGACCACTAAGAAAGCGTTCAATTGTTAAATGAATCCCTCTGATGGCTCGTTCGCTAAGGTGGTCTACTTTCTCAGCGTACCACGAACTTGCGGGGCCGATACCTAGCTGACCTCGATACCTGATGAGTGTGAGGGGACGCGACCATGTATGTAGTTTTCTATTTGCACGTAAAGGAATCCGGATAACTGAAAGCCATTGCTTTTATAACTTTGTCACTGCAGCTTGCCGGACTGCTGCTAAATCTGTTTACATTGGCCATAGAAGCAATTTCAGAGAGAGTAAAACGGTCTTGTCATACTACGCCACAATCAGGAAATCTCACGTTCACTAAAACACCGATGAGAAACATGTATTTAGGCGGGCCAGGAAATGGACGCTGCTGAGAAAATACGTAAAGCCGTGTCAGGTGCAACTGCTACACGGCCTTCGAAATTAAAAAAAAAGATAATGCTACGTTTAGCTCGTTTCCACACATTAAATTGTATTTTTTTTCTTGTTCGACTTTTACATGAAACCGATAGCAGATTTTGTGACCATGCGGTATTGATTGAGGTGTGAAATGAGTGATTTTATTAGGCAAAATGGACATGCTAGAAACAAATGTTAACAAATTCTAAGAGTATCAACGCAGAGCTCTCAGCGCATTTTCATTGGTTGACAAACGAAAAGAGGAAAAATGGCAAGATCATGGTAATAGGAATTGTTCATGTCTCCTATCTGCTCTTTCTGTTAAGAGAAAAAAGTAAATTATCTTTGACTACGTCAGCGAAAGTATCTGCACAAACATTGTCTCTGCCCATCACTGAAGATCGTAACGCAGCCCGAACGACGATGGTGGAGCTGCCTTTTCTTTTTCCGTGCTGGGGTTTTCTTGTACACAGGCGGGGAAATGCTAGCGTTGTAATTTACGTTGTAGGGTTATTTCGATTTCGAATTGTCAATAAGGTGACTACAGATGAATGAGTGCGGCTTCGACTCCGAGGCTCTCGTGCCGTCACTCCTGGGGAACAGAAGGCACAGAGCATCCGGTAGCAAGCGGAATTTAAAAAATTCGGCACTTTACATGACCACACAGTAACCAAATACGTAGATTCGTGCCTTCGCCTTTCAAAGAACCATGCTTAGGTCACCCGCCACTCATGCTTCTGTGGAAACCCGTAGAAATGAATCGACTTAAAAACGTCCGACGAGTTTTCGTAGCTGCCAGTGGAGCCAACAAGGCACCACCTTTCGCCAGCCTTGTTTGGCCAGACTTCATTTAACTGGACATATTCACACACCTAGCCCAACTTTGTTCCCTTGGGGATAGTATATTCACGCACAACATCATCTAAACATTAGGATTTCCAATTTCCACACAAACCAATGACAAACAGTACGCTCCAATGCGCTGGCAATACGCCGGCCGGGGCCGGCGCATTCCGGCGTTTGAGCGATGTGCCGAGAGGCGGCGCCACCCGTACAGCTGTCCGGTCCCTATAGGGAACCTGCGCTGCCCAGGGGGTGCGCTTAAAATCGGACACCCAGCGCCGCCTGGTTTCAAAATGAGCAAGCGTATAGTAGGACGGAGCACGCCGCTCGTCGTGCCGTGGCTGCGCCCAGCGGCGGATTGTGAGCTTTCTATTTCGTGCATAATGCTTTTATCGCAGATTTACGGTGTAGTCCACTTGGGGTTTTGCCGGCAGAGATGGAGAAGCGCTATACAAGCAGTAAAAACAAGGCCTGGGGCCGATTGTGGCACCGATCATCAGCTTCTTGTTGCCAAAATTAAGCTTCGATTGAGGAAAACGCAGAAAACTAGAAGGCCTTTCAGGTATGATCTGGATCAGATTCCATTAGAATATGCTGTGGAAGTGAGGAATCGATTTCAAGAATTAGATCTAGAAGACAAAGAGCCCGAAGAGATGTGGACTGATGTTCGTAATATAATACAAGATGTTGCTACTAAGGTAGTTCCAAAACAAAAGAAATGCAAAAAAGCAAACTGGTTATCTGAAGAGGCTTTGCAAATAGCTGAGGAAAGGAGAATGGCAAAAGGTATGGGGGAAAGAGAAAGATACAAGGTTCTCAATGCGGATTTTCAGAAAATAGCAAGGAGAGATAAGAATGCCTTCCTGAACATACAGTGTCAAGCAGTTGAGGACAACAGCCAATTAAGGAACACAAGAGCTCTGTATAAGACAATCAAAGATATCAAAGGAAGCTTCTGTGCTAAGCTGGGTGTGATAAAGGACAAACGAGGCAAGGACCTCACTGAAGCCTCAGAGATAAAGAAGAGGTGGCAGGAATACACAGAACTGTACAAGAAGGACCCGGATGTGCAAACCCAACATAGGACGGTTGTGATTACTGATCTCGAGCCGGGCATCCTGAAGAGTGAAGTTGAATGGGCCTTAGCCAGCCTTGCTACGAACAAAGCTAGCGGAATTGATGGTATTCCAGCTGAGTTGCTTCAAAACCTCAACCACGACGCTGTTAACACACTGCATACATTATGTCAAAAGATTTGGACAACCCTGCAGTGGCCACAGGATTGGAGGAGGTCAGTTTACATCCCCATTCCAAAGAAAGGCAGTGCCAAAGATTGTTCCAACTACCGCACGATCGCGCTTATTTCGCATGCTAGCAAGGTGATGTTAAAAATCCTGCAAGGTAGGCTGCAGCAGTATGTGGATCGGGAGCTTCCGGACGTGCAAGCTGGGTTTCGCAAGGGCAGAGGAACTAGAGACCAAATTGCCAACCTTCGCTGGATCATGGAAAAAGCAAGAGAGTTCCAGAGACCCATTTACTTCTGCTTTATTTATTATGCGAAAGCGTTTGACTGCGTAGATCACAGCAGATTGTGGCAAGCTCTCCAAGAGATGGGAGTTCCAATTCACCTCATCTGTCTCCTCAGGAACCTTTATGAAGGGCAAGAGGCCACAGTCAGAACTGGGCATGGTCTTACTGGTCTTACTGATTGGTTTCCGATTGAGAAAGGGGTGAGGCAAGGCTGCATAGTGTCGCCCTGCCTATTTAACCTATATGCAGAGTGTATCATGAGGAAGGCCGGTCTGGACGAGTCTTCAGCTGGAGTGAAGATTGCTGGAAAACGTATCAACAACCTTAGATATGCGGATGATACCACTTTAATGGCAGAAAGTGAAGTGGAACTCAAGAGACTTCTGATGCGCGTACAAGAAGAGAGTGAGAAGTTTGGGCTTAAACTGAACATTAAAAAGACGAAGATCATGGCGTCTTGCCCTATCAAGTCCTGGAGCATCAATGGACAAGAAGTGGAAGCTGTGACAGATTTTCTGTTCTTGGGCGCCAAGATTACCTCGGAAGGAGACTGCAGCCATGAAATTAGGAGACGCCTGCTTCTGGGAAAGAGAGCAATGGTTAGCCTTGACCGCCTAGTAAAGAGCAGAGACATTAGTCTGCCAATCAAGATCCGTATAACCCGTGCTATGGTCTTTCCAGTTGTGATGTATGGATGCGAGAGTTGGACTGTGAAAAAGGCTGACCGCCGAAGAATTGACGCGTTTGAATTGTGGTGCTGGCGAAGACTCTTAAGAGTTCCTTGGACTGCCAGAAGATCAAATCAGTCGATATTGTCGACCATAAACCCTGACTGCTCATTGGAGGGTCAAATTCTAAAGTTAAAGCTCAGCTACTTTGGTCATCTGATGAGAAGAGAGGAGTCGCTGGAGAAAGATTTGATGTTGGGAAAGGTTGAGGGTCGCCGAAGAAGGGGTAGGCAGCGAACGCGATGGTTAGATGGCATTCTCGAGGCATTGCAGATGAAGCTATGTGATGTTAAGAAGATAGTGAGAGACCGGAAAGCGTGGCGTGACATGGTCCATAGGGTCACGAAAAGTCGGACACGACTGAACGCCTGAACTGAACCACTTGGGGTGAACAAGAGGGCAGGCTGTTGCACGCCGCTCCACCCGACATGGTCCTCCTAGTGTTCTGAAGAACTTGGAATTTCACTTTTGATTGACTTAAAGGCGCAACCTGACCTCCTCAGCTGCCGGCCAACTTGGTTCGCGCTGCCGCTGCATTATCGTGGCTATCACGTCGCTACGCGCAGGTTTGAAATGGTTCTCGTGAGTTCAGTCTCTTTTTTGCTTCTTGCTATATATGGGGCGCTTTGAAAGCGTCCCTGCGCTGCAATCACGCGCGCACTTTCTAGCAAATAAGATTACTTGCGTTGAAGCCTCGCTAGTGGAGAGTAAATATATCACACCAAAGTGAAACAACCTCCCTGCTATACTAACATTAGGTAGGATTTGGAAATACTGCGCGCGTTAAGCGCATCGAACGCGTGCAGTACTTACCTACTGCCCTTTGAGGAACAGCAATGATTCAACAGCTTCATGATGAGAAAATTTCTCGGCCAAAACGTGCCTTGTGTTTTGCGAAATATAACGCATCGTTATTTAGGGCGGTGCTGTTGACCGCATCTATAGAGAAAAAAGGCCTGTAGTCGCATTTCGGCACTTGCCTGTTTACGACAGCGAATGACTATCAATTGGTGGTTTGAAGTGTATTTTGTTCATTCTTCGAAGCGAAAAAACCGAGATCCGCTGCGAATCATCGATCGAAAAGGCTCGCACAGGAGAGTAAATAGTTAAGTGGCCACAATTGTTCCACTGATAAATTTTGGGCGGAAATTATCGGCGCTCTACAATCAGAGAGCGTGGAGGAGAGTTGCCATATCTTAAATCTTCTTAGTCTAAGCTCGCGCTCTATCTTAAGAGACAAGAATGAACTGCATCGAAAGATTAGGTTAGTATCGGTGATGGTTAGTGTTAAAAAAAAGATTGCACGAACATGAAACAACAAAATTTCTATGCTTTGTTCTTTGCACTGAATGAAGATTGCAGCATGGACCATTTAACGGTGTAATGTGCGTGATCATACATTGGCGCCCCCCCCCCCCCCTCCCGCTCCCCAGCCACCCTGTGCGCCGACTGCGACTAGAGATCGGCGTATCTAGATTATTTCGTGCCCAAATAAAATACCAGATCAATCATGGTGACTGCAGCATACATGCTATGCAACAATCATTCAGCGTGAAGCAACTAGATCGTATAGCGTGATATTTTCAATACGCAAGTTGTTCTGGATTGAGCATGAAGACTAACTATAAAATTGTACGTGTGCAAAACAAATATTGCACAAATGTTTTCAGCGATACGTCAGCCATCAAACTAAAACATCCAACATAAACGCAAAAAGCGCTTTCTGTGCTCCTGAAGCAATACATCTTTTATTCGAAGCAAATAATGAATGAATTAATTCTCTATTTGGAGAGTTGTTTTCAAGGAAGGCTCACTTACTGACCCATAGGGAAATGTTGAAGGGTCACGTGGACTTGCGATAGTTAAAATCGGGAAGAAGTATGGAAGCATGCCGGTTAGGGCTCTTTGCACTTCCGACAATATTGTGTAGTCGGTTAATGGGCTAACTCTTTCGTTTTTTCATCTCTGGACGATTGCAATATGCACACCAGGATGCCACTTACTCTCGTCCTTTATTGACTTTGAGTTGCCGTTCATCTTGCAACGGCTCACTCAAGTGCCCGAGCAACGGTCAACGATCCGATGTTCGCGCGTGAACCTCAAGCCCAAGCCAGCTCTAAAGGGCGCCCTTCACAACACGTTCTCATCAGATTGTGCAAATGATAAAAGCGAATAAAAAGAGCTCTATATGTACGCTATGACAGGCGAAGCCACGTTATAAAGCCTAATAAGTAGCGTCTCAACAATCTTCCTTACTCATGCAGTCTCCTGAATCCAGCCGAGTTCTACCGCCACTGTGTTTTGTACGACTGCGGTGGAATGGAATACAGAGCAATCTTGTTATCGTAATACAGCACTTTTTAACGCAGCAGCATGCCTTTGCTTTCGGGATAAATTAGCCGCTCTTCAGCGCCTCCATCCGCGGCAGTCTCAGCTGTCCGACCAAGATTGTGGCGCGACAGCCACTTGGCGGCGCTGGCGGTACGGGGAAAACTCCAGCGCAGGTTCCCTATTTTACGGCACTTCAACCCTTCTGCTCCAGCTGAAGTAAATACGGACGCAAGTGGCATACGCCTCGGTGCTGTCCTCGTTCAGCGCTATGACGACCGTGAACACGTGATTGCTTACGCCAGTCGGACTCTCAGCAAGACGGAGCGCAACTACACCATCACCGAGCAGGAATGTCTCGCGGTTGTTTTCGCCGTGCAGCGGTTTCGCTGCTACCTGTAAGGACGGCCTTTCGTAATAGTAACCGATCACTATTCACTATGCTGGCTACTCAATCTCCGTGATCCGTCTGGTCGCCTGGCCCGCTGGGCACTTCGCTTGCAAGACGACTACAGCATATCATACAAAAGTGGCCGACGGCACGCAGATGCGGACCGCCTCTCCCGGTTGCCACTTGCCACGACGGAATGCGACGCGGACAACTTCGACCACTACATCGCTGCTTTATGTCCTAAATTTCCTGATACTCACACCTTTCGAACAGAGCAACACAACGATCAGCACCTGGAGCCGTTCTTGAATGCTGCTCAGGACCCAGCCTCGAATAGCCAGTTTTGCCTCCGTGATGGGCTTACGAGAAAGTTCACTCAAACACTGGCCATCGGTTCCTTCTGGTAGAACCTGGTAGTACCTTCTGGTAGTTCTGAAAGCCTCCGTCTTTCTATTTTACGCGTCATGCATGATGATCCAGCTTCGGGACACCTGTGATCTTCGAGAACTTTGCACCGCACTCAGGAGCGAATCTACTGGCCGCGGATGCGCCAAACGATTGACCAGTATGTTGCCAGCTGTCCTCAGTTCCAGAATCACAAAGGGCCCTACTGGTGTTGCACCTGGAAGGCTTCACCCTGTAGCGCCGCCAAAGGCTCCTTTTGAGAAAGTCGGAGTCGACCTTTTGGGTCCCTTTTCAAAGTCGCAAGGGGGCAATCGTTGGATTGTTGCATGTGTGGACCATCTTACTCGCTACTGTGAGACAGCCGCTCTTCCCGCCGCTACAGTGTACCAAGTTTCCCTGTTTATCCTGCATTCAGTCATATTGCGACATGGTCTTCTGAGAGTTGTAATTAATGACAGAGGTCGCCAGTTTACTGCCGATGTAATTGAAGAACTTCTCCATTTATGAGCATCTGATTTCAGACATTCGACCCCTTACCACCCTTATATAAATGGTTTACCTGAACGCACCAACAGAACTCTCACGAATATGCTTTCAATGTACGTCGCATCAGACCATAAAAACTGTGACTGTATTCTTCCGTTCATCACGTACGCCTTCAACACTGCCAGGCATGATACCACGGGATACAGTTCATTCTTCCTCCTGTACACCCGCTCCCCTCGACACACCCTCGACACCATCCTCCCATTTTTCACTGAAGACGACCCGTGCTTAGCCGAAACCCTTTGCTTGGCCGAAGAAGCGCGGCGAATAGCCCAACTGAGGACTATGGCAATACAAGAACGATCGAAAGCTCGCTATGACGACCACCATCGCCAGATCATCTACTTCCCCGGTGATCGAGTCTGGCTTTGGAAACCAATGAGAAAGCGCGGCTTACACCAAAAAATGCTTGCCCACTACACTGGACCATACGTGATCTTATAACGACTCGGCAACTACCGAATTGCACGCCTTACGGCCAGTGGACGATGTTCGGCAAAAACTGAGGTTACACATGTCGCCCGTTTGAAGAAATGCCACTCTCGTGACAACACCTGACTCGCCCGGAGGCTTCGTTTGCGTTAAGCAGGCCATTGACAACGACCAAATTGATGGAGCTATTTTTATTCACCTAACAAAAGCTCTTGATACATTTAACCATCACATACTTGTTCATAAATTTGAATCATTTGGAATCTCCGGTCCAACCCTCTAGTTAGTCCTCAGGTAATTTTAGTAATCTATCTCGCGGTGTTTTTGTAAATAATGCTTTTCTACCCCTCAGGCTGTAAACAAAGGTGTTCCACAAGGATTGTTACTAGAGCCCCTACTCTTCTTAATGTTCATTTATGATTTGCCCGTTGCACTAAACCATACGAAGTATGTTATGTGCGGACAATACAACTATGTTTCTCACAGATCCACCGCCACACTTCAGCATATGCTTCACACAGACCTTAATATCATTACCATGTGCTGCAAAAATAACAGGCTGCCAATAAATAAACAAAAAGCGACTTTCATGCTATTTCACTCTCCTTTCACTTTCATAAATGTTCTGCCAACGCTGACGATTGATGCCATGCGCTGCCTACCAGAAAATTTCAAGTTTGTGGGCGCTATTCTCGACAAGCACTCAAAATATCATCACCATGCTCAATCACTCATGCTTAAAGTTTCGTTCGGCATTCACATCTTAATAAAAACCCATAAATAATTTTAACCTCACATAATGCGTTAATTATATTATGCCTACATCCTTAGTCACCTTAACTACTGTTGTCTTACTGGGGAAATACATATTACACGCATATTGAAAGACGTCATCGTCTACAGAATCAAGCCATCAGGCTCATGTCACTCAGTTCATTCCAATCACAATGTTTGCCACTGTACAGCAGCTTGAAAATACTTTCACTTCAATTATTCATCCTAAAATTATTCATGAGCATGTATAAACAAAAACAATCATGCTCATATTGATGTCATTACCAGTCAGCTTGTAAATACTAATCCTATCAGGTTTAAACAGCACAGTAATCTCCTTTTGCCAAAATTCAGGACTATTTACGGAAAATTTGTTACCTTGTTTGCAGGCATATTCCGCTGGAATTCTTTACCTCTAGAAATTAAAGCATCACATACTGTTCACTCATTCCATTTCCGCATAAAAGTATATTTAATAGACATGTTACATAGTTAATTTGCTTCAACAGTTATAGTTCACTGTTTATTTTGATATTTTGCCTGTTCTATGCACTTAAGTTGATGATCTGTATATTTATCTTCTTTAGTTTCATTCGTGTATTTTTTCCTAACGTTGTTTGTTTT
Organism: Amblyomma maculatum; assembly: GCF_055883805.1. Lineage (NCBI taxonomy): Eukaryota > Metazoa > Arthropoda > Arachnida > Ixodida > Ixodidae > Amblyomma > Amblyomma maculatum. Next base: position 42,847,256 of record NC_139344.1, read on the forward strand.
GTAGGTTGTACATTTATACTAATTACTTGCTACACTGCATCCCGTTTACTCACATTTCTACCTCACTTGCTTTGTTCTGGGAGGTGCCCCCCACAGTCTTGTACTACGGGACCTCCTCCCATAGACCTTTTACTGCATTCCATTTTTTGTATGTATGAAATGCACTTGAAACTATATACTGCTCTTTCCAACTGTCTTAAAATTTTAACACGGCCATTATAAAAACAATGGTTCTGAGTAGTATGCAAGAGAAATGCGCGACAACTTGGACAGGGCACAGGAATGAACACATACAACAGTTCACGAGCGCAACTACCAACTGTTTAATGGGGTGAAGCAACAACAGCATATATACAAAAAAGCAGAGCATGCGTAAAGGTAGCGCAGGCACACACATCACAAACACCGCAATTTTACACAAACGAATCAAGATATGAAACTTCAGCATCATAGATCTGCAACGAAGCATCACTTACGCAGCGATCAGATAGTTTCTTGACATGGAAGGCCTCGAAGACAAGCCGGGCTTTCACATTGGTACACCTGCCTAGAATCTTTGTCATGTTAAACCTTGCCCTACGCGTGCTAATGCAGGAAGAAATGTGTCTTACAAGGTTTGAATTTTTATCATTATTGTCTGCAGTTTTTGCATGCTCCCGTAGCCGGCCATTAACGCAACGGCCAGTTTGGCCTACATAGGAAGAGCCAGAAGAGGCAAGCTGTATACCACTCCTGTGGCGCACCATGCCTTTTTTGCAACCCCTTTCACAAACGTCAGAAATGCGGCAGCAAAGCTTTGATAGCTTGTTGGGGGCTGAGAACACCAAAGGTACATGGTGTCTACCGGCCACTTTCTTCAGGTTATGAGACACCTGGTGCACATAGGGGACCTCAACCGGCTTTGAAGTCGAGTAGTCAGGTCTTTTTTGGGCGCCTTTTTGTTTCTGCAGGAGGGTTTCAGCGACGGCAGATATGACCGGACCAGGGAAGCCTACCGCCAAGAGGCGGGAAACCTGGTAGTCGAGACTTTCCTGCATGCTATGAAGGCATGACTTGTGAAGCGCTGACTCCAAACAGAGAGACGCAATGGCTCTTTTTACAACCTTGGAGTGTGAGGAGTCGTATCTCAATAGCTCCTTGTTAGCACGGGGGGAATACATATGGCAAACGTGGTTGCCACCAAACGTAAGTTTGAGGTCCAAAAAACGTAACTCATGATTATCTGGGAGTTCATGTGTAAAAACCAACCCTCGTCCCAATTGATTAAAAGTAGTTAAAATCTCTGAAACAACCTGGTCAAGGGATGTAAAGGTCCCGGACTTTAAAAGGATTAAAAAAATCGTCAACATATTTAAAAACTTTTAAAACCGGGCTGTCACTTAGGGTTAGTTGCAATGAGTGGTCAATATAAGATAAAAAGATGTCGCATAAAATGGGTGTAACACATGACCCTATGCAAATGCCTTTGTGCTGCAGTTAAAACTGGTTGTCATGAAAGATAAAGTTAACATGCAGGTAACGCTCTAAAAGCTTAAAGAAATTATCTGTAGACATGCCGGCTATGTTCTGGAATGCCACCGCCCCCGAGCTTTCGATACAATCTTTAACAGAGGCCAACAAGTCAGCATGTGGGACAGAATAAAACAAATCTTGAATATCCACGGAGAAGGCCGAACCTATCTGATCGCTATTTTGCAGAAACTCGGCTACATCAGCTGACTTTTTTACCAAGGACGGATCGGTAAAGGAAATGCATTTAAGCTTAGCAAGAAGGAATCGGCTGACTTGGTATTGCCAGGATCCCTTTTCACTTACAATAGTCTTAAACGGAAGATCAGGTTTGTGCGTTTTTGCGGTAAAAAATACTGACAAAGAATTCTTAGAACCGGCATCGATTGCATTTGCTAAAGACGTCAGTTGCAAGCTCTTACAAAAGTTGCTTCACCCCATTAAACAGTTGGTAGTTGCGCTCATGAACTGTTGTATGTGTTTCTTCCTGTGGCCTGTTCAAGTTGTAGCGCATTTCTCTTATATACTCTGCAGAGTCAACTAGCCCGACAACACGCTTTTCTGAATGGTGCTGACCTCGACGCTTCCAGCCTAGGCGACGCGACAGACGGGGGCGGCACAGGCAGGCAGCTGTCCACAGCACTTGACGTCTTGTTTTTGGCCGAGGACGTGCCCGCCAGCTCCGAGCCTGGAGAAGACATCTTGGACGCTTGTCTGGAGCTGGTTTTATCAAACGAGGGGGGGGGGGGGGGGTGACACATTGGTATGTTATCTCTTCGCACCGGTCAAGCGGTAGTAAAATGTACTGACAACATGTCCGAAACATTAAATGCAAGCGAATCCTAACCTTCAATAAACTTATTGAGCGGCATACATTTGCAATTGCCGCTATAATTGTCAAGTATTCTGGCAGTACAGGGGTCACCAAAAGAGCACAGACTTCCATTCAGCACTTTTAAATGAGTAGAAGGTGACAAGTGCAATGATAAGCCTTAATTACGAGCCAATGCCACTAATGCGTATAACTTAATTATTCGATCATTTTAAGTGCGATAAGATAGGCCTATTGCACGACCAGCTATTATTGTGCTGAGCAGTAGTAGTAGTAGTAGTAGTAGTATAAAACTTAATTCGGCTAAATGGAAATGGATTCAGGAGTTGGGGTCTTGAGCTGCAGGTGGTGTTCACAAGTTTCCGGCATTATCCGATAAAGAGTAACGTTTTTCTAATGCAATCATAGCGCGTTGATGCGGCCTATTACAATATTATTTGAGGGGACGAAAGTAATTTTTGTACAAACAATGTAGACAAGGACATAACGATTGACATAAGCCTGTAATGTTCTTATATACACATTATCCGAATATTGCGTTAATATTTCGAAGAAAACCTTAGCAAAAGCCTAGCTTAAGCCTTAAACCAATATTTGAGATGTAACACAAGCAGTATTTGTTAGCCTCTAAACATTAGCGTAACGTTTCGATTTATACCATGCACCGCTATTTGAACTTGCACAACGTGTATACAACATTGTTTTGATATCTGGCGCTACCTGGGATCTTGGCTGCACTGTGGCGAAGATGTGCCCGCGAGTGACTTGGAACTCGTCTCCAGTGGGGGCTGCTTGGCAGCAGCCGCACCTGGTGAGGAACGCGTCTCACGAGAAGACTTCGTGGACGGTCTTTCGACACTGCTCCTGCTAAGGCTTCCGTGAGGCGTGTTCGACACTCTCGGCGACTTGGAAAGTGAGTGCTCCTCTCCAAACCGGGGAACAGCATCCTTCTGCGATGCCACGAACAGATGAGAGGTGCTTTCGGTCGCCAGCGCAATGCTGCTGCTTCCAAGAATGCCCTGGCACGTAGGTGAGCCAGCTACTATCTTTAATGGAATGGTAGAATGTGACTCGTACTGACGAGAACCAGTAGCCCTCATGGGAGACCCAACGCGAGACGAACGGATCTTCCATGGCTGTAGAGTTCCACCACCCCTGGCACAGTTTACATGGGACGTGGTTAATCCCGATGATGATGACTTGGTACTTTCTTGCCCACGGGTAGACTGCGGAGATGTGGCCTCTCTAGGTCTCAGGTGAGGTGTGCACCCTTTGTATGTCGGTATGTTCTCTAATCCATGACTACGGTTGGTTGGTATTTGGCTGGTCGACAACGGTGCCTGAGGCTTGGCATTACCTGGTGACGTAGCTGCACGCTGGCCTTCTACGAGTGGAGACACGCGGGAGCGTCTGCGGGCAGCCAGAGCCTCTAAAGGATACCGTGCTATTTTTAGTGCCCGGGAAGGCGTAGGTGCTTTCGTACTACAGGGCTGTAGAGAAAAGTAACAAACGCATTAGGTAATAATGAACCATTGTAAACAAGTGTGCAGCCAGTCAAGCTAACTGTTTTAGAGACAAGCACTCATTCCGGGCAATACAAAGCTATGGCTGCATAGACAGGCACAAGAAGGGGATTTCCCCTTTTTTTCAGTAACTTTATTAAAAAAAATGATTTTACATATACAAACACTGTTGGGACCGATAGCTCATGAGTCTAGTAGCCGGTTCAAATACAGGGATTTCTTTCAACCATGCAGGATGAAGGTTTCAGAATTATTGATGGTGTACGCTCAACAACTTTACTGTAGTAGTACGCATTTGCGAAAATGCATAACAAAGTGCAAGTGTAGTAGAAAACGCACATGGTTAGGCAGATAGTAGAGAACAAAATATTAAACAAAATTAAGATACCATAGGGCAAAGTTGAACAAAACGCGCAATTAACAAAAAAGGGCCAGAAAAAAATTTGGTTACAAAACACAAAACAAAACAACAAAACAAAATGCTACCAAAATGTAGGAAGCTCACAAAATTAGGTATGCTGCCTTAAACAAATAATAGTCCATGTGGAGTTATACTGTAAATAAAGTTGCAAAACGAGATGTCAAATGAGAGGTTCACTAAGCAAGAGATTCGGGCTGAATTTGATAATATTGTTACGAAGCGGCAAGCCGATGAAGACAGGAGACAGAACATGACCGATGGTGATGGTAGATGACGTTTAATGAATGTTTGCGGGCCTAGCGCGAGCGCTCCTTCCCGCGCCACTGCCCGCTTCTTCTTTGTCGTCCGTAACATGACCCGGGGCCACCGAGCGATCGTCCCGATCGTGGACGAGGAAGTTTAGCGATGTTAATGATTTTATGACATGATGATGGGCGTGTCTGGATGCTTGAAGAAGAAGAGGAAGAAGGAAGAATAGAACGGCTTGCCGGTACGATGTCTGATGCGTGGGTGCTCCGCCTCCCTTGGAGCTGTCAACCATCCGTCACCAAAGTCCATGGGACCGATGGCTCGAGGTCACGTCGGGCAGCTTGGGCGGAGGTTGCGTGTTCGTGTCCATCGGTTCCTTCGGGTCCTTTGGGTCTTTCGGGTACTTCGTCTCGGTTCTGATTCGTATGCCTGTTCTTGTCTTCAGGTCCGGGCTGGGGGCTTGGCGGTGGTAGTTGTTCAGGTCTGGGCTTGAAGGGCTGGGGCGAAGCTGCTCGGCGATGTCCCTGGGCCCTCGGTGATGGTCCCGGCTTGAAGATGGCCTCGATACTCCAAGGCGAGGATGGGGTTTTCGTACGCCGCACCTCCAACCAAATGTTACGAAGCGGCAAGCCGATGAAGACAGGAGACAGAACATGACCGATGGCGATGGTAGATGACGTTTAATGAATGTTTGAGGGCCTAGCGCGAGCGCTCCTTCCCGCGCCACTGCCCGCTTCTTCTTCCTTGTCGTCCGTAACAATATTTCTAATAAAATTTGTATGTCAGTTAAAAATTCCCAGCTGCTTTTACCTCTATGGGCAGTTCATTCCATATTTTAACTCCATTGAACGCTATCAGGCGCTCACCGTATACATTTCTACAATTGAGAAGGTTGCAATTCGATGCTTGCATAGTGTTTCGTGAAAGTTCGACGAAGAGACTCAAAGAAATAGGAGAATTAGGGATGATTATATTGATGATAACAAGTAAAACGCTATAGTGGCGCAAGGAGAGTAGCGGTAATACTTTATTGGCATCACAATGTTGCTGCTAGAGATATAATTACTAGTAATTATCGTGTTCAATGACATTTTTGATTATGATGCAAAGGGGATAAATATGTTTTATATGTTTTACCCCATGATTAGAAGCAGTAAGTGATATATATGGGAATGAAAATAACTAGAAGTATAAGTATCGTATACCGAAATAGTATACGTTGCTAATTTTGTTCTTTCCAGGGTACACGACCCTAAAAAATATGATTTAATTAAATATATAAAGGAATAAATTGGTTATTTTAACGAATTACTAAGAGTAATTGTGCCTAGAGTGAAAAACTATATACTTAGTTTTGGATACGTTCAGCGTTAAGCGATTGCTGAGGAACCATGAAGAAATCCTTGTCAGCTCAATCATTACTGCTGTTTGAATAATAGAAGAGATTCCCTAGTAACTATTAGTGCAGTGTCATCTGCGCACAGTATAAATGGGAAACTGAAGTATACCTGCGGACTATCATATGTGAAGTGAGAACAAAATGGGATCCAAAACCCAAATAGACTATTTGAAAAAAAAACAATACACCACAAGATACGTTTTTTTACCTCTGTGTAAAATGCATAATAACTATTCTTTGTTTACAGCTAGATTAATAGCTCCGAAAGAATTCAAGCCAACTATCGACAGAGCCGTAGGTTTGTATTTTTGCAACTAGATAGGATGGTAAACCATGTCCAAATGCCTTTTGAATGTCTAAATACACAACTATTTTGTTTTGACGCATGATGAAATTAATAGCTCGCGATGAGGCAGTACTGTTGTGGAAGTTGACCTATTTTTGGCAAAACCTCGTTGCTGACGCGCAATAATATTATTCTTATCAGCAATGTTTTTTACTTGTTGCGCGATTAGGTTTTTTTGAAATGTGTGTTGATCACGCCTAGCACAGATATTGGCCTATATCAAAGTGGCTGGTTACTATCCGCTGCTTTGTATATGGGAACGACTTTGGCAGTTTTAAAAGTATCTGGTTAACGATTATTTTGCAAGGAATGATTGGACAAATGGCAAAAATAAGGACAGAGAATATCAATGTTATCTTTGAGTACCTTTCAGTGAATGCCATCAAGACCAGCTGCTTTGTTTACCGCCCCCTTACAACTTATATGTCTTCGGTGGTAAGTGCATGAAAATGAAGTGTTTCATGCAGTTTTCCGTACCGGTAAGCTAGATAGCGATAGTGAGTATTGGCTAGTAAGGCCTATACCAATGTTAATGAAATAAACGCTGAAATCATTAGCAGGTTGCGGAGAAATGTTACTTGGTGTGACTTCTTTTTGTCGATTAATTCCAGCTATTTTTGTAATTATATTGCAATTTTTTTATTATATCTTTCGGTGGAAGAGGGGACGAAGTAACCAGGTAAGAGAATCGCAGTTTCGAGATTTTCTGAACATAGCAACTGGTTTATTTAGGTAATAATTAAACTGCGTCTGGCAATATTAATTTGCTTTGTTTTTCTGCCATTTGTTGCACCATGATTCTTTAGTCTTCAGGACATCAAGTATATCTTGAGTTATACATGGGCATATAGAATCTTCGTATTTGCGTTTGAGACACCACCTGTTGACAGGTAATTTCGGTCGCGATGTACATAACAGAATTTTCAACTTCAATATTTACGTAGTCATTACGTATAGTTTGGAAGGTAATATTTACACTAAGTATAGTTCTAACTCTCGCGTAATCAATACCGAAAGTGTGCAGCGGGCGACTTTCACAAGAAGGCAAAATACAAGCTCCGGACAAGACCATAAATGTTTGACAAATGAGCGACCAGAACATCGCGCACACCTGCCGGGAAGTTCATAAAAATGTTGCACAACATATGTTCAGTGAGGTGTACGGTTTGATTGGTTATCCGAGTTAGAAGCTTGATGCCGTTTTTTTTTTAATTGAAGGAATTAAGCAAAAAAAAGTAATCACTGCAGTTGCCCGATAAAAAGTCAATGTTAAAGTAGCCGCAAACAACAGTGGAATTTTTAATACTCGCATATGACATCCATTTTATTTCTATGTCAGAAATAAATTGTCAAGTTATAGCTCGATAGACGCTAAACCACGTTAACTACCTTGCCATGCTGAAGCTTAATTAAAAAAGGTTCAGTTACTTCACTACTCTATATCTTAATATAGGAGATGCTGTATTGTAATGCAACTTTGACAAAAAGGGTAACGCCACCGTCCCTCGTACAGCCAGTTGCACCAGACTTTCGTGTTTCGCCCTGCGCAGCTCCCTCTCATGATCTCTCTTTATACTGGGGAATTTTTTTAACGGTTGATTATACTGAAGCATACATCTGAACGGTTTGTGCACGTGATAGAGCCTAATTATTACACTTTAAATTAGCTGAAATACTTATTCCCATGTTTTACCTTCTATTTTATTTTGCGATATTGAAGGCCATCATCCTCAAAGGCGAGTGGAAGTTTTAGAGTCTCTGAACCAGTGATGCTGTTTAAGATATAGATCGTCAAAACTGCGCAATTGCTGTGGTCCTTGAGGTGTCTTTCCCATGGTGCTTATCATAAAACGATGTCACTCGAATTGCTGATTCGTCAAACTGAGACTGCATTTATGTGTTTCACGATGTCGAATGTTTTCACGACGCTGGTGACAAAAATATGCGCAATCCCATTGTATTATAAACTTGCAATGCGAGAAAGCCCACTCAACGAGCTCTTAAAAGAACATTCTCATCATTAGGTATTTAAAATTATATTTTGACTAAGAAAGTTTGAAAATCGCGCTAACCTCCAGTTTTTAAAATTTAACACCTCATAATAGAGAATATTCCCAACAGTCAAAAAATAAAAACTAATTAGTTAAATTTAGTTTATCATCTAATTGTTTTGCTCTCTGAAGGAAGTAATGTCTGCTTTGCTATATAATCCAGCTGCACCAACCACACTGACCATCTGTCGCTAGTTTAACAAAACAACGTTAATGGTAAATATATCGCCTAGTATAAATCTGATAAAGAACCAAGAAGCCTTTAGAAAGAACAATAATAAATTTCGGTAGGTATTTTTTTTTCCTTTGACATGTATTGCAGCCGGAGACAACGGGGTGTCTTCGTTAGTTTCACCTCGCCCCCCTCCCCCGATTGTGTGATCTTTGCACATCCACGTTAGCGTATATGCTTTAGTGCACAAGGATTGCACGATGTGTCCGGTATCTTGCTGTCACCTCCAAATAGTAAAAATGTTTAGAAAAGCGTCAAAATAAAACGGGAAATGGTGATGTATTCGGAATGAAATGCTGGAGACCTTTCCTTCTTTTTTATTTTTCTGGAGGGAGGGGGGGGGGGGGCATTGCTTCATTCTGTTTGTCGTGCAGTCTGATTATGTTCAAACAACAGCCCGTTATCTTCATTTACACTAAAGCGCTGCGGACGCTTGACTTACGAGACCTAAGGTTACTGCACTAACCTGGCCGTCTAATCACACACAGAGGAATATTTTCCTGTAAGCGAACGACGCGGCGCTGCAGACTAGCTTGAAAAGCTAGTGTTATTAACTCATAAACACAATTACACCGCACATTTGGTACGTCGAAGATAAATCCTTTACATGACGAAAAAATGATTCATCGGCAAAAGGTAAATTCGTATGGCGAAAGATTCATGCCGTAATTTCAGGGCAGCTCCCTGGAGAAATGATATATCCGAGCAGAAATCACAGAACTGTGCAAAGTGTCCCAAGAAGCTCCAAGTATACACCGGAAAATATTGAGTGTGGCAGACCGATAATGAAGTCGTTGAAGGCAGCTGACTCAATGCGCGCTTGTGAATTGCATTATTAAAAATCCGCAGAATTCGGCCGAAAACTTTTCTTCTAATCATGAAGGGTCTCGTAACCGCAGCTCCACCTGTCATAATTATTGCTCCGGTTCAATATTGCGCGGAAGTGCCAATAAGTTTGTCAAGGACACTTAATCAGTCCATTGTGCTTTAGCCAACATCAATATGTGCTGTTGATTGGAAATAAAGTAAATTACGCACTCTTAGATGAACTATCTCGTGTTATTGGGTAATTATACGCTCTTACATCTAGGCGAAGTTTGGTGTGGTTTATCCATAGTGTTTAACATCCCAAAGTGACTTGGGCATGAGGGACGCCTTAGTGGAGGGCTCTAGATAACATTCACTGCCTTGGGTTCTTTAACGGGCACTGGCATCGGGTACCCACGCGCGTTTTGCATGACTCAGCTTTTCTCGCTGCGTAGATATAAAGAAAGCTTTAATGCAGCTTAAGCAGCGAGCTCACCTCTGACAGTGTGATTTTGGTCACCGTGACATCCACCGGTTGAAGCACGGTCGATTCGGTTGAGGTCGGAATATCGGCGACAGAGCCGCCGTGTCCGGAGCGCCTCCTAGAGCGCAAAAGCCTCAACCTGGGGGAATCGGTGCATGCCGATCGGAGCGCTGCCACCAGCTGCTTGGAAACGTCGTCGATACGGACAAGCGCTGCTGTTTGTTCCACGTCGGGTGCAACCGCGCCCTGTACTGCTGTGCATAGCACCTCGGCTTGTGGCTTCCACTGACGGGCCGTCGAAGGCCGCTGCTGGGGACGCCTTCCGCGAAGCAGGAAACTTCGCTTCCTTGCAGGAAACCATGGCGTGTGGCCTGTGCGCAGTTCCATGCGCGAGTGCAGCGTCGCCACGTCGTCCTGCGCGCATGCGCAGAAAGGCGTTTAGCGGCTGTTAAGTGCCAATGGTACCCCGAGATATTATGAAAATATTGACTACAGAGGAAAAGAAATTCAAGGTGGAGCAGGATGTCCACATTGCCACCATTCACAGGACAAGCTGCCTGAAGTAGCCTGAAGTCGGTCCCTAGCTTGCTTTTTCTTTGAGCATTTCACAACCTGACCTTCAGTATAGGCGCGGCTCAGGCTCTGGAAGCAAAACCTACTTTCTTTTTGTACCCTACATTTTTTTAACCTTGTGCTTGGTATATCATAGTCTCAGTTTCTTACGCGCCATAAAACACAACATGACAAAGCATATTTTTATACCTAGGTTATATAAGCCATCACTTCACTCTCGCATCACAGCGATTTTACAGCGATAACTTTTAGACGCCCTTTTCCCGATTTCTGTCTAGTTGTAGTAGTAACCGAAGTGGTAATGCGTACGCCAGACCGCATGGTCGCTACTACGTGAACCATCCGGATGGTTGTCGTGACGGCATGACGAAGGCGCTGGAATGCACGTTGAGAAGATAGCAAAGCGACCGCTGTTTGCGCATGGTTGTCGTGGTAGTATTTAGTGATAGCATTTAGTGATAGTATTGGCAATATCAGGGACGTCAGTAGCTGTGGCATTAGCAGCAGCAGTTACTAGCAGTCTTAAGTAGTTCTAACGACAGACATAGTAGAAGTGACATTACTAGGTAGTAGTAGTTATAGAAACAAGTCAGAGAAGTAGTAATCATCGTCATAAATACTCCTTAGTTAGTAAGCATGGCAGCAGTCATAAGTACTTAGTATATAATAGTGGCGGTTTTAGTCGTAAGACTTTGTAGTTAGTATGTAGACGCAGTAGCAGTAAGCTAAACTAAAGGGAGTGCTGTAGTAGAGTTTAATCATGAATATATCTATGTCGGTCTCAAATTATTTACCTCATTATATAGTTAAATTGAAGTATTCCCAAAGATGTCATCGAATCTAGCCTTACATATTGGTAACCATCCAGTGAACCTATTTCCCCACCGGGGTATGCACGCAGAGATGAGCAGCACCGCCGGCACCAGTATGATGGTACATGCCAAGAACATTCAGATTTCCTAATTTAAATAAGTTGAGAAGCTGCTTTCACTGGTGGCACACGCTTAAGCTTTAGAAATTAGGGACATACGCGCGGCACACTTCGTTATCAACTTTCAGTGGCACCCCATAATTAAAAGAAGCAATCTTCATCAGCTTAATTTTTGACGGCCACATAAAACGTTACAAGTAGTAGACCTATATACGTGTTCTGGCACTACTGCAGTCCTACGCGAGTTTCATTGGCAGTCTCACGACAGAGGCCGAATTACGCTCCAGTCACTTTACAAACACTGTAACAAACCTGTCACAAAACGATCGGCTAGCCGCGCTCCTATTGGTCCACGACCTGTCCACGAATAGATGGCGGCTGACTGATATGTTTGTGACAGTTTTTGAAATGTGATAGGACCGTAATTCGGTCCCTGGTTTCAATCGACGTCTCAGGCGAAGAGGCCCCCCGCCTGAAACATTTCAAGATCCCATAGCACTCCTGGAGCTCCAGAGTTGGGTGCAAGGAACAGAATTTGCGTGCCCTTAAGTTCTCAACGTGGCGGCAGATGAAGGCGACTAGTAGAAGAGTGACGAAGGTGGTCGGCAGCACGAGTGACGCCAGGAAGGCGATCAGCATGAGCAATGCAAATGTGGGAGCCACGCTGACTCCATTCCACTTCAGGAGAAGCGCCGACAGCCTCGTCCACAGCCGTGTAGAGTCGACCAGCACGTACGCTATCAGGAAGCTGGCCAGGGACACCAGCTCCTGCACGCACGACTTTGCATGACTCGGGGCCTCAATCATCAAAAAACCAAAAATGATTAATGATTCTCAGCGACTGAACCGAGGCTTAAGCAAGGGAACCACGCAACACTTTAGGACAAAAGGGAAATGAAAGCCACTTTGTCTTCTCTCATACAGCCAGGCGTTCATGTTAGATTGGTTTGGTTAATGACGAAGCAAATAGTCAGGCAGTGAGGAAAAAAGAGCGCTTTTAAGGCGGAAGCCTTTCTAGGTTCATGGAACGAAATCTCGGATGCGAGAGTTGTTCATGAGATTTGTGCGCGAGATCTGTACCCGAGATCTGTCATATCCCGCGAACATTCGTGAGATGTGTTCTTGTCTAATATTCCTGTCATTTGAAACTAACACTTGCACGCACACCAAGGAACGCCACGCGACAGAAGCGATGGTGTAAAATCCGAACACTTTACACAAGCCGGAGAAAGTGACAGATACTGCACATTTCCTTTCCTGTAAACCAATTATACATACATACATACATACATATATATATATATATATATATATATATATATATATATATATATATATATATATATATATATATATATATATATATATATATATATTGTGAAAGAAAAAGAAGGCTAAGTTGAGACGGCAAGGTCGTGACGGCAAGGCCAGCGATGCCTTGTCTAGAGTTTTAATCCGATGACAAAACCTAGGCGCGTGCAGGAGCCGGCGCCACGGGACGACGACGATGATGATGATATATATATATATATATTGTGAGCCTTCCACGGATCTTCTTTCATTTGTGCATATACCATAATCTTCTTTCTTTTGTACATACCATCGTCATCGTCCCGCAGCGCCGGCTCCAGCACGCGCATGGGTTCACCATCAGATTAAAACGCTGACACGGCGTACCTTGCCTGCCGTCACGACTTTGGCGTCTCGACCTGGCCTTCTTTTACTATATATATATATATATATATATATATATATATATATATATATATATATATATATATATATATATAAGTGAAATTTACTACGTTCTGCAGAACCATATCACTGTGCTCTGTTTCATTGCCTTACTACAATATTATCTATATGTTTCGTTGCTAATACCTCCATCTCAGTATTGGCTACTCTTTGTTGCTTTGTTGTTCAGTGAAAGATGATTTCTATTACGTATTTTAATTTTTATTGAACTGAAGGTTCTAGCCTTTGTCATGGGCTCCTAATTTCCATTTGGCTGCTTGCAGCGTTCTGAAATATAATATTTGTGTGGCGTATAGATGCTCCACGCAATGCAATATGCACCTTCTGTTAGGACCATCAAGCATATAGAATCATGCATGACACAAATAAAGATAGTCCATAGTCACCTGCCACTGTTGAAGACTGATGCTCAAACGTTATGGTAGTGTTAGTATTGTAGAGGTCTTTTGTAGACTGCAATGTACATTGAGATTTTGCGCAGAGTGTGTCAAAGAGGTCTGATGCCACAGTTAGTCTACACTGTCATACAGCACATCATTCTACGTCACACTTTGGAAAAATTTAATGAGCCTAACTCTACCAAACTACATGCTTATTACGCTCCTTGTGCTGACGTGGCGCGATTACTGAATCTGTTTGACTGTATCCCCGAAGCGGGTAAATCGCAAGAAAGCTTAACTCCAAACAACATATTAACTACAGCTCATTTTTAAAAAGATACGGAAATAAGTAAAGCCTATAGGGCATGCAAGAAGCTGCCATCAGGACATTCGCACATAACAGAGACAAAAGGAATGCGGACATCAATATTATTTTCGCAGTCCTTCAGGTTATGTGTCTGAAACGCCTGCCCATTAGGAACAAATTTTATAAGCACTTCAAAAATCAGATGAAATCGTTAGACAAAAGGCTCTTCTAGCTTATACCGGGGCGCTCTGCCTGAAGGTGTCGTCGAAGCCGGATGAAGAGGTGCCCTGCAGGCCCGTGGCCACCCATGGGACCAGAGACACCACGGTCAAGGGCAGCGTCTCGAAGACCGTGGACAGCGCCACAAGGAGCACTGCATATGAATGTGACTGCAAACAGCAAAAAATTGCGAAGGGTTATGCATGGCATGAACCATATGATAGAACGAATGATGTGAGTGTTGTAGCGATAACACCCGCTTTTCAATGCGCGGTTTCACATAATTTTTATTTAAGTCAGGACGCTTACTCGTCGCATGGCCTGCAATGTGATCTCAATTTCGATCTATTGCTGAAATTCATGTTTCATGCTTTGGAGCCCTCTGCCGCATTAATTTTCCGAATGTGGATTAAATTGGTTCGCACCTGGTATAAATTCGCTGGCGCTTGTATTAATTGCGTTGGCACTCGGAATAAATTGGTTGGCGCTGACATTATTCGAGTTGGCGCTTGGATTAAATATGCTGGCGCTATGATTAAATGCTTGGCACTAGAATTAATTTACATGGCGCTTAGAATATATGAGACGGCGCTCAGATTATTTCCGCTGGCGCTAGGATTACATTCAAAGGGAAAACCTGTAGAGGCCACCCTGGACTCGCCCCAGCCCGAAATAATTCCTTGCATTTTGTGGCAATAAAAGTTGTTACCACCCCCACCACAACCCAGGGCTGCATTTCCGTTTACGTTAGAGTTTGGGCAAAGGAAAGCACAACATACATTTGGATGAACACCAAGCAATCATGGACATCCACAATTAATAAGGTCAAGGTGACTTGAAGGCCAAATTTAGCGTCGCACAAAGACCTGCTATACTAGCGTATACACCTTTCGCTTCCACTGTGAAGCGGTTTAAAAAAAATAACATGCCGCAGTATATGTCCAGGTCACTTGAAGGCGAAAACTTCAAGGTCCACGACTGCTGCCCGAGGCTCAAAATATGGTGGCAGCTTAAGCACAATGTGAGCCTAGTTATACGAGCTAAAGCTCTGTTTAGCATGGCACTGCATGTCTTAGCAGTATAGTAAGGCAATATAAAAAATTAAAGAGCACTGCAGAATCTGCATTGGAGTAATGTGAAAGCAAGGATGCTGCTGTTGGTTGCTTCTAGCTGCTTAATTCACTTCTTGTTTACCCATTTTAGTCTTTGGTACTTTCAAATTGCGCGCCATTTCATTCATATGCCCTTTTTCGGCTCTACTTTCGGTTGCACGAGATCCGATCCACTACGGCAATCCATTCTCTCTTTCCGCTTTCACTCCCACCTTCCTCCCTTCTCTTACGGCGCGGTTCAGGTAACCACAGAACAAGTGTGAAGCGAAAAGCTAGAACGGTTGTTTTATGAGGTATCTCTCGGGTTCTCTTCACTGCTAGAAATCCCGTTACAACTTGGTGGAGCGTGCTGGGTCAATCCCTCGTTTACCATCCTGGAGCTCTACATTGGCACCATCGCACCAACTATTACCACTGACATAAGCCAGACCTCTGCTTCCTCGTCTGCCCTGTCGTTTGCGCAGGCATGCTCCGAAGCCGGGACCCAGCCATTTTCAGAGGGACCGAAGATCCCGAAGTAGACGATTGACTTGCATCCTACGAGCGGGTACACGGCAGAACAGGTGGGATGACGCCATGAAGCTGAACAACATAGTGTTCTATCTCATACATTGCCAGCCTGATATTGCCAGCCAAAATAGCGTGGTACCGAAAACGCCCCTGTCGCCGCGCCACCCACGTACGCCGGCATCCACAGGTACCATCGCTACAAACTCAGTTATCCCGTTCCGCCCTCCATGGAAGCCAGCCCATTTCGATGCCCGCTGCCATCCCCTCTTCGTTTGAACCCCTGGCACACTCGGGCCAATCATTTTTTATGAGTGTGGTTTCCTCGGACAAATGATCTGTTACTGTCGTCGTGCCGCTGCGGATTACTCATGACCCTACGTCTACGCGCCTTCTGAACCCACGCCACTACATCCTCTTCCACCGACCTTGATTCCTTTGCCGAGAGCCCGCCTGCTCGCTGCAGTTCTCCATCACTGTGGTGCTAAGTCTCACCGCTGCGTCGATACATCAAAACGCCTCAGAAAAACTAGCTACCGCAGTTCCCGGAGCAAGAACTGCGAGTACGTCGGCCAATGTAGGGCCTCGTCTTTTCTCTGTGAATGTGCTTCAAGTTGTTGTGGAGGGTGTGACTGTCTTGTCTCATGTCCATATTGGTGCTGCTGTGCTTGTGATGAGTCTAAAACTGTGCTACAAGCTACGCAAACTGACAACGCCTTTATCTGACCTTTCGCTTCACACAGCTGGTGTACAATGTATCCGGCCTTTGGCGGCTTGCACAGCCGGGGTTGTCATTAAAAGCTCTTATATACCACAGAATTCCTCCTCCTGTTGTAGCAATCACATGATCTCATTTTAGGCTGGAACTTTCCCTGCAACCATCACGCCATCATCAACTGCACTCGCGCCGAACTCGACCTTCTCCCGTGCAACGCCCCTTCGGACACCGACTTGCTTCCTGTGCTCAGCAAACTGACTATGGTTGACGACATCAAGGTCACTTCATGCTCATCTATCACCATTCCTGTTTTCTGCCTCTCTGAACCTGACGGCGCCATCATTTTCGCCCCATCCGACATATTCGCACCTCGTCACGGCCTGCTTCTATCCTCCGCTTTGCTCACTGTCCAAGACGGCCGGCTGCAGCATAATGCAGGTTTTAAATCCTTTTCTGAGCCCTTGCTGCTTTATTCATAGTGAGTGCCTTGGTGATGTCCAGCACATCGATGCCTTGATCATCCCGGACCGCCGCGCTGAGTCATCTCTTCCTGTCCAATCTCTTAATTTGCCTTAGACTGTTCCTTCAGCTGCAGTCTTTTCTGGTTCGGCCGACACAAACCTGCCCCTACCAAGGCGCGCCCAGCTTCTTCACTTGCTGCACAAGTATCGCTCCTCGCTTGATATTTTAAAAAGCCCACTCGATCACACGTCTCTCGTAGCCTACGGGAGTCACACCGGTACCCAAAAACATACATACATACGTACGTACACATATACATACGTTCGCAAGTACGTCCGCTAGTGCGCCGACTGCCAACCTAGCATGTCTGGCACTCACACCTCAGTCGGCCCGATGAAGCCTCTTCCTTGCCCCTCATGGTCCTTTGACCGCATTGGGATCGAATTCTCCTGCTTCAATACATTGCTGCCGGCAATCGCAGGGATATTGTAGCCCTCGTTCACCTAACTCGTTGAGCCGAAACCGCGGCTCTCGCTGAGGATACGACATCCCATATTGCATCTTTCATCTTGCACTATTTCTGCGCCTTGCATGTGCACCCTGCGAGCGGTTGAGTGACCGAGGGCATGTCTCTATTTCAGCGGTTGGGGTTATCTACTGCAAAAATGTAACATCACTGACCAAACTATTACGGCATAACTTCAACAGATGAATTATTTGACAGAAAGGTTTAACCGCACTTTGGGCGACATGCTCCTAATGTAGGTCGCGAGTGAAAATTCACTGAGAACAGCTTCTGCCATTCGTTACGTATGCTTACAACTATGCAGACCACTACTAGTTCCTCAGTGTATTTTCTTCTCTACGGACGCAATCCTTCCTAATATGCCTGACGCCACTCTCTCTCAAGCTTCTAAGCGCGCTGTGAAGCGCCGTCGCTCGCTCAATTTTTTATGTCTGGAGAGCAGCGACGCCGAAAATCCCGCTTTGACTCTACCAACTCTCCTGGAATCTTCAAACCGGCTCTCTCGTCTGGCTTCGCGTGGCGTCTATCACATTCGGTCTCTCCTCCAAACTTCTGCTCAAATATCTTGGACCCCATGACATCCTCGAGTGCACTTCGCCAGTCAACTACATAGTGAAACCCCTAAAACCAACAGCTGATCTCCTCCAACGTAACCGAGAAACTGCCCATGTGTGCCGCCTCAAGCCGTACTATGACCCGTGTGTGTTGTTATCGCCGTGAGCCGCCAGGGTGGCTCGTCTTTTCGCCGGGCTTAATAGCAAAGAGGAAGATAAGTTCCGGCCGCAGTCACACCCTGAGCGCACGGCGCGAGATCCAGTTGTTGACAAAAAAAAAAACAACTAGGATAGCGTTTTACAAGTCTCAGGTGCTCTTCGCTGCTGAAATCCCATTACAGTAAAAATATGTATTATCCGAAATTCCAGGAGGGGAGTACGCGCAGCCTTCTGACCTCCCCTCCTCCTGTATGCTTATGAGCGCATGAAATGCATAAAAAGATTTTGCTGCCTTGCAGAGAGTAGGTGATTTCAATGAGTATGCTAATTGTAATATCTTACACTGTTCCACAGGTGCCTCTGCATTGCTTTAAATAACTCCAGAAGGTGGAAATTCCCATAGACCATCACTATGCCGTACCTCATAACCAGAGTCACTTTAGCACGTTAAACCCTACAAACCAAATGAAACAAACTTATTGCTTTTAACAGCGCAGCAGATTTGTTTTCCGTGGTTGTCTTAACTGCACAATTTCGAGTGCAGCATGAACTCTGAAAGCAAGATTTTATAAAGCACCTTTATAAGTTACAACATTCGCATCTATGTTCAGAACATCATCTTACAACATTCCGCACCTGCGTCAGTTATAAATGACGCCACATAAACCTGGATTTACTTTGATCTCTAAGGGGCAAATACGTGATAGAAAAATTTTCACATGTTTTGTGAAGGTTTTGTTTTCACTCTTATGGTTTAAGGTCCTAACGTTATTTCGACTAAGATGGAAGGAACAGTGCAGGGCTGCGGAAATATCGACCATCCGGAGCTCCTTTGACGGTCGCCTTGACGCCGTGTACTCAGTACAGATACACTGGCTGTCGCGGTTGGGATTGAATTCGACTCCTTGGGTTCAGCATTCGAGCGATAAGGCACCATGCCCCAGCGACGAGGTAGTTTTAATAATAATATACATGCTTTTGCAACGCACACACCTCCCGGTTACAAAACAGTCATTCATAAGCTCCATACTCGTTTTTAAGCTTTATAGAGATGTCGGCATCCTATAAAAGCTGTAATTCTTATAAACACATTGAGCATGCCATTACTATCACAACCATATTTTAGAGATCTCATTAGCTCGTTCCGCAAAGGCGCATACCAAGTTCTCGAAGAAAAGCAGCGGTGCCAGGTACACGGGAGCAGAGATCCCAACGATGTTCCAGGCCTGACGGCCCTTCCTGGCCATCGAAAAGGTCGGTCGAGCTCCTCACAAAAATTGCGAGGACGTCTCCGACAGGTATTTTGCGATGACCCCTGTTGTAAAGTAAACATTGACCAGCTTGTCAGTCTATTTTGCGATTCAAAGACTGCACCCGCTCTTCTAAAGAATGCTGGTAACAGCAAGGATCGAGAGACCGGTTGGAAAAGGCAGCACTGCGACGCGACATCAAGTAAAGCCACTCGTAAAACGATGGATGTTCAATGCGCTCAGTATACCAAATTCATACATCCTAAGTTCGCATCTCCAACACGCGCTCCTTTCGTAGCTTCACTTCTTTGATTCCGTCGATCGGTATGAAACAATGGCTTGGTTGACGCTCACCTGAATACTGATTTCTTACGAGAGTATTCTTTTTTCTGATACACATATATGACGTCAATACAATGATAAAGCCCGATTTAATGAACCGTAATTTATTTATGCAATGAAATAATTATAGAATGACATCATATAATCGAAACAAGAAATTATTTTTATAACCTCTTCTCACTGTGCAGTACACACAATATTTGAATGCAAATTTTTAAAGGAGACCATACTCACAGGATAGGAGGAACCTACCCCACGTTTAGATCACCTTAAGAACAGGTCAAGAGCCTATGGCTATATGAATGAAGCCTTTCCGAGTTTTCAAAACAGAGAATATGGGCTGGGACGAAAGCCGAAAAAAATTAAAAGGCGCTGCCTTACTCAGGGATCGAATGCTTGCTAATGGCCAGGATCTTGAAACGAGTCTCAGCGGTCGTGACAAAGATGTAGCCTGGTGATGATCATCTTCATCTTCTCAGAACGTGAGATGCATCCGCACGCACCTGCAGTAAAGCACGACCTCGTAAAAGACGTACTTTAAAATGACACCATAAATATTTAAGCAACTATAGACGACTTTTTTCATACATTCTGGTCTCATTTTTGTCCCAGCTTGTTTTGAAGCAAAAATGTGGCCCTAATTCGTTTAGTAAAGAAACTTCCTTACGAATACAGACGTTTCACACTTTTTATTGCGAAAGCAACACTGCTCGCAGTTTGATCCGTCAGCGTGGCCCGGCGGTGAACACCATTGACCTTTGACCTCTAGACGACCGCCGTAGATGACCCCAAGCTAGCAAGAGGTGCAACTTGGGTCTCTCGTTTCATATGAGACGGTTATGTCAGAATCAGCCTGCCAGGACCCTGGCATTCACGTTACTCCTAGAGCCCAATAAGGCACGTTCATACGGCTTGATTAAAGAGGGGCTTTATATGTGGGCTGGCAGGAGCTGCCAACTTGGGTCTCGTTTCACATGGGACGCTTATGTTAGAATCGGCCTGCCAGGACCTTGGCATTTCGTTACCCCTCTAGAACACTAAGACATTCATACAGCTTGGTTAAAGTGGGGCTTTATGTGTGGGCTGGGGAAGAAGAAGAAAAATTTGGAGGACGCATAAGCTTCGCCTTCAAGAGTAGAACGCGATAGCGTTATTGCACCTCGTTCGCACCGCCCACTCATTCGCTAGGTATGCTCTTGAGTGATCTAAAGAAAGGAAAGACGCTTGATTCTACAACCCGTGAGGGTGCACGGCGAAACGTCAGGGGTGAGTGGGGCGCCACGTGTCGGGGCAGCGCCGCACATTGCGAGGAGGGGTTCTTCTGTGTTTGCCGCAAGATGACTCTGCATGTGCGCAGAGCGCAGAAGAAATGTAGTGGAAACGTACTTCGCTGCATACTTAGATGCATATGGCATACGATTTTTACCTTTTCATAATACAGAGGAGTTTCCCTTTGATACAATAATGCTCCTGGACCTCCACAGCTTGTGGAAAACCAGAATGCAGTTTAACAATGCAGATATACAAGTCAATCCTGTACGAGAACATTTCATACACAGTGTTGTGCGGTTCAGGGAAGTGCATATGACACTCCCCGAGCAGCCACAATGGATTCATGTGCTTGACAGTTTGGTAAAACTGAAAAAGTTTTAACCCGCCGTGTCACGCGAAAGTGTGCTGGTACGTTTTATTGTTCATCGTCTTGTTTTGAATGTCCAAGTCAGCAATAAAGAACAAAAAAAAAACTCGTGGCTGAGTGGTAGCGTCACCGTCTCACACACCGGAGACCCTGGTTCGATTCCCACTGAGCCCATCTTGGAAGTTGCTTTTTATTTATGAAGTGCATGCCGGGATTTATCGCTCACGGCCAACGCCGCCGACGCCGACGACACCGGCTTTTTTGCGACACGAGCTCCTTAACGCTACCGCGTTAAAAGAAGAGGAAGAATTAGAAGAATTCTCGGTCACCCACAGCTATTGCTTTCGCTCAATATTCGGTTCAGCTGCGTTGAAGTCTTCTAATTTTTTAGCCCTCGCGCAGATCGAACGAATTGCCTAATGAATCCCATGACAGGCCGAAGAGGATGATAGGCGCGTAGGAACGCAATCATGTTCAGCACCCCATCCTGATTGCCTTACCCTTCGTAGTGTTGAGAACACCTTGTGACGCAGAGAACGGAGCTGGTTGAAATGCCTACAAGGTGCATCTTTACACGCTTAACATAAATGAAAGTGAAAATGTAGAGAAGCCATTTAACATTTTAAGCTGTGGCAAATTACTCACTCGGTATTGATACACCCCCAGCCAATACCGAGTATCCTTTGGATACCACTTCTAGAGTAAGGCCCCATGGAATATACATCAACAGTCTGTTTCTCTCATGCCGTACAAGCAGTTCTTGCGCGGCGTAGTTGGTATACTTGTCACGCTCGCAATCCAAGGACCAATATAGTTTGGATTCCGCTTGACATACCTGAAAGTTTTCCAAAGTGAAATCACTTCAGACGTGCGACAACATCCAATATCTGTTTTTATCATGTACATTCCACTCGTAATGTCACGTTAAACGTCAGCATTGAGGCGAGTTTGAAAATTCCGCGCAGTGTGATGGACCCGTGGCGTCATGACCATGTCAACCATCCACGATATTTTGTTCACAGCCGACGACGCCCACGCCGGCTTCTCTGCGATACAGGATCTTAATGCTGTCGTGTTATAAATATGTAAAGCCTAATATTGGTCAACTAGCATATTACAGTCGCGTGCAAAAATATTAGCGCTATTGGCGCGTTTCCGGAGCGGGAATTAACAAAGCTCGGCGCATGCGGTTACGAATACGCCAATAGCGAAAGTGTCAAGCATATTCGCAAAGAACGCAGTGACGCCAACCGCGTGGTTGTGTTTTCGCCTCTTCGTTGACATCGCCATGTTATTTTTTTTTTTTTTTGTTCACTCGTGAGTGACAGTACAACGGGGCTGCGTGTTGGCACTGCTGCGCAAGAAACACGGGGACTGATATAAAGGTAGCCAAGGACTGACGCAATGTTACTTAGCTTTCTTCAATCGTGTAGACACGATCTAATTTATCCATCTTCACATGAGGTATGACCAAACTTATGGCAACAGGACCAAGGTGGCGTTTTTATCAGTGCGGAACGATTCGAGCTCTAATAACCTCACAGTAACAGAGCAAACCAGAAGGTTTACTTGAGAAACCGGGGCGGCAACCATAATTTGAACTGGGCAATCAATAACTACAGAGGCGGGACAACTAAAAACGTAACCTTAGCCAGTTGTCTTCGTTATTGATCCAGAAAGAGCAGCCAACGACCAGCCCAATGGTGAATTCCATTCGCAGAGCCAAGAGTGGTCCGCACACTCCGCGACAGAGCACCCGCATTCTGCGGATGGCATGCGTTCCGACTCTGCGTTTGGAACCCTCGTGTTCCGACCTGAGCAAGTAGGTGGCACTCGCGAACTGGCGGAAGAAAAGCCAGTCATTCCTTCCGCTTGCCTATAGCTGCGCTTCATGTATCATCTTCGACAAAGGTAACTAAACTGCGTGTCACGCTTCTCGGTTGTATTCTAAAGCCAATATTGAATACCAGAGGATACATGTCAAGAAGTGACGACAGGAGCTCGCCTTTACTTTGAACAGATTTACAGGTTGAGAAGTGGTACGAACTCTTCACTGCGCGATGTAGATGCGGAACACGCAGCCTGGTTACGTTTCGCAAATACAGTACTTATCGTATCGTCTGTTTTCAAACCTGCTTTCTTGAAATGTTGACATAAACAGTTCACGCATTATTTCATTCGTTCATTCGTGGTCGCACAGCCGAATTTTTCGGCATTTTATCAAAATAATGTCGCGGCGCGCTGTTTTTAGCCTCCCAAAGCATAGCATGCATTAATTGAGTGGCTTCGAGTTTACGAAATAGAACCATCAGTCGCTCTTCGAGCTGAAGCTGCTCTTCGACTCGCTGTCCCCAAGAGAAAGCGCGAGAGCGCCAGTTCGCGACGAGAATTTGACCAGAAAGCGGCGGCAAGTACTGATCGTCTGCTACAAAAAACAAAGGGTGGAGCCGGTGAAGCGAGGACAACAAGCGGACGAAAATGTAGAGTGCCATTGAAGGAACACGTCACACAAACTTCAGGCTGACTGCCTATTTCGGCGGAGCAGTCTTTACTGCTCCATAGAGCTACCATGGCTCGGCGATTGCTTTCCATCTGCATTTTGAACACGCCATCCGTGTCCCGGATCTGCCTTTGGAATACAATTGCTCTGGAAAGAGCAGAACCATGATAACGGCGCTCTAAAGCTGGCTTCAGTAATAAAATAGCGCTCGAAAGATCCTCTGAGCTCTAACTTGCAGCAACGCATCTCCCACTATGCTATGCTCTCACACACAGTCTTCCATCCGCTAGCCTCGCGGGGCCTGACTCATTTTCCCATCTGCTCGTGCTCTCACGGTACAATGCATTCAGGAATGAACCAGCTGGGTTGTGCCAGAAACTCCTTCAGCGATGGCTCACACTGACATCATTTCGAATGTTGGCATAATCACATCACCCCAAGGCACGTTTCCGACCAAAGCGGTCTCGTTCCCGTGCATCACTCTCGCATCCTTCGTTGAAACCCAACCAGGCAGGTGCTGGCCAACACTGTGTGCTTATTATCATACCTCTTCTTGCCAGTACAATCTGGCTTCTTCAATTGGACAAACACAACACAAGTTTAGGTTTAGCAACTGAAAAGTCATGCAACAAGTAACATCCCTCACCAGCGTGAAGAAAATGAAAGAAGTAATAATGACCTTCATGAAAGTTACATCAATTTAAACCACAGGAGCCAAGAAATGAGCACTGTCCGAAAACATTTTGCGCAGGAATTTGTTCGCTATCCTCGAGGAGAAATCTAATGGGATGGGTTTGTTTTCTTCCTTGCCTGTTTTTTCTAGCGTTAGCTGTATTTGACCTGCATTCTATTCATTAGCTTCCTAAGGTATACGCCATACACAATGCTCGGGGAATATAGGGTCGGACGCAGAATTACATTTTGCTATTTCAAAGGTTATTTTATTTGAATTCAAAGCCAGATCGAAGTTTAAGCAGTGTGTTTGGGTGAAATACAAACTGATTTTGTTTATTTCCAGCAGGTGAGCGGTTTCCTTGTTCCGGTAGAGGTGGCATGCGCATATATAGTGCAGCCGCAGACTTCGCTTGGGACGCCCTTTTCATGTATTGATATTTTGTTATATGCATTTTTTTCATTTCCTGTGAAATTCGCTTCAACGAGGTATGGAAAGCCGTTTATTGTGAAGAAGCTCTTTACGAACAGAGTAAAACATGTACTGTCGTCATTGATGGTCACTTGTTCTCCTTACTTTTGCTATTCGATTTTCAAATGCAGAAACGCGTCCAAGTATGCATAAATGACTGGTGCTGCTTCAGTTATTATTTCACTTGTCGTCCACATTGAATTGCAGCCAGGCCAGTACTAACGTTGTGATCTCGTGACTAGAAACAATTATACGGAGAGCGCGTGTCTTTCGACATTTCGAAAGACTGTGCCGTTGTTGCCAGAGAACTTTGTCCATCAAGTCCAAGGAGTAACAACGAAGCAGACATGCATAAAAGTTGGTGATGCGCTTTCTTAACTTATTTCTCAAAATCAACACCAAACAGAACTGATTTCTCAAAATCAACACCAAACAGAACTGATTTCTCAAAATCAACACCAAACAGTTCTTGACAGTTTCAGCTCTTTTCAAGGAACGAAAGGCATGCTTTCAGAAGCAGCGCTGCCCGGAAGCGAAGCCACTCCCTACTCTGAAAGGAAAACTGTTGGTGCGCTGCTGCTCGACTGCTGAGATGAACCGGTTGCAATTCATCGGTTTTGTATGTCTGAGCTGCTTTATCAGTGCTGCAGCGTGCTCGGCTTTTAGCTCCAATATAGCTTCAGAGTCATCATGAACGAGCGCCAGCACAACAATTACATAGTGTTCTGTGCGGTCAGAATGTACATCGATGGCTGTGAAGTGTAGTTCAATATTGAGAACCAATGCGAAAAACTAGGGGATCACCGAAACATATATACTTGCACGAATACTTGCATTACGTAATAAACGTTGTGAGTTAGACATTTCCGAGGCTTTCAAGGGCCACGCTAATTCAGTCAGAAAATATCAATGAACGTTGTGCAGGTTGATGGTCTGCGTAGCGAACGTAAATAGCAAGTCAGAGTGGGCCATCTATACGCTTTTATCATCGACTGTGAAGTAGTGGTAACAGCCGCATAATAGGATTAGATCTTGCCATGGACGAAGTATTTGGCGGAGTTTTGTCGAGAGAGGCCGTATATTCCAATATACCATTCGGTGAGTATAGTAAATGCAAAGGACTAATTCAAGCGACTTTCATACAAAGCTATCGTTATAGACAAAGCAGAAAGCTGGGCTAGTTGGTGTGTCATCATAAATAAAAAGACTAGAGCAAATAACATAGACACAGACATAGGAGAAGACAGGACGAGCGCTCGTCCTGTCTTCTCCTCTGTCTGTGTTTGTGTTATTTGCACTAGTCTTTTTATTTATATCGTTATAGAAAATCGACATGGACTCTATTATGGGCTAATGTTAACATAATAAGTATGTTGATGTATGTTGTGGATAACAGCCCTTCGTTTTAAAGGGTGCATGACTCGTGTAGCGATTAAAAGCGCTCTTTTACTATAGGCTGTGGCTAAAGGTACGTCGGACGGACCCGATCGATGGTCTTAAAGGTACGTCCGACGGACCCGGTGCGTTTTTCTTCGGGATACGACGGACGGATCCGGGAAATAATTTTCAGAGGTACGGCGGACGGATCCGAGCGGTAGGGTTCTTCCGACGGACCCAACGCATTTTTCTCCGATATGGGCCTTGGGATCCGTCGGGAAAGCCGGACGGATCCGAGATCCCCAGATGTGGTTGTAGCAACTAGTAACGTTGGTAGCAACAACATGGTAGCCATATGTAGCCAAATCGAAGTTGGTATGAGGTGTACGTGCGAGGTGCAAGAAGTATGTACTACATCCTGCATGCGTGAAATGTGAAATTACAAAGAATAGTACAGTGGCAAGAATAGTGCCTAGAATGGATGATATACTACGTGATGGCATGATGATAGGTTTACGTGAGTTGGACCGCGGCAGGGTGGCAAGCACGACCAGAGCGCCACCGCATGTAATCGCGGTGTTGACGGCCAGCCCGCGGCCCGCACGCCCGTTCATTTGGTCCTCGTTATCATGTGGATTAACGTCTACGACGGTCGTTATGTAGTTATGTAGTTTTGATTCTTCAAAGTTTCGTCACTTCCATCTGTGATGAGAAGCGTCACGTAACGCATCGCTTTCTGCTCGCATTGAGGTTTGGTGCTGCAAGTTCTACGTATATAGTACATTTACAAGCGGCGCTGAAAAAGCTGGGCGCCGCCGGCGTGTCTCTAGCCCAAGCATTGCGTCATTCGTGTTTGCTGGAGGTGTGGTTTGTGCTTACCGTGAGATGCTGTGATGTACGGATTAAGTCCTACTAGAGTGCTGTGATGAGTGCGCCGATGTCCGGACGGACATCAGTGTATCCGTTTATGATCGGCGATGTTGCACGTGCATGTCAGTGTTTATTAGGTGCAGTGGTCATTTATTTACACGCGCTGTGCAACAATCAGACGAAAATAAGTCATCGACAATTTGTTAGCCTGCACTACAAAGCTCAAAACTCGGAAAATGGGAATGCACATGATGCAGTTTTCGCATGTTGGAGTGGACCGAAAAATAAGTGCCCAGCCCACACCGCCGGGATGCGCATTACTACAGGTGAAATGGTTCAGGTTTCTGTAAAATAGCTGCCTGGCACAGCACCTTCCTAAATGTTCAGGCTTTGTACTATTGTTGAAGGCCACTTTATCATAATAAAGGAACGAATATGTTTTATGTGTTAATGACTATATGCTTTTTCAACATATGTTCATTTTTTTTTCGTTTTTCCTTAGTTGCCTTTGTTTTTCGTGCTAGACAAACACAAATAGTACACTTTTAAACTTGTCAGTCCAAAGCTGAACATGAATATCTGCCATGCATGTGACAGCTTTAATGCTAGAAAGGTTGACGTGTATAGCATGCACGTAGACGCTGCGACATCTTAGTGGCACGTTCCGCTACTTGCCCCAAGGTCGTGATGTTTAATGCCAGTGACGGCAGTCGCACTTTGGTGCAGGTGAAATGCAAATGCTTCTGTTTCCTGCAAGATGTCAACGCAAAGTACAAAGCCCGGCAGTCAAATTACTCTGGAGCTCTCCACTACGGTATTTTTCATAGCTACATATGTCACTTTAGGATGTGAAACCCTACATGCCACAGGTAGGCTGCATTGTTTTTTTAGATTTTGTAACCTCTCACCTATGTTTTGCAACATTTGGCTAATTTTAGTTCTCAAACAGTTGTTAAAGATGAAACCGAAGCAGTTCTTGGCATCGTTTCCTGCTTGGATTAATTTGCTCATTGCAGTTCTGTGAAACTTGCATCAATGCTTGACAGTTCAAATAGCAGGCAGTTGAATTACAGAAATTATGTGGATCGTGCATTTCAGTTCTGACAAATGGAAAGTAACGGTCCCCTCCTTGCATGCATAGGTGCCCTTAGACAAATACATACTCGGGTGTGTGGTTGTGACGCATATCAAGGGTCAACAGAAGGCCATGTGGAGCCAGTGTGATATTCTTCATGAAGGCTAAAGTAAAATTGTACAACAGCTGCTGTACCATGCAGAAAAAAATCGATCATTTAGTGTATGATTAACTGACCATGAATAGCATCTTACTCAGAGTATTATGCGATATATATCTGGTTTAGCATCCCAAAATAACTACGGCTATGAGGAACACAGTAGTTGAGGGCTCCGGTATAATTTCGACCACCTGGGGTTCTTTTACATGCACTGACACCGCACGGTGCATGACGGCCTATTGTTTCGCCTCTATTGAAATGCCCCTGCTGTGACTGGAACCAAATCTGCACCTTTCGGTTCAGCAGCCAAGCACTCTAACTACTGAGCCAGCACAACGGGGCCAAGTATCAAAATGCATGCTATTACATTTCCTTCTAGCCGGTGGTTTTCTTCACAGAACTAATGTATACAAGGAAAAGTAAATAGCAAGAAAACCCTAGTTTCATTGCACATTATATTCACATTTCAGCAAACATTCCCTAGGAAAAAATTTCTCATAATGTTTGCATGGAAACCATGAACATCTTACAAAACAAAACAGTGCACTTACTCCACTCCAATTATTAATGGGCAACGTTGCATCTATGCTACTACACTGCACTTATCACAAAACCACAAGCCCCATCTGCTTTGGCCAATCACTTGATGAAACTAACGGAGACAGATGTCGCACACCACAGACTGGTCGTCTCGCAACATATCTCTGCATATGAATTGCATTTCAATTTCATGCCTTTCCACTTAGCTTCAACTGTTGCCAGCATTACTAGTCACCCATCTTTTCTGAAGTTCCTTTTTACGCTGTTGGGATCAGCATCCTTGTTAACGATGGTCTCTGAAATTTTCGATGCTATCATTTTCACATCTTCCTCATCTGGAAGAACGAAGGAAATGACAAGCTTTGAGCAGAAGAAAAATTAGGGAGACTCCTAATCTCCACCTGTAAGGGTATGGTGTGCCAGCATTAATGGTTCTTGTCTGCAGATCCCACTGTGGATTCCCGTTAATTTACATGCCATTTGCTACAAACATAATTACTAACTCCTTAATTCATGTCTCTGTTATCTCAGATATACTCATTAGCATACGGTCGTAGGCTGCCCTGTTAGGTGATAGACAACCTGGCATAGACCTCTGTAAGCCTTAACCTTACTTAATTGGAGCTGAAACCTCCCAGAACATATTTCAAATATAACTTTGTAAGCTTGACTTAACAGCTCCTGCCATGTCGTGTGGCCTCGTGACATTTGGCTCGTGGCACTTTTGGCTTGTGCACAGGGGTCATCTGTTAAATACTGGTTAACATGCATGAAAATTACATTTTCACACAAACTGGTGGCAAATGGTCAAGTGGTGCACTGCAGATTCTGAAATGTATACCTATATGCATGCAAGGATCGTATCATCACATAACATGATCAAGAGTTCTATCAGTACCTGTAGTTACATAGCATTTCAATGCCCATTAAAGGACCACCTCAGACAATGGTTGCTGTTACCACAAGACCTGTTCTAACAGCGTACTGACACCATTCCACTGAGCGATGGACATGTATATGCATACCCTAGATAGCTCATGATTGTGGATCTCATTTATTTCTATGACTTCCAAGGAGTTTCTGTCGTCAGAAATCCTACACTTTATGAAATCGGGACAGTTGTCTTGGAAGGTGATTAAGGCGGGGGTCCCACGGTGGCCATCTTGGAATTAGTTCAAATTCTGCCACCAGGCTACGCCACTGATTCAGGACTGAGAAAGTGCCTATCGGCCTTGCCCCCAGTTGGCCGAGGGGCCCAACCATTGCTTTGTAGAGAAGCTTTCTTTTGTTGGAGGGTGGGTTTTCAAAGCCCCATTCTTCTCCCAGCCGTGCGCAGGGGGAAGCGTTCACCTGTTCTTAGCTTGACTACTGCGGATAGCAGGACTGCGGGGTGCTAGCTTGCCTTACCACGGCTGAACTTGAGCGGCGACGCGGACCGCCGCCGCTCGATTCGGCCATGACCGAATGTGCGTAACGTAAATGAAAAGTACCACCTCGTTTTGTTGTTCACTGTTCTGGATAGAGTGGAAGCTTGAGCGAGTTGATGATACATAGTCGATATATGTTCAGGATAGCTCAAGGGTATACCAAAAATGGAAAGGTGCGATATGATGGAAGATATTTATGTGGCCTTTGTATACTATACTTTGACTCACAAAGGATTTGCACCACTGCTAAAGGCAGGGGCTCCCTGGCCCATTCAAATGCGCACTGTAATAGGTAATTGTGCTCCGACGCACCCCTCGAATCGGCAAGGGCGACAGTGGGAGCACAATTGCCTATTATAGGTGGTGTGGATAGTGGTTATTCAAACAAAAGGAAGGAAAAGAGTGCTGCCGGCCCCTTCAACTGCTATCTAAAACCTGAAGCGCCCAAGCTGCAGCCGGCGGGAAAGCAAAATGATGGGGAGAGGAAAGCGAGGGGAGCTATAACAAGAAATTACAGGGGGAACTTTGTACATTAGTTACAAAGTACAAAAACAAAAAGGGAAACACGTTTGCCTCGCTCGCGCGCAAGTGTCCAAGTGCTCTTGGTCCATGGCGCCCAGGCCTTTCACAGTACTAAAAACATTTTGTGAGACGAAGTATACATCTTTGGTGGTTTCGTCATGAACTCTGGCTGAAATCGACACCTGTATTGTCTTTCCTTTGATACCCATCTTTTGAGCTGTTATCGCTTTTGAAGTTATGGCATTTATAGTAGGATATTCTTTCGAGCTCTCTGGTGCAGAGCTACTTTTATCAAACGTTATTGCACATAATAAAATTGCAATAAAGTCGGTTTCAATCAACAGTAATCATTTTCTTTTTTCTTTTTTTTTAGTTCGGGCTTTTCTAACCATAGAAACTGACGTTGGTAACCTAATGAGCTGAGAAAAGGGCGATGGCCAATTTCATTTTACCTTAGAGAGGACAGTCGGCATTGCGAAATAGGTGTGAAATACCTACCAAAAGGGTAAGCACCACGCAGCTGCCGCAATGCATTCAGGCTAAATTTTGGGGGAAATGAATTGGAGAGGGGAGGGTAGCAGACAGTTATGAGGCAGCGTCGCCAGTAGAAGCGGGTTAGTTTCGCAAGCGCGTTAGACCGCTCCTTCTCGACCCTTCCCCTTTGAATCTCCTCTGTACTCTTCATTGGTTAGATGTACGTCTTTGCTGCATTGCGAATCCAGTGTACTTTCTATATATTTATTTACTTATTTATTTATTCACTACCAGCATCACCTGCTTTCATAACAAGAATAGAACGGCAATCACTCGTGCTAACCACGGTAAAATGCATAACTGGCTGCCACTGAGGCATTCTTTGGAGTGAAAGGATTCGTTTCTGTGGTTGTATGTGCAACAAAAGAATAATGCAAGACGCCCTTCGGTTACTTACTGCCCCTAGAATTTGTCCGGACATGTACTTCCTCGCGCTGCCCTGATGTGGCCATTTGGCGTGCTGAACAGCTTTCTTTCTTTTTTTTTCTTCTTTTTTTTTAGAGCCCAGCTCTTTGGCGCCCGTTCCTGTTTCGCGTCGCCGTCTGCGTTGTCCCTCGTAACCAGCTCCGCAGCCAGGGCAGCGCACGCTCCTGCCACCATTCGCCGCTGCGTGTCCCCCCCCCCCCCCCCCCCTACCTTTTTCCTTTGTGGCGGCGACGGTGTTTTCCGGTGTAAGTGGATCGCGGTGCATACATCCTAAGCCGAAACGCAGAGCCACGTTGACTTGACTCGCTAGCGGCGTCAGCGGCATCTATCTCTTCGCTGCGCAACGCTCCTACAGGTCCATACGCTGCATTACGCGAACTCCTGATCCACAAAGCTTCCTTCATGACAGTCAAGAACTGTTAGTGGAGTGTTTCTTGAAGAAATACGTGTGAAAAATAAAATAAAAAAGTTGTCTTTGCCTCAATCTATCGAAAAGCTGAAACAGCCAATGAGATATGCTCAAATTTCGCATTAGGAAGTAACGTAATCGTCGGTAATTTTTCTGTTGTAATAAAAGTAGAAAAAAAAAAAACGCGCGCGCTGATATATGTGGGTGTCCGTACTTTCCTTTTCATAACGCGCTGACCGCTTTCTTTTTTCCCTGGTGGGGGTGGGGGGGGGGGGTGGAGGCATTTCCATTGAAACACACGAGGCTATATAATGTTGACGGTAAGCTAACCGCCCCTCCCCCTCCCCCATTTTTGTTTTTATTTAGAATAGCAGCTTGGGCGTGTTGCTTATGCATCTTGAGGTGACAGCGCGGAACGTGGACGGGAGCACAAGGTCAGAAGACGACACAACGAATAGATTGATGTTTTAGATTGAGCTCCTTGTACTATATACAGCAACATGAGCAGGTGGGCTGAAGGCGAATGCACCAGCGCTGGTAGTAAGCGTACATTGGTAATGGTACTCCAGCTACAATAACTACCGCGAGCTCTAGTTTCAAGTCAGTCTGCGCTCTTGTTGCGACATTTTTAGCTATAAGGTGCGTTGAGAAAGCGGACTGCCATACTAGCAGCACTCGAGAGCGTGAGTGCAACATATTTCTGAAATATATTCAAAATATATGTAATGCCTCCCTGAGGGGTAATGTAAATAAAATAAATAAATAGACATATTCTGAGCAATAAGACGACCAGAAAAGTGCGACATCACGAGCAGTTATCTAAATATGCGCCGCTTTGCAACTAGCACATGTGTTTCTTGACAATGATTTCATAATTTGAAATTTGCCAGCCCCGGAATTCTTTTGACATGTCTGGGGATCGTACAATAAGATGCCCTTTTTGGTTCGTCTGCGGTTCCAATGAAAAAGGGGGGGGGGGGGGGAGGGATCGCCCCATTTAGACAAGTACTGGCGAACCTACACCGTTTGCAAACATTGTCCCCACGAATGTGTGAAGGGTTTGTTTCATCATTGATGGAAAAAAGAAAAACAGCCCGAGGAAACAGTACGGAAAATCGAAGAACTGACAAACATGGCTGTCAATCCTCACATTCCTTCTGTAGGTAAACCCTCGTAACTGCCATAAATAAAGCGGGTACTCCAAAGCACTTTCCATGCGCCGCGACGTCAACGCCGCCGTCACGGCAGGCGTCGCAAAAGGGGAATGCACCTGCATGTTCGTGGTGCTGGCTCGCTCACCCTCTCGCGCGGACTGAGAAAATTTGAAAACCGTGAAGAAAACTATTCTGTGAAGAAAAGAAGCAGGGGGAGCTAAGTGGACTTCAGGACGAGAAGAACGGAGTAGGGGACAGCCGCGCGGTCCCAACCCCTCGCTAGTTTTCGACGCGTGTAGCACGCGCCAGATATCTGGCAGGGACAGATCACAGCATCAGAGCTCGCGATGCACGCATGCGCAGACCGGCTTTGGCTGACGCGTGCGACGACGTTAGCGCGGCAGTGCATGACGCATGTGTGTTTGGAGTCGGGGCTTATGTATTCCAGTAGTTCCCTTCACCCCACGCCACTTCTACCCCCAACATGACGCAATTTTGGATGTACTTTGGGGAAGTGGTATGCCTTTATACTTTCTTCAATAGCCACACTGAGAGAAAAAACTTGACGAATGCTAAGCAGCACAGGCATCGGAATGTATTCATTT
The DNA here is from genome assembly GCF_055883805.1 of Amblyomma maculatum. NCBI lineage: Eukaryota > Metazoa > Arthropoda > Arachnida > Ixodida > Ixodidae > Amblyomma > Amblyomma maculatum. The sequence continues at coordinate 42,881,286 of NC_139344.1, forward strand.
TCATGTTATACAAAACATTTTCCCAGTGCATGCCCAGATTATTTTGGTCAATTTTGGTCCATCTAGTCTGAATTTACTAGCTTTTGTAGGCTTACAAAAAGCGGCTATGAGCTTTAGGCACACTGTCTCTCTGCAATGCTGTTTCTTGGGCTAGTTGGTGGAGTTTGCTCATTTTGACAAAGCGCAAAAAAGATGCAGGGATGGTCGAGAGACATGGGACAAAGCGCTTTGCCTGTCCCTCGTGCCTGTATATTTTTAGCCCTTGCCCAAAATGACCAGTCCCTGTCCTTCTCTCTTCCTCTATCATGAGATAAATCATGGTGGCAATTCGTTGACCTCACCCCAATGTTTTGTTGTTTCACTATGCCATGCAGCGTTTCAGCAGGATTAGAGTTGAACAATGGCAGAGCTGGTTCAGGGCCCCTTGTTGCACCTAACCCTTACCCTCCTTTTTTTGTCCACACAAGAACTTCTTAGAATGACTTTCCAATCAGTCGGCTGAATGAAGTATGCTCGCGAACGCTCAAGATGCAAGTTGATAGACCCTTGAAGCAATTTCTCTAAACCAAGAAAATGGCAGATGCTGCGAATATTTATGCAGTTTCTTCTGCGGCGATGCTGTTTCAAGTCATTTTGTTTTTTGGACATTATGTTTCCATTCCCTCTCATTTATTTCCGATTTTATCATTGCAAAGGAGTGGAAATTTGTTTTCCTATCACTAAAAAAAAGTTGTCTGCAAGGCGTGGTCGCCATTTGTTATCTGTGCACAGCAAAAATGGGTGATGTTCGCTACACATGGGAACGAAGCTATAGCGATAACTCGGCGCGGTCAACTGTGGGTTTCACCGTAAGGTCTCGACATACAGCTGTCTACATCGAATTGACGTGGTATTGTTATCAAAAATCATTTCGAAACGGATTGAACAGGTTCAGCCCAGTTCGTGAATGCACCTTCGTGCAAGACTCAGGCTCCTATCTCCTGAGGGAAGCAACAACTGCTGCCTTGGTAGATATTGCCGCGTGTCTTCTGCGTGTTTGCTTGAAATTGCTTTCGCACTGCTAGCTGTGCTAATATATGCTTATATTTCTGAATATTTTTGAGTAAGACCACGTGGCTCCTTGATGCTAAGCAGTAAGGATTACAACTAGCGTTAGTCTTTCGTTTTATTTTCTTTTACTGCTTTGCATGTTTGTTATCAGAAATGCTTTCAGTAAAAAAAGAAAAATGCCGCTGGTGACCTCGACGTCAAAACTGCGCGCCGAATCAGACTGTCATGTGATTTCCGCTCCACACATCGTCGCATATTTCATTTCGGTGGTGTCAATCGATATTCAGCCATTCGGAGGCAAAAATTCTGAGCCTCCTTTACTTACTTTACTAAAACTAACTGACGTGTTCGAAGGTGTGAAGAAAACGATGTCCTATGTCAAAACCAAACGCGACGTTTATTTACTTTTTTTTTTCCGGTACAAAACCGGAATGAGGTGCAAGAAACACCCAAAAAGCTTGGAATTTCACTGCGATGACTAATCGGGGATGACCATGTGCGCTTGTAAAGGGAGGCTGTCATTGTGCTAATAAATACGTTCGATTTTTTTCATTGCGGCAGTCTAAAAACAGTGGCGATGTGCGTGTGCCGCGATGGATATCAGTACTCTGTTCTGCACGACCGCCCGATACAGACACGCGCTTCATCCCGTCAACCCACCACATGCACTAAATGTCCGCGAAAGCGTTTACGGTGCATTGCATAATAATAATAATAATAATAATAATAATAATAATAATAATAATAATAATAATAATAATAATAATAATAATAATAATAATAATAATAATAATAATAATAATAATAATAAAACAGACCCCTGGCCTTGAAACATGAATCCACGGCTTCGAGGCTTACTATTTTGAGCATAGCGTAGACGCACAGAGAAGTAGAGAGTGCCGGCTGTGCACGCGCATTAGCCCTACTTGGCCCCACTAATGCCACTGCGTGTGCGCCGAAGGAATCCGGTAATTCGGTTTACATGTAGGCAAGCACTTTTCTCTTGTCACAGTGAAATGCGCCCAGCTGCCCTCTCGGCGTCACTTTGTTTATGTTACGCTGTCTGCAGTCGAAACTTCTCTCTTTCCACGCAGCGTAGTGTGGTGAACTGTCCCACCTTTGCGAAGATGTCCATACACGCTTCGTAAGTGACCAAATACAATTAGACAGACGTACAACGGCTGTTACGTTTCATTACGGTGATTATCGGTGATGACGTCTGGTTTTTGATTATCTATGAGCACATATTTGTAATGTTTATAAGCATGAAAAGCACTGAACCAAAACAGTGTACATTCTCATTTCAGCTAACGCTCGACATTCGGTTCAGCAGCGTCGAATTCCTTCGTTTCTTTTTTTTTTTTTCATCTGTACTCCGCATGCGACGTCGTCCTTTTGCAGTTGTATTTCTTGTAGCGGCTGCGAAGCTACATTCAAAACGGTGCTTTCCGAGAGGACAGCTGCACCTAAGCACACGTGTGCCACAGAAAGCTCTAGGGAACAGAGCACGCACCAACGGAGATGTGAAGGAGACAACCAGTCGATACCGCCGGCCGAAACTATTTATTTTGGTCTACTGTCCTATTCCTTTTTCGACCAATATTTGAGAGTCGCATGACGCACATAGCATCTAAACGATGGATCATACGCGTGGTATGCCAGCTGGCGTATCGTGATGTCATGTGCGAGCATTTTGCCAGCACACCATGCAGCATAACGTGGCGATATCCGTAGCACTCGCTGTCAAACACATAATGTCTACATTTTGCGAGAAATACCACTGGACCAACTGCGCGCACGGATGAAGAACCTCGTCCAAGCAACCTGCAATCTGTCAAGGCATGTCTTAATTTTGATAAATTTGCACTTTTGTCGCCAGCCGAAAAGCAAGCCCGATACATGTAAATTTACCGGAAGATTCTGCGCATTCTGTTTGGATTTTGCTAGCCGTGTCACTTGCTATCCGAGCCTGAAGCGCCTGGCGAAATACGAATGCGTGAGGGAAAAGTACAGGGCCAGAAGCATATTCAGAAAAGCACAAAATAGCGCAAAGCCCCTCAGCGATTGGGCGTGAAGGTTAGCGGCTTAGCACTGCAGGCGAGCGTCCACTGTTCGCACACAATGCAGGGGTGCAAAGGGTGATGCGGTGACCATGTGCAGGCTCTTCGTGCGAGCGAATAGCCCCCGCATAAACCACAGTGTATGCGCGCGAAACATGTGCACGCACGTAGTGTGCGTGTCATGTCTTGTCACCTAAAAAAAGCTTTCACTCCGTGGTCCTTCCCTAATGAACTGTTTGTGTTTCCACTTTGAGTAGATGCGTCTCCTTGTGCTAGGAACCAGCGGTGTCTCGCACCACGTTCTCAATCGAGTGGTGCCTCCAGGTATCATTCATTCCTTTCACTCCACTGACACTCCCTGCTTTCCTCTATATCATGAATTGTAGCCTCTGCATCAGGTGAGAGAGTTGTCAAAATTCTTCCTCTATGGGATGTTTGAAACCGGATCTGCTGCAGAAAGAAGTTGTTTCGACAGGCAATGAATTTTTGAAAAGTGTGACACTCGCCTCACAAACAGCAATGCAAATAGCAACAAGCAAGACACTTCACAGCACAAAAGTAGTATAGGTGGGTTGCTGAAACCTAGAAGTCAGCAGAGCAAAACCCCTTCACCATGGCAGCCAAACCTGTTTTGAGGGCAGAAGTTGGGTGCAGCGCAGAATACTTCTATGCCCAGCCTGATGTCATGCGCGAACGTGTTGAGCAGAATTCCTTCACTATTGAGAGCCTGGAGGAGGTAGGGGCAGGGGAGGTGTTATGAATGGCACTCACAAACGGAGGGGTTCTTAATCCCATAATTGCGACAAGAAGAGGGGTGCAGGAAATGTACGTGGCCATTATTACCACAATAGATGTCTCCTGCACTGCACCTGTTTTGTGCCCCCAAAACAGGTTTGGCCGCCATGGTGAAGGGGTTTTTGCACTGCAGAGAAGCTGACTTCTAGGTTTCTTGACTAGCTTCAGTACTTTGAAGGAGTGTAGTCACGCGCGCCTCTCCTGGCAATTGAATGAACTCACACTTTTGCTGCTTTTACCTAGATGACGCTAGCAGTGAAAAACCTTTAATGACCGAATACAGGTGCAAATATTAATTATCACCATGGTTTGTGCTTCTTATTTTAACTTTATTTTACAGTAATACAATATTAAAAAAAGCCAACTCAAACAAGGCTCACGTTGTTGAGTATGACGGCCTTCTCCATTGAATGTCATGTACGAAAAATTGATTATATTTGAAGGCTCAGTATAATCGTGCTAATTGTATAAAGCGCAATTTGCGATCAGGGTTCACAAATAACGACTATTCTAGTTTCGCCATGCATGATTCCTAGGCTGTAGAATGAGCGGTTTTTCTGGTCAAGCTATGCGATGTGAGGCAGTATTACGGAAATCTTCAAATTGGAAAGGTAATTAAAAACGAACTAGCGAATAAATTTCGATGAAACTTCGTACACTCAACTATTATAATGTGCGCCCGAAGTGGTAAAAATTTTACTGCTGTGCACGTTGATAAAGCGCAGATATTCGTGCCCAAAATAGCCAAACTTTACCATGTTTAAAAGGCTGCCGATCAAAGACTGATTAAATTAAAACTAATTACGCTTCAGGTTTCATAATATAAGTACCCATTCTATGTGTAGGCCAAAGGAAACTGTTCTAAGTGCAGCAGTTTCTTCAGCGAACTAATCCGAAGTAGGGTATATCAACGACGCTAGCGAATTTGTCATCTGCAAAACCACCTCTCATGCAGTTGATGACGTTGACACACTAAAGCAGCGCACATCATTTGACAGAGAGTATATTAAGCTTTCGAATGATGCCTACATTGTGATGTTCGAAAAAGAACAACGCGCAGAATGCTCACGCAAACATTGCCTAAAATGGCACATTCGCGCTGCCGGAGTGGGACCCCCGCCTTAAAAGAAATAACCAGGTTACCTTGACACAATGCTAAATTACAGAGGGTGAATATGCTGCATGAAGATACCAAGAAGCTTGTACAAAGAAAAGTGAGAGTGAAATGGCAGGATTTTTGAAACATTGAAATAAACTACAAACTATACTTGTCAAACCTGTCATTAAGGAATGGAAATCATGCAGTAATCAAAAAAGCAACATGGAGGCCATTATAGGTCATCTTCACAAAACACATACCCACACCTCACACACAGCTTCATACTTATGAGAGAGGACAAACCAATATGCAAGGAGTGTGGAGATGAACTAACAATAAACCATATCTTACATGTGCGCCAGAGTCGAGAAAATAAGAGGAAACATTTTGTACAATTTTGCAACAGATCCCTTTCCATCCCAGCATGATCCTAGGAGAGACGTGCAAATTTCCTGCATTTTTGGTTTCCTAAAATGTTCCTAAACAAGCTACATCCTAAAGACCATTTTAGTCATTACACACAAAATAAATACATTAAACCTTGTTCTTGGTGCATGGCAGCATTAGTCGCTTATGCCCATAAAAATCAACACAATGCTGTAAGGTATACCTTGGTTAGCTATGTTATATGAGACAAGCTTTCGGTCTGGTGTGGTCCTTATTCACGTGACAGCGCTGTCATGAGGGGATCTATGTTTCAGCGATGGGAAAGTGACCTATTCCAATAATTTTACAAATTGAAGGCGATTCTACAGATTTCTAAAGACTGGAGTGCTCAAATGTTTTATCAACGTTCCGCCTGCTTTGACAGCCTGGAGTGAAACTGTTGAAGAGAATACATTTTTGAACATTTAACGCGTTTCTGAAGGCGTTGCTTTCAATTACGGGGCCCACAAAAACCAGCTGAATGTCAAGCGCCGCCTAGGTAGGCTTTCTAGCAAGACAGCGGTGTAGCGTGGAAAATCGCTCCGCCGGTCCATCGCTGGCGCCGCTGACTTGACAGGTGAACTGTTCAAACTTATAGCTACTGACCACACCTGAAACACTGAATTGCGCATGATCAAAGCAGAATGTCTCTAACACTGAGAACTGGTAGCTATCGATTTCGCGCCCAATATTGTGAAAATCTGTCCTCTATTCGATCATTGATACGTCCACGGTTGAACATTTATGCGCCTCAGGGTAGGCCAGCCGTCTGAACATGGATGTGTGGTTGTAGCAACGATCACTTGCATGGCACACTCTGCAAAATTCCAAGAGTCAGCTTCTTCAACGAAATGTGCAGCGCAGATTTTCTACCGCGTACCTAAGTCCGGCGATGCATGCATATCGATCCCGATCGTTTCGAAGCTGCGCGGCCGTTCAGTCGGGTCACGCTAACCTCGAGCATGCGGGGGTTTAAACTACATGTACGCAAAATTCAACGACAAGAAGAAGATGCAGGCTAAGCATTTCAGTCTAGTCTTCCCCTAAATACCAAAGAACATTGCTGTTCACAGGGAATTCGGATCATTCGCGCTTCCGGCTTTTCGGTTGTGCACTCTTGCGGTGCGGTGCAGTAGGTCTTCGCCTCGACGAGTCGATGTGCAGCTCGCCGCAGTAGCAGCGCAGGCCTCTAGTAGATTCGGCATGTCTTTTGCCACGGCTCTGGGGTAGAATTTAAACGAAGAAGTTAGCCAGAAACATCCTGTTTCTCGGTCTGCATGTGAGGAACGAGCATAATGCCATTTCACATACATACTTTGGACTGCCGAATGTTCTGCACGGTGAGGTGTGTGTGTGTTGTGCCGGCGCTAGATCTTCGGAGGTCGATGCAGGACCTAAGACAGCGTAAATGCTAGGAATAGCTCGCTCGCATCACGGGCAGATCGAGGTGATAGTTAAGTGCGAAGCGAAAGCTGCTCGTGAATGTGCGTATCTCGATGCCAGCTGGTGGAGCTGGTGCAGTACGTAGCATCTTGCCGTACACAACCCTAAGCGAAGACCGTGATTTATGTTAGAACGGATGCACTCTTCGTAGCACCTCATCGAAAGTCGCGGCTAGCTTATATCATAGAGGATAATAGATTCATTCACGCGTAGCAAGCGGAATGTGGCCGCGTTCGACGTGCATATAGCCATGAGCCTGTATATCGACGTCCGCCGTATCTTTACGAGAATCGAATGGATACGTCGGACGTACCTTTAGACACTTCTTTTACTATATGTCCCTTTTTACGGATCGTCTTCCACAGGCTAAGCACTGATAAACTATGCAAGTACCGGCCTAACAAGTGTGGTAAACATGACATGGTAAAGACTGATGACCAGAACAGAAAGAAAAATTTTAGCTTACGATGGTATTCAGCTTGTTTCCTACTAACGGCAGCTGTACGTAAAGCGTTTAAGACATATACATTTATAATTGTTCTCCTCTTTCCTAAAGGTCCGACACGGTGTGAATATTTCCCACGGTACGAAAAAAAGAATATTGGACTATTTGAAATCGTCATAGTTAAAGCAAGCCAATCTTGCAATGCTAGTCACCGATCATCTGACGAGGAATACTTCTGTCATTAAGTATCTTTGTCAGTGCGCATTTCGTCTTCGATTGGGGACTACCGTTCATCGAAATACTAAATGCATAGACGCTTGTTCGCAGAGTCAAAAGTGCTAGACATTTAGGGTTTTTAACACTGTTGGACAGGCATATGTCTCGCTTGCTTATACTCGTTTCAGGTATATGCTCCTGGACTGTACTGACAAGGCTCAATGCCCTACATACAACTGCTCTGACAGGTGAAAGCTTTGCATTACACTTTGCTCTGTGCATTCCTTCTATAGCTGGTAAGACCAACCGCAGTGGCGCAATGGTTAAGGCGCTCAATGACTATGCCATGAGAGATCGAATCCCGGCAGCGGCGGCCGCTTATGATGATGAATCAACATTTATTGGGCCCGAAATAAATCGGTGGTGCACGCACACACCAGACGGGATGCCTGCATATGCTCCTAGCAGCTCCTGGCCCCTGTTCGTCAGTGCGAGCGGAATCGATTGAGCGAGGCTGGATAACAAGGTATCCCATCGCTCAAGGTGTTGGGGATTGGGCTATTGGCGGGAAGGGGTGGGCGGTCTTGATGGTTGGTTGGTTTGTGGGGTTTAACGTCCCGAAGCAACTCAGGCTATGAGAGACGCCGTAGTGGAGGACTCCGGAAATTTCGACCACCTGGGGTTCTTTAACGTGCACTGACAGCACACGGACGCCTTGCTTTTCGCCTCCACCGAAAAGCTGCCGCCGAGGCCGGGATTCGATCCCGCGTCCTTGGGAACAGTAGTCGAGCGTCGTAACCACTGCGCCACCCCGGCGGGATGGCGGTCTTGAGTTTTGTGCACGCTACCAAAACGCATGGCAGGGAGTCTTTCTCTTTTGCAAAAGAGGCAGAGCATATCGTGTTCCACATGGTATATGCGGTTCATCAGTATGCGATGCACAAGCGATCCCGCCTGCGCTCGACGCAGGATTGTCTGTTGTTGCCTGGTTTTATTGGGGCGCGATTCTGGCATTCTGCACCTTTCCTCTCGGTACATGCGGGTAATCTCCCGAAAGCTGGTAAGCGGATGCGGTAGCTCTTCCAACAAAAGAGGATCTGAAGGGGCGTCGTGTGACTGATCACTCTATCCGAGTCTCCGAAAGTGCATCTGCAACCCAGAGATTTGAAGCAGACTTTCTGAACAATCCGTTTGGACACACGTGTAGTGTTCGCGAGAGACTGTTGCACCAAATGGACTTGACGGTGGTGAGTAATTCAATGTATGAGACTTTGCGTTTGGACTCTGCCAAATCGAAATACTATACAGACAAAATTGAGACCGCTGCATACTACTTCATAGTTCATCGGGCAGTCATCGCCTCTGTCAAGCACAATGAATAAAAGATATGTGTATACCCAACGTCTCTCTTTGCAAAACATACATGACCCCAACAAGCTCAGCCAAGGAAACGTACCTCTCGCTACGTATATCCTGACATAGTTGCAGTACTAAGCCACTGCCACATTTTTGTCGAAGCTGAAAGGTAGCACCCGCATATACCTAGATATATCGTCCCAAGAATATCAGATCGATGGAAGTTTTCGTATTTTATATATGAAAAAAATCTGCCGCGACGATGCTCAGTAAGGCGAAATCAAAACGCAGCTCTTTATGTATTTTGGGTTTTAGCTAAATTTGGGCAAACAATTTTAGAGACTTATGTAGATATGCAACGGTACAAAACACACCTTATTTTCCGCGCATACTCGTCCTTCAAGTTACTCGCTCTTAATTCTCAGTCCTTCGTTATAACGAAAAAAGCCTTGTGGTCGGAGAAATTGATAGAAATATGTTCCACTTGCTATCCCAATGGCTGGTTAAAAAAAAGCAGATATATCCAACTGTTTCGTGAGGTCGCCAAGCAGTGGGACGGGTTACAAACGAGGGGAATGAGATTTTGTCGCGCCTAACCATAGCCTGGAGGCTATGGCCTAACTTGTATGAAGTTCTCGTTTGTGTTTGTATCTAGATTAAAGTTCCGCAGTACTATAGCACTGGTGTCGATCTATGAGCGGTTAATTCATGACGAAGTAAATGTACGTAGTCTATGGTGAAAGCGGTAGGAGAGAAGCAGACAGCCACTAGCAGCAATACGATGCAAATTTGCAGCACACAGTTCACTAGTAAAGTACCAAACTACTCGAGGGTGAAGGGAACGATCGCCCATCGTTCCCTTTAAGGTCGACTTTCCCCTGCAGTACTAACTCTAGCTATCACAAGATGGTGCCAGTGTCGGTGGTTAACATTAATTATCAAGAGATGGCGCCAGCATCCCGGCAGCCTGAAAGTCTGGCAGCACCAGAGCCACCAGAGGCCTCGTCCCTGCCCACGCGGGGAAGGTCAGATGTATTCGGCATCGAAAACTCAACGCGACCGGACGAATTCTCGCGGAACTCCGCAGTCGCCAGCGAGGCGGAGCCTCGCGGGACTTTTCCCACTTGCTCGCCCTGTCCAGTCTCGGAGCTTATATCCCCTGCCCTAACGTGAGAAAACATTCGCCCGTAACCTTGTTGGAAAGCTCGACGGCCTATAGATTCATTAGCGTGTTTTATTGCTAGCTAGCGTTGTTGTTAGGGAAGCAATAAATGCCTGTTGTTTGTCAGCACGTTTTTTTTTTTTTGTTGTTGTTGTTCCCAACAGCATGGCCCTCAGTGGTCGGTGTGCGTTCGATAGTGCATGCGATCACTGGGTAGGGTCGGTGTTTTGGATTATCAGCCGCGAATGAGGAGGCAAAACGTATTTAACTCTTGTTAAAACCCCACTTCTGCCACTCTGGCGGATACTGCAAGCGCCACAGCAGTGCTGGTAGTTTATAATTACCTCAACACACGGACAAGCGCAACTACTCAAGCATGTTGACCACCCGCGGAAATCTTACAGCACTATAGTCTAGGCAGAAGGGAATACGCGCCACCTGATAAAAACCTAGATAAATAACAATAAATAACACCGATAAGAATTCAAACAAACACGTACTCAAATACACAAAGACGTGATGTAATCTACCCACATGACTATGAACTACAATGCGCCCTCTGTGACAGGGAGGCAGACCTTATACAACATGGTATGGCCTGTCAGTACAGCACAGCAGCAGAAAGGATAAAAGACCCGACGAATGAGCGGTGGGTAGAAATTCTGTCTAGCTCGGGCCCGAACGTTCAGCACCAGCTGAATTTAAGGGCAAGAGCGGCTGCAAAATCCAACGAACTCCTTGAATAGAGCGGCCGTCCGCCAAATTTTGTTTCATTAAAGAATGTTTTAATCGTCATAATCGGGGGACAGCTTGAAGTTATCGCGGTCACTAAGCGGAGCAGGTTCGTCCACGAGATCATTACGCTGTTCACCGAGCCATCAGAAACATCAGTGTTGCGTATACGACTATGGAAGGTTGCTCGAGGTTGAGCAGAATCATGTGCCCTAGGTTGGCCTTCCTTTTGAAATTGGGTGGCAACCCAGGGCACTTTTAAGCTTCGCACATATGTATAAGATGCGACAGAGTTAGGAGGTCCGTCAGGTTGTGGTGGTGAAAACTTCATTTCCCTCAGTATCCCAAAGCTGCAACTAACCAAACTGTTGAGACGTCTTCGTTCCGGATGACCAAGGCACGTTGCGGCCCAAGTCGGCCAGTGCTAACTGTGATGGGCTCTACAATCCTTCAGATGCCCACCGGTTACATAGATGACGATGCTCTTAAAGCCAAAATCAGGGTTCTAAGAAAAGTGCTCTAATATTTGGAAACACATAACCTTAAAACCCTTCTCTGTCAGCCTCCGAGGGAAATTAGTGCTGGAAGGCGACATCAGCATGTCATATACGTATCACTTTGGCTTGTAGATGGTACTAGGTAGAGCAGAATAAATGTTTCTGAAACGTTCAAAACGAGAACAAAGGTTATTCACAGTGCAGGTATTGTTTTTACAATTACAATGTGGATGCTGCAAGTTGTACAAGGTATTCGCGTCGTATCAGTAGATTAAGTTTCGGTATTTTTGACCTCAACTTTACAGCAATCTTGGGAAGTGGTTTTACCGCGAGCGCTGAAAAGTGGGAACCAAAAACAGTTTCCAATTCAAGACAGTTAGTCATCAACGGAAGAAAGTAAAGTAATAATTAACCAAACTTTAATGAAGCTTGGTTTGGTTGGTTGGGTTTAACGTCCCGAAGCGACTCAGGCTATTAAAGACGCCGTCGTGGAGAACTCCGCAAATTTCGACCACCTGGGGTTCTTTAACGTGCACTGACATCGCACAGTACACGGGTGCCTTGCTTTCCGCCTCCATCGGAAAGTGGCCGCCGAGACCGAGATTCGATCCCGCATCCTTGAGCACAGTAGTCGGGTGCCGTTACAACTGCGCCACACCGGCCTTTTTTTTTTTTTTCCTTATTGACTATGCCACCCCGGATGCAGTCAATAAAGCTTGGAATAGAACCAAAAAGCGGTTATTTCACTGAGTCCTGCAGCCTTTCTTTTTTCTGTTTGCTGTCATGTCAGCAACAATAAGCCGGTATCAGAGATAAAAAACAGGTGTTCCCAAACCTATTTACTTCGCGATAACCAAATGCCTTCAATAGCTTTCAAATTGCGCAGCGTTGCCTTCTATTACTGCTTCGGCGTGTTTTGGCCTTTCGGCACAAATGGGCTCGCCGGCGTCAAATTTTACTTGCAGCGTTCCATCCACAAATCGCCGAAAAAATGCCCGAAAAAGCGCTCTTTAGAGGCGCGTGCTTTCTTTTTATCTTGACTTGGCTCGGCATTGCGGCCCAAGTCTCCGTCAGCTGCTCGCCTGCGCGTGCGATGCCGATAAGAAAAGGAAAATCAAATGCAGGTTGATAATGATTGTAGTAAGTTAAAAAAAAAATGCAAATGCATGGTGTAGAGGTAATCTTGTGCGGCGGTAATTTTGGGCGAGCTCGTAGTGTTTACTTTTACAGCGACAGCTTTAAAAGCCCCATTCGCCGAAAATCAGGTTTTTGAGATTCGCAATAATATAAAAAGTTGGGTTCTCATGAAAATTAGGTCGTTTTAAGCATATGATTGGCAGCTCGACAAGTCTCAAAGAAACTGCTCTCGTGAGCTGGAAGGTGTAGCGGCATCATCTTGTGAAAGCGGTCGTGAGGAAGCAAGGTTCTTGCGCAGTACAAAAGTTCATCCAAAATGCAGCTTTTCCTTCCCTGTATAATTAATTACGCATCGCGAGGCGATGTTCACACCCGGTTGTACCCGCAAGTACTCGTCTGAGGTTAAGCCAAATTTAGGTGAAGCTAAATTTTTCCGCCTGACACCCGAATTAGTGCCGTCGCTTGTTTGGCATCAATGGAAAAATTTTGCGATCTTACACCTAAATATAGCATTGTTTCCATAATGTGTTTATTATTTCATTCATTTGCGTGCACACTGCAAAATACGCAAAATGACTGTTTCGTCGACTATCTCATTTCAGCGCCAGTTCGAGGGCAAACACAGTCTATGGACAGTGGCTCCTCAAGTCAACGGCTGTCCCGACATTGTTTTATTGCGTGTAAAAATTTATCGGAACAAAACGACATCTTCCATTTGAAGAGTCGAGTAAAATCCTATAAATACCTTATCTAACAAACCATTCCGATTCCAGTGGTTGATTGCGCGGAATACCCAAAGCTTATGAACAGACTGTTAGAGCGGTTTGGGACGATGCGCTTGCGCATTTACTTCAGTTGGCTAAGTCAGCCAGAAAAATCGAATGATGGGTACGGCAGCAAAACTGTACCTGGCACCAACTATTAAAAGATGTCTCCTAGGCATGCATCCAAAATCAGCTTCAAAGTCTTAATGAAGATTGTTTTGGAATAAAATGCCGTGTCCATCAGCATGCGACACGTGTAAAGGTTGATTTACGCATCGTTTTTTTGCTGTGTCTTTTGTACGGTTTACGATGGGCCATTGCGATACAAATTATTTTCGATATACGGCTCCCTGAAAAGTACACATGGTTGTTGATCTATAGCAATAGACGCAACTGAATGTTATGCACCTCATAAACTCATTCATGTCCGGCAGTGCAAAATGCATTGCTTTATAAAACAGCCAGTCGTCAAAATAACCGCATTTGAACATCCGAGACGGCGAAAGAGTAAATGCTTACCATCTGCAATTTGATCATTTTCTCTTAAACTACGTATGCTAGCAAGCAGTAGTTGCTTCCACATTTTTTTCTTCGAGCAAAAAAGAGCTCAGGATTGAGAGTATGTGTGTAAAAACGGTACGCAGCTGAGCCTGCTAGCGCACGCGCGTGCTGAAAATGAAATCGGGCTGCGGCTCCATAGCCCGCCGTATCTGAGCTTGCCCCAACATGGCGCCGTCGAAGGCGGCGTGCTGCATCGAGGCACCCTAGGGGGCCTGTCTCGTCACTCGTTTCGCTGGCGTTTCTATGGGCGCACCTAGGATGGGCACTTGATTTTGACACATAGGGGCGTTCGCCTGTTTGAAACAATTTTTTTGGGTTGGAGGTATGTTCCTTTATATTTCTGCCCACGTTCTGAGTTACAGTTCGACTCGATGCCGCATGAATGATTTCTTAACATATATGCAGCTTTGCGGTTCAAGAAACGTCGTTATCCCTTACAAAAATGAGTTTTGAAACTCTATTGTTGGACTATTGACCGCCTTTTGAATTTATTGAATTTCGATAGACATTCAACCCCAGCTGAATGCAATCTTTACAGGGCCAACAGAATTTTCATTGTGTTCTACCCAATAGACTTTTTGTGCAATTTTTTCTATGTGCTTTTTGTTGTCAGTTTGCAACGTTCACGAACAATTAGCGTGTACTGTTCATGCTGACCCATGTTTTTAAGTAGTTTTAGGCACAAATGATAAGAGCATGATGTAACAATTTCGTTATGAATTTTTGGTCTCACTTGTAATCAACTATTGGCCACATTCTGCAAAGGGAAATATAAGAGCAGCATGCAGTTGCGCGCTCGTTCATGTTATATAAAAGTACATATTAACGGTGCACACTTAGCTCAAGCTTCGCAACACAGTGAAAATATGCCCTAAAAACTTCATGATGGCAAAGCCTCCACTAATAATGCAAATACATCGTTGAATGTCAATCAGAATCCGTAATGGATCAGCTTCTGTATGTCGCAGAAGGTAACTTTAGTGGTAGGACATATTTTATATTTATCATAAAACAAGTTCAGTGAGTCATCATACTAACAAACAGGATCCTAGATTGAACCTACCATGTAGGGCAGGACAGAGCTTTTTTAAACCAGTTCCAAAGTTCACTATATATATGCTTCAGGGTCTGACATTCTGCCCAAGCATAGGTATTTTTGCCCGTAGCTTTTTGCCGCAAAATGAGGTGCAGTCTGTATTGGAATCCTCCACCGCTGTATGTCTTTGGAGAATTTTACTGTTATTTTTTTCTTTTCCTTCCTTTCTTAGTGGACACCATGCTAAAATGAAGTCACTTTAAACATTGAGGGGTTCTAATAATCACGGATTGATCCCACGCATACTATAGAGTTAACACGCATAGCAAAAACATTCGCGTATGAAAAAAAAAAGAAAAAAAAACAAGATTGCATGCGTCTTCTAACGGCGACTCTTCTTTTCAAAGAAGCATTCGGCCGCCGCCTTGCCCCTGTCCGCATCCCACTTCCCCCGTGCCCCGCGAAAGGCGCCAGCATGTCCGGAGAGGTCGAGGGTCGCTTCCTGTCGGCTGGGGGGAAAAAAGGGGGAGGGAGGAGGGGTTGCTCCCGCTTGGTCTCCGCTCTCTGCCTTCACCGTGGTTTGTTTTCACGGAGATGACCTTGGCTTCAGCAGTCGCGCAGCGGGGGTGGCGGCTTTTCACCGAAGCTGTTCTTCTGCGCCCCGTTTTCTTTGCACGCAGACGCGGGTACGCTGAGTGCGGCGATGTGCCAGTTCAGTTGGCGTTTTCCCGCCACCGTGGTCGCATCTTGCACTGTGAACGAAGCACCGTATGTAGGTTTTTCGCTGGTGATTATCACGAAGATCGTTTTGTTCAAAGTGGAGCGCGAACGTACGAATTTAAGTCTTCGGAGGACTACGCTCTTGGGCGGCAGCTTCTGCGCAAGGAGGACGTGTTTAAGAAGTTCAACAGTCCCAGGCGTTTTGGATTCTAGGCGAAAAGCCGGCGCGGGCGGAGGGAGCGTCTGCACTTTGGTGAGTGTTTTACTTTTTCCTATTCGTGTTTGTGCCAGTCTTGTACTGTGTGTGCTACAAGGTGAAGCCCGCATGTAAATATTTCTAGCAGACAAACCAGCCTCGTCGGAAAAAAAAGGAGGGGGAGAGAGAGAGAGAGAACGAGGCTTGTCTCTACGCGCACGCTGGGGCCGATGGAACGCCAGCTGGAATGGTGACATTTTCTTTCTTTTTTTTAACCGGTGACCGTTTTTGACGGATTGTTCGGCACAGTGCTGTACTCTTTCGATACGCTACTCGCGCTGAGACGGACACATTATCGAGATCATAATATGCCTCTGTCACACATTGTGGATTATTGAATCTGTGCAGCTCCGCCATTTTTGCAGTGTTTGTTTTTGTTTCCACTCATTTTAGTGCCTATAGTTGGTAATTTTGCTTCAAGTTTTCTGGGTAGTAATGCTTGTGACCTGCGCTTTGCTATTTATATTCACAATGGGATCTTTGACGGCAGCATATATTGTTTATCAGGGAGAAATGAACGATGTGGTAGTGCTGCCGAGCTGTGGAGGCGGCGGTCGATGCCGTCTAAGCAGTGAAAGACAGTGACAACTCATTTTAGACAAGACATTTCTTGAGCTATGACGTGGAGCAGCGCACAAATGCCTTTGCTCTATTTTTAGGTTAGTATATACCGCAACTTAATTATGATTTATATTGTTTATTTCAGCATCACATGCGAGGAGTTCCCGGACGTATCAGCGTTTTACGCAAAGAACAGCCTGGCGTCATACCTTGCACATGAATTGAAATAAAGCAAATAAACAACCCAGCTCATGTTGTGGGTTCACCAAAGATGCATATTTTTTCTTTCTCATTAACGCGCATTTTTTATTCTGTGTTCCCTTTCCGCTGCGGATTAACAGAAAATGCTGCGTGATCAACGGTTAGCCAGGAGCAGGCACGAGGTGGTTTACATTAATGCAAAAGTAGCACAGCACACATCCTTGCTGCGGTCAGTCAACACATTCTATGTTCTGCTCGACCAATCAACAATTTAGTCAGTTTAGTGTAGGTTAATGAGTGAGTAAGTATAATGGGGCTTAAAAGATCAAGATCTGTTTTGTTCTTTTATGCCTCACTATGCTTATCATTAACCAGCACTGATCAGACAGGATTGTTGATTGGTCGGGCAGAACATAGAATGTGGTGACTTATCGCAGCTAGGAGATGTACTGTACTACTTTTGCATTAATGAA
This sequence comes from Amblyomma maculatum, assembly GCF_055883805.1. Taxonomy (NCBI): domain Eukaryota; kingdom Metazoa; phylum Arthropoda; class Arachnida; order Ixodida; family Ixodidae; genus Amblyomma; species Amblyomma maculatum. The sequence continues at coordinate 42,898,276 of NC_139344.1, forward strand.
AATCACCCCATGTCTGCTCCTGGCAAACCGATGGTCGTGTACTATTTTCTGTTGTTCAGGAGTGGAAAGGTAGCAGAAAATCAAAAAGCGTCACTTGCAGAGTTTCTGAAGCATTTGAGCCTGAAATCAACAGAATTTCAGTTGCGCGAATTCCAAAAGCGCTCTTAAGAAACACATGGGCCACTATTTCATAAGCGCTCAACAAGAGGTCAACACTGCATCATCCAAAATGTTGTTGATTATCGACAGACTTTCAACAGCGTGTATTGACACAACGCTTTCGAATTTCTATAGAAACCCTACATGCATTTTTGTAAGGGATAGCGTCGTAGATGAGGCGCTGCCCAGAAGACGGACTGGGATCCCAGTGACAATTAGTGAAAGCCCCTGCGAGATTTCGGTATGCTCAGCCCGCACGGCAGACTTCGCCTGTAGACCATAATTGCAGCTCTTTTTAACGCTCACCTCCTATGCACGACACCACAGAGCACGCACAGCACATACGGTTGCGTACCCAGGAAGATATTGCATCATATTTCCCGGACAGGCCTGGAAAAATAGAAATATGAGAATATGTAGCAAATGGATGGATGGACGGATGAATAACAACTTTTTTCGCCCGGAAATGGAGGCTCCCTACTCCCCACCGATGGAACGCAAGCCTTGAGGACGGGGGCCAGAGCCTCCACGACTAAAGGCTGAAAATGAAATTTTGTCTCTTCGCGCATGAGCAAGAAGATGAAGTCGATATAACACGTGACGTTTTGCGTATCAGCAAGAGTTTTGCTTTTTGTTTCGCATATTCACATTACGAAATGGAGTGGCTGCAGCGGGAATACTGGTTTTGGTGAAAATGCATATTAGACTCCCCTTTAAACCTGACAGGGAGTGAACCTCCTGTCAGCAGACGAATAATGAACTTGAATAAAAATCCGCTCCTTTTCTTATAGGAATTTGTTGTTCGCACGCAGCGGTGAACAATGGTGGCAGGTGCGCTCAGCAAAACACTCGCGATAGCCGTCCCTTACAAAAATGCATGTAGGGTTTCTATAGAAATTCGAAAGCGTTGTGTCAATACACGCTGTTGAAAGTCTGTTGATAATCGGCAACATCTTGGATTACGCAGTGTTGACCTCTTGTTGAGCGCTTATGAAATAGTGGCCCATGTGTTTCTTAAGAGCGCTTTTGGAATTCGCGCAACTGAAATTCTGTTGATTTCAGGCTCAAATGCTTCAGAAACTCTGCAAGTGACGCTTTTTGATTTTCTGCTACCTTTCCACTCCTGAACAACAGAAAATAGTACACGACCATCGGTTTGCCAGGAGCAGACACGGGGTGATTTTCATTAATGCAAAAGTAGTACAGTACATCTCCTAGCTGCGATAAGTCACCACATTCTATGTTCTGCCCGACCAATCAACAATCCTGTCTGATCAGTGCTGGTTAATGATAAGCATAGTGAGGCATAAAAGAACAAAACAGATCTTTTAAGCCCCATTATACTTACTCACTCATTAACCTACACTAAACTGACTAAATTGTTGATTGGTCGAGCAGAACATAGAATGTGTTGACTGACCGCAGCAAGGTTATGTGCTGTGCTACTTTTGCATTAATGTAAACCACCTCGTGCCTGCTCCTGGCTAACCGTTGATCACGCAGCATTTTCTGTTAATCCGCAGCGGAAAGGGAACACAGAATAAAAAATGCGCGTTAATGAGAAAGAAAAAATATGCATCTTTGGTGAACCCATAACATGAGCTGGGCTGTTTATTTGCTTTATTTCAATTCATGTGCAAGGTATGACGCCAGGCTGTTCTTTGCGTAAAACGCTGATACGTCCGGGAACTCCTTGCATGTGATGCTGAAATAAACAATATAAATCATAATTAAGTTGCGGCATATACTAACCTAAAAATAGAGCAAAGGCATTTGTGCGCTGCTCCACGTCATAGCTCAAGAAATGTCTTGTCTAAAATGAGTTGTCACTGTCTTTCACTGCTTAGACGGCATCGACCGCCGCCTCCACAGCTCGGCAGCACTACCACATCGTTCATTTCTCCCTGATAAACAATATATGCTGCCGTCAAAAATCCTATTGTGAATATAAATAGCAAAGTGCAAGTCACAAGCATTACTACCCAGAAAACTTGAAGCAAAATTACCAACTATAGGCACTAAAATGAGTGGAAACAAAAACAAACACTGCAAAAATGGTGGAGCTGCACAGATTCAATAATCCACAATGTGTGACAGAGGCATATTATGATCTCGATAATGTGTCCGTCTCAGCGCGAGTAGCGTATCGAAAGAGTACAGCACTGTGCCGAACAATCCGTCAAAACGGTCACCGGCTAAAAAAAAGAAAGGAAATGTCGCCATTCCAGCTGGCGTTCCATCGGCCCCAGCGTCCGCGTAGAGACAAGCCTCGTTCTCTCTCTCCCTCCCCCTCCTTTTTTTTCCGATGAGGCTGGTTTGCCTGCTAGAAATATTTACATGCGTGCTTTACCTCGTAGCACACACTGTACAAGACTGGCACAAACACGAATAGGAAAAAGTAAAACACTCACCAAAGTGCAGACGCTCCCTCCGCCCGCGCCGGCTTTTCGCCCAGAATCCAAAACGCCTGCGACTGTTGAACTTCTTAAACACGTCCTCCTTGCGCAGAAGCTGCCACCCAAGAGCGGATTCCTCCGAAGACTTAAATGCGTACGTTCGCGCTCCAATTTGAACAAAACGATCTTCGTGATAATCACCAGCGAAAAACCTACATACGGTGCTTCGCTCACAGTGCAAGATGCGACCACGGTGGCGGGAAAACGCCAACTGAACTGGCACATCGCCGCACTCAGCGTACCCGCGTCTGCGTGCAAAGAAAACGGGGCGCAGAAGAACAGCTTCGGTGAAAAGGGGGAGCCGCCGCCCCCGCTGCGCGACTCCAGCTATGCTGCAGCCAAGGTCATCTCCGTGAAGACAAACCACGGAGAAGGCAGAGAGCAGAGACCCAGAGGGAGCAACCTCTCCCCCCCCCTCCCCCTTTTTCCCCCCAGCCGACAGGAAGTAACCCTCGACCCTCCGGACATGCTGGCGCCGTTCGCGGCACGGGGGAAAGATGGGTGTGGACAGCAGCAAGGCAGCGGCCGAATGCTTCTTTGAAAAGACGAGTCGCCGATAGAAGACGCGTGTAATCCTATTTTTTTTTCTTTTTATTTCATACGCGAATGTTTTTGCTATGCGTGTTAACTCTATAGTATGCGTGGGATCAATCCGTCATTATTAGAACCCCTCAATGTTTAAAGTGACTTCATTTTAGCATGGTGTCCACTTTAAGAAAGGGGGGAAAAGAAAAAAATAACAGTTAAATTCTCCAAAGACATACAGCGGTGGAGGATTCCAATGCAGACTGCACCTCATTTTGCGGCAAAAGCTACGGGCAAAAATACCTAGGCTTGGGCAGAATGTCAGACCCTGTAGCATATATATAGTGAACTTTGCAACTGGTTTAAAAAAGCTCTGTCCTGCCCTACATGGTAGGTTCAATCTAGGATCCTGTTTGTTAGTATGATGACTCACTGAACTTGTTTTATGATAAATATAAAATATGTCCTACCACTAAAGTTACCTTCTGCGACATACAGAAGCTGATTCATTACGGATTCTGATTGACATTCAACGATGTATTTGCATTATTAGTGGAGGCTTTGCCATCATGAAGTTTTTAGGGCATATTTTCACTGTGTTGCGAAGCTTGAGCTAAGTGTGCACCGTTAATATGTACTTTTATATAACATGAACGAGCACGCAACTGCATGCTGCTCTTATATTTCCCTTTGCAGAATGTGGCCAATAGTTGGTTACAAGTGAGACCAAAAATTCATAACGAAATTGTCACATCATGTTCATATCATTTGTGCCTAAAACTACTTAAAAACATGGGTCAGCATGAACAGTACACGCTAATTGTTCGTGAACGTTGAAAACTGACAACAAAAAGCACATAGAAAAAATAGCACAAAAAGTCTATTGGGTAGAACACAATGAAAATTCTGTTGGCCCTGTAAAGATTGCACTCAGCTGGGGTTGAATGTCTATCGAAATTCAATAAATTCAAAAGGCGGTAAATAGCCCAACAATAGAGTTTCAAAACTCATTTTTGTAAGGGGTCACGGAGGAAGAGGGGCGGGGGGCGGGAGGAGCGCGCGGTACCCCGGCTGCGGAGCTGGTTATGAGGGACAACGGCGACGCGAAACGTAGGGACGGGCGCCAAACCGCTTCGCTCTAAATTAAACAACACCGGATAAACAAAACGACGGTCAGGGCTTTACCGCGGTAAGACAAAACACACTGCGGCGCGAATAGGGCGAGCAATAGGGCCAAAACGCTAACGGCGGCACAAGAAACATTGCTCCTCGCGTGGAGACAACTCACTCAAATACGCCGAATCCATCGTCGCAGGCAATGCTTCCGTCTTCATCTCGCAAGTCTTGGTTCCGTCATCCGTGCACATCCCGCTGGCCTATGACGCTTTCTGGCCGCTCCTCACTGGCCTCCTTGCGGGCAAAAGCCACGAACTTCGCTTTCTATGCGTTTGTTTACCTTCGTTTCTCCGCAGATAAAAGTCCGCCCCCACGATTTCCAGCTCGCTCATGCGCACTCGTGCTGCCCGGCCGAACACCAATACAAACAAGAAAAAGCGCGCGCGGTTTGCAACAATAAAAGAGGCCGCAGGGCCCCACAATAAGACGACGAAAATTTTGAACGATTTTGAGAGCGCGGGGCCAAATAACCTATATATATATTTTACCCTTACTAGTACAAAACGAAAAAGAAGCAACACATCGGTTAGGGGGGGGGGGGGGGGGGGAGTCTATCTTCAAGTGGGCAAAGCGCACCCACCCAATGTTCACTCAAACGCCGGTTTTTTATACTCGTTATTTTTTCTTGCGTTCTGGTGACATTGCATGTATGGGCTTACAAACTCTGCTTTAGGAAATGCAATTTCGCGTTCCATTCGGTAAAGCCTACCCCAGTTCTCGGCGCAAAAGAGGTGGCTTTGTTTATGTCCCTGAAATAAACAGGTTTGCTATCTGCACTCATTAGTACGCAACTAAGACCACATTAATAGATCGATCGATCGATCGGTGATATTGATCAGTTAATCAATCAAAGCTTCTCTGCTCGTATTTTACTTGATTCACTTTCCTTGTAGCCACTTTATGCCAGCATGTGCAATTAGGCAGAAACGAACTCATCGGTAGATTCTATAGACTGGCCTCTCACGTCCGTCAGTTTTCCTTTCGTACAGAGAAGAAGCAGGGTCAACAACGCGAAAACAGCATCCGTGTCATGCAGTCGTCGTCGTACGCCGTGTTCCTGGTCGCGCTGTTCACGGTTCTTGAGTCAGTCCCACTGGCTGTTGTGTCGCTGGTTCCCCGGGTGGCCGCAGCTTTTATCAGTGCTTCGAGTTGTGACTACGGACACCTCGTCAAAAAGAGCGCAGCTGTGAGTAAATATTAAAATTTTAACCTATACGTACAGTCGTGAGCAATAGGAGGGGTAAGGAACGTTTCTGAGAAAAGTTTGGATTCTCTCCTTGTTTAGCCATTGAATCTGAGAATAAAATTTGAAATATTTAGGTCAAAATGAAAACTACCTATACAACAAAAAACTATGTTTTTTCAAAAATAACTGGGAAGTTCTCAATTCATGAATGCCCAAATTGTGTTCCCTCTCATAGCGCCAACGAGCGCACTTACAAAATGTAGCTAAATGAAGGACTCGTACTAATGCCGCTTAACTCTGGCACCACCCACGCTGTACCATATAACGTGGGAATGCCAGAGGATAAGCGTAGTACCCGTTATAACAAACCCGAGTGCGGAGCAATGGGAGGGAGTGTTCTACAGCGATCGCCGAGTCAACCAAGAAGGTCTGATTCGGCGAGCACAACTGGCAGCAGCATCCAGCGGAGCCCTGGATTAAGGGCAACCGACCTTTGTCTTAGAAGATGGACGAAGCCATCTGAAAACCACAGAAGACAAGCCAATCTAGAGCTTAATAAAGTTTTTCACTCACTCACTCACACTCGTTGCAAATGACACACATAGATGGCGTGTCTCTGATCTTTGCCCTTGGACATGACCAACTTTACATAAATTGGGTTCAGTCGAAGAACTGCAATATGCGTAGTTTAAGAGGAAGTCAGAACTTTCGAGACGGACTGCACTGGATCGCGGTTACAGAACCAACATAAAGGTATCACGATAGTGGAAAGAAGACCGGGAAGCGATGTGTTGGTTATGAACTTTGATTTGATATTCACGTCAACAGTGTTGGCGTTCAGAACGCAGTCGTGCCATTTTATTTAATACCCTGTAGCCGAGAAACGTTTTTGAACAAAACATAATTATGTAATTCCAATTCCACTCAGGCTTGTGAGCCACAACGAACCTCACAAATTAGTCTGTGTTGTTACTTGCGGAGAAGTGGGCTGTCACATCAAGAAGTAATCGCTTATTGCAGCAACTTAACGCGTTGCTCTTATCTCATTTTCAGAGCTGACAGTATCAACTTTTCTTTTGCGCCATATTATAACACTGCTGCGTGAGGGTTGCTTCTTTTATGCTTAGCAAATGCAGTACCTACCTAATTGTTCCGTCTGCATGTCACCATATGATACATCTTTTTAAATCCTGCGCATATGTTTTCGACCATGCTAAACTAACAACAGCAAACAGATGATAAAACATGTTTCTGGGTAAGTTGGTACACTTGTCTTTCTCAAACACAGCGAAACAAAAGACAACGACAATGGGAAAACATTCCATGGAGCTGTGTGCTGTGTCCTTCCATTGCCATTGTTCGTCGTTGAGCTGTGTGTATGAAAAGCGGATGCTGTGGCTAGCATAACAATTTAGCTTTCATACACTACATGGTGTTAACGTCCCAAAGCGAAATGGGCTACGCAATGGTGGAAGGCTCTGGAAATCCAATTTCTGCTCACAAAATTTACATTCCACTGAGAAAACTTCTGACGCAGTCGAGTGAATTCTTACTGGATTATACAAACAGAGTTTGTAGCCATCGTAAATTCCAATGTTCTGCTTTGTCCAATTCTTGGTTGAGCACTAAAACTTTCGTCTTGGTAAGCTCTAGTGCTGTAGACGTCCGCGTGGGAACACTTTCTGTGGTGAACACAAGTTTCTAGGCGTTTGGTTCAATGAAAACCTTTCATGGAATACGCACATTTTAAATTTAGTAAAATACTTGAGTAGAATTGTAGGATGTCTTTACAAAATTTCTAATTTGGTACCCGTTTGGTTAAAAATTTCAATTTATTATGCTCTTTTTTATTCCAAACTAACATACTGTATTCTCATATGGGGAACCACAACTTCTACAAATATTAATAAGTTGCTTGTTCTTCAAAAAAAAAAAGCTCTTAGAGCTATTGAAGGTTATTACGGTATATCGCGCGACTTGCCTACAGAACCCTTATTTAAAAAATATGCCATATTAGCCGCTAATCAGATTTACTACTTTCGTCTTCTGCAGTACATTCACCATAATAGGCTGTATACTACTCTACCTGATAGATCTACAGTAACGTATGACCTGTGAACACGAAAAAAACTTGTACCTATTACCCGAACCAACTATGGAAAACAGAAATTAACTTTTCAGGTGCCATCCCTAATCAACAACACACCAAATGTGGAATTTTCATTGGCACCTAAGGTATTTAAAAGGAACGTAAAACAATATTTAAATGAATATCCCCTATAATTGCAATGGTGGTAGTAACTGTATTTTTCTCATATGTAATCTTTTTTGTGTAAATATTTTTTGCTTTTAGTGTAAATATTTATGTTATTGACAGCGTGATCTGTTGATTTGTATATCCAATGAATACTGCATGTATTCATATCTTTTACATATCGTATGTAAGTGTTGCATAATGTTTTGTTTTATTTTATTTTACACTAGAGGTGTGTGCTGTTGTCTGTTGTTATCTGTTTTGGAAGCCAAGGCCCAGTCAGGCTTGTCGCCTTTTGCCTTGGCTTTCCCTTTCTTGTAAAAGAAAGAAATAAACTTTAACTCCAACTCCAACTTCGGGGAGGAAGGGAAGGAGGAGAGGGGGGGGGGGAGAGGGAGAAATGTTCAGGTGGCAGCGTGTGTACGCTCAATTTCTTGTACGCCATTATGGCCGCCCGGTACCCAAGTAGTCTGCGCGAAACGAGTACCTCAGATTGTTTCAAAATCTTGCAGTCTAGCGGCGCAATTTTCCCAGCATATAATGTATGTACGCAGTCTGCGAATCTTTAGTGATAAATCTGGGATGGTGCAAAACTACCATGGCGATGGCCTCCTCTTGCCGCTCTTCAATTTCCCCGAGCTGGTCAAAAAGTACATTGATCGTCTGCCCCTGATGCGCCACCGACATTGTCGAGACCCCACCTACAGGACCCGCAGTCCCGGGAAAAAGGCTCCCTCCAATTTAGATCTGCCCCTATTCATTATCTTGGCCCTGACACTCTTCTTTGCTGGATGATATTCCGGGTGCATATTTTTTAGGATGAGACACAGTCCAAAACTTGCCTCTCTATTATACAGGGATGTCTTGTTTTGCTTCCGCGTTTCAAAGCAGGTAATTTTTAAGTCTTCCAGTAACTTTCACGCAGCTTTTGTTCTCGAAAATACTGAGTTGAGAGGTGGGCCTCGTTAAGCTCCTACGTGGCATTTTGCACCCCCACTGCACTGATCGCTGTGTAGTTTTTTACAGCGACATTCCCAAAGCCTTTTTGTATGCTGGCGAGCGATTGGTGACCGAAAACGCGTTTCGTCTAAACATCTTTCAGCCCACAGCACGTCGATCCGACTAATTCCATTGTTTTTTAGTCAAATCAATACTTTTATATTCGCATCCACAAACTCAGATGACTAAAAAAAATACCGCGCATTCATTTATCTCGTGTTAAGAACAAACACAAAAATAAAATATCACGGCACAAATCTGCTTATAAGTAGTGATTTCCAGTTCCTGCCTTGCTTGAATCGTATATTGCACTTTTTTGAGGGCAATCCAGCATATCTACACTCTAGTATGGTTTCTGCACGCCCAGGAGCTGGCATGGCTGGCCTCGTTCCTGACCGTGTACGTGGTGGTGGACTCCACGCGGCTCTGGAGGCGGCTTTCGCTGTTGCTTCTGCTCGAGTTGCACATCACCCGCGTAAGGTCACTGTTTGTGTCACTCATGGCGTTTGCCTTCGCGGCATCGCTGGTGCTTCCGCCCACCTTCGTCACCTTCCTACTGGCTGCCTTCATCTGGCGTCTCGTGGACCATATGCGAGTATGCACTTCCACCTCACTTCTTGTTGCCAACACTGAGACTAATGAGAATGTACTACATTAACGCTAGTTCGGGAGGTTACGCAAAGAGTCTGATCGAAATGCTGTTTCCGTACTCCAGTTTCGGCTCGAGTGTTGTCGGAAATTGTCGGATGTGTACGGAAGGAAGCGGGAAAGATGGATCTATTCTTGATCGATAACAGCTAGGTAACTGATGGAAAGTGTGGCAGCTGACTGGTCCTTAATACCGTAGCCAGAACTGATTGAGTAATTATCAGTAATCTATAATTTTACAAAGTAAATTATTCGATATTAGTCATTGTTCCGTAGTCTACTGTACTAAAAGCGCTAAGGCATTGAGTCGTAGTCCATCGCAGCTTATAAAAACAGGTGATGCAAACAGAAAAATATCAGGGGCTGGCCTGCACCCTAATTGCCCTTACTTTGCCCTTCTCGGGGGACCAGATTGAAGGTTCAGCATTACAGTAAATACGGTTCAGTTGAATACAGTGAGTCCTGGAATTTAAATAAAAAACGCCAAAGTACAAAAGCCTCCAAACAAACAGACAGGGTAGGAGGAGGAGGAAGAGGAGGAGGAAAGGCAGGGAGGTTAACCGGTTTGCTACCCTGCACTGGCGGAAAGAGGTGAGTGGATATAAAAGTTGTTGGACAGGATAGGACTGGCAGAGCTATCAATGTGATCAATATGTGCAAAGTGTCCGACATTAGTAAGTATAACATGGAGAAAATCGAGCATGGTATAAAAAATAGTGGTAGCCTTAAAACGAAGAAGAGGAAATTAGGCATAGGCAAAAGTCAGGTATATGCGTTAAAGGATAAGGCGAGGAATGTCATTTCTAATGTACACAAGATAATTAAAGTAGCCTAGGGGTTCTATAGCCTAAGTAGTGAGGACAGTATTATGATTGGCAGTATTAAAGGGAAATTAGACGTTCCAGCAGCAATGAGGGAAGGAGCGAAGACGGTTTAGAAGAAAGGGGAAAGCAGCTGGGAAGGATGAAGTAGCTGTATATTTCTTGATTTACAAATCGGCGGGGGGGGGGGGGGGAGGGATCGTGCTAGAAAAACAGGCCACCCTGTATACGCAATTCCTTATGATATCGACGGTACCGGAATCATGAAAGAACGCTAATAGCCTAATTCATAAGAAATGGGACTCTAAAGACTTGAAAAATTTCAGATCAATCAACTTCATATCAGTTATCCGCAAGCAATTTACTGGTATAATTGCTAGTATAATCAGGACAAGCCTAGTCTTCAATCAATATCAGATGATTAAGCATATTTTCAGAACTGGTACTTAGTGTCCATCATATCCATACTATAAACCAAGTGATACAAAAATGCACGGAATATAACCAGCCCCTATACATAGCAACCATTCGTTACGAAATAACATTTGACTCAGTCTAAACACAGCAAGCATGTTGGCATTGCGAAATCAGGCTGTAGATGAGCCGCATGTGGAAGTACAGAAAGATATTTATAGTGGCTGCACAGCAATCGTATTTCTGTATAAAGAAAGTAATAAAAGTCCTGTAAAGAAAGGTGTTAGGGAAGGAGACACGATCTCCTCAGTCTATTCACAATTTGCTTAGAGGAGGTATCGAGAGACTTGGAATGGGAGCAGTTAAGGATAAATTTTCATGAATAATACCTCAGTAATCTGCGATTCGTTCATGACATTGCCTTGCTAAGTAACTTAGAGGATGAACTGCAAAGAATGACTCATGACCTAGAGAGGAAAAGCAGAAATGTAGGCCAATATAATATGCAGAAGGCTAAGGTAATGTTCAACAGTGTCTGGAAGGAACAGCAGTTTACAATCGGTAGCGAAGTACTGCAAATAGTAGGTGAATTTGTCTATTTAGGGAAGGAGGTAATAACCACAGATCCGGACCATAGAAGGGAAACAACCGGGATAATAAAATTAGGATAGAGTGTATTATTCAAGTACTCGCAGATTATGACTAGCAGCTTACCGGTGTCTCGCAACAGAAAAATATATAATAGTTTTATCTTACCTATACTCACCAAAGAGGATGAAAAGCAGAGGATAACGAAAAGGGTTCTGCCAGTGAAACTGCTGACGGACGAGTTAGGAACTCATCGAGGCACGCAAAGCATCGCGAAGACTCACGAGACACAAGCTAGAACTCCCGGTAAACACAAGAGCGTGCTAAACAGCTTGAGAGCAATTGTGCTTCAGTAACTATATAGGCCGACTGACTGTATGATCGAGGGTCCGCTGCCAACCATTGCTAACTTTCGTTTCCGATCAGAGCAAATGACGTTAAGGACAACGCAGAGAGCAATTGAACGGAAAATGGTAGGAGTAACGTTAAGATATAGGAAGTGTGCAGACTGAGTCAAAGAAGCAACACGAGTTACATGACATTCTAGAGGTAATCGACAAGAAGAAATGGGAATGGGCAGGGCATGCCGTGCGAATAGAGAATAACCGATGGTCGATAACGGTAACAAATTGGATTACAAAGGGAAGGAAAACACCCCGCCGCGGCCTTACAGAGGTGAGATGCCCGAATACTGTGCCGGGGTTCCCGGGTTCGATCCCGATAGCCGGCGACTGCGTTTCGATGGAGGCGAAAAGGAGCGGCGTCCATGTGCTGTGCGATGTCAGCGCACGTTAAAGATTTCCAGGTGATCAAAATTACTCCGTAGCCTCCACTATGGCTCCTCTTTCTCTTTTTTTACTTTTACTCCCACCTTCCTTCCTTCCCTTATGGCGCGGTCGGGTGTCCACAGAACAAGTGTGACAGATACTGCCCCTTTCCTTTCCTGTGAACCAATTATTATTATCACGGGAAGAAAAGCGTTGCAGGGGGCGGCAGGACAGATGAGGTTAAGAAATTCTCAGGGGTCTAGTGGGTGCAGACAGCACAGGACCGCGTTGATTTCAGTGGGTATAGGCCGGCTTATTATGATGATGACGAGCCCTGGAGTTTAAATCTTGATGAAATACTTTCTTCTCTTATAGGGCATTCTTACAGGCTTCAATTTGATCTTCTAGGAAAATCAGTAACGGGAACAGCTTAACATAGACCTGACGCGAAAGAAGTAACACAGCCAAGTACTAATTTTAGACAAGCGTATGTTTTCGACATGATGCTTTGTGGTACGGTATCTCACGGTGATGTATGTGGAGGTCACCGTCTCAAAGCTGCACATGGGATAAAAATATAGTTGAGATAAAACAGGCATGATCATCATTGAGCAACATGTGAGTCGAGATATATTGCTAACATATTACGGCATATTGGTAACTAATTTACCCATCTTTCAATCTGCCCTGAGTATCGCTGTATAAACGCGCAAGTTATCTGATCGTTGCCTGTAAGCCAGTCGTCTTTCAGGGTCCCGCGGGGTGCTAGAACTAGCCGCAAAATGTGGGTAGCGCGCTGCTTTCATTGATAGGTAATGTTCACGCTGGTATCTGATAAAGCGAAGGCCAGTTTGGTCAACATAAACTTGGCCACAAGTCAGCGTAATTTTACTATATTGCATCAGCATTGTACTCTGAATACTTTGGCTGGAATGTTTACGCCTACAGAACTGCTCTCACCTGAAGGTGCTCCTGCGTAAGCACTATTACCTCACTTTCGTTTGGCTGAAGTCTGCAAGAAAGGGTGGTTATATCGCGATTTCAGGTAAAATTGCCTGAATATTTCAAATAACCGAAACGAAAGACAGGGAGGTTAGTCAGGCATCGGTAACTTTGTATGAGGAGGAGTTCATTTTTTAGAACACAGACATAAGTTTTGAATTATGCTCATTTTTCTTCAGTTACCACGTGCCCTTAGAGCTCAGTCGAAAGCTCAACTGTACAAGCAAGTCCAAGCAGGTTTGCTTAGACGATTTTCCAATTGAAATTCTGGCCCACTCAGGCTTTTTTTATGATGAGGGCGGCCCGGTGATTGCAGGCCGTCTCCGTTTAATGAGCGGGGCTCACTAGGTGCAGCTGATCAGCCAGGTGAGCGGACCGCGGTGAAAATATTTATTTAAATGAAGTGAGAATGTTGTGAAGGGGAGGGTGATGCACTAGTCCGGAACTCCATTTTCGTAAGCTGCTGCCCTCGGTTCTTCCATAAGCTGGAGCTGACATCCTTCGTTGGAGCTAGATAGTGCACGTTACCTCCCACCTATTTTTGTGCGGTTCCCACCTATTTTATGCTATTTACAGCTTGCTTAGAGAGTGCTTAGAGAGCTTGCTAAGAGTAACCAATTCAATTCCAAGGGAAAGTAAGCGTAGCAGAGGGGGGCAGGAAATTAGGTGGGTCGATGCGATTAAGAAATTCGCAGGGGTCAAGTGAATGCAGATAGCACAGGACCGGTTTAATTTTAGGAAAATGGTAGCGGCCTTCGTTCTGCAGTGGGTACAGTCTGCCTGATGATATCCTCCCACCCCTGCCGCGTTGGCTGAGTTATGATATCAACAACTTGTTTTTGTTTTCAGCAGGCCCTTACAATGTGGCACAGGTCTGCCTTCTGCCCAGAAAATCTGCATTTGGATTCCATGGAATCCGGGTATATTTGCGGGGCACGAATAGTGAGGTCATGCCTGAGTCTGTAGCATACGGATGTAAATCTAATTTTTGCTAAAGTTTTTTTGCTGGTGAGACACACATCTGATGCTGCTGCTCTGGTCGATAGCTCAGGTGTTCTCTTCTATCCCAGCATTCGCGCTCGGGCTCATCCTTATCCGCTTCTTCGCCAGTAGCGCAGGTGGCTTTGGTGCCGAAGGCAGTTCCGCGGCAAGATCACTCTACTCAGCCGCTGCGTGATCATGAATCCTTGAGCTGTACCTATATCTGTAAATGATACGAACAGCTACATTTTAAATAGGATACCCTCCATTAAAACGTATGCAGCTGAAAAGCTTTGCTCGTGCAATTTGTCATGTTAATAAACTTGTACTTTTCGCCTCGAGGGTCCAGACATGGTATGAAGAGGCTGCGATCTTGAACGCGGCCGCAGATATTGCATGCGGCTCTCAATATCCCCGCAGGACGACATGGTGGTGGTTCAGGCACGTCTGAATCTGCGCGCAGCCGTTACGCCGAAGATGACGGGCGCAAGAAGGCATGATATCGACTCCTGCAATCCGTCGCAGTTGCCAACACCTCTCGGGCCCAGGTATCTCTCGAGTGGCAGCAACCGCGCTGACTCGAGGGCCAGCCAGGAGAATGTGCTGCCGGAACATCGGTTCCCTGTTTCGCTTATGCGGATCAATGAAATTTCGAGGCAGCTCACCAGAGCTTTCCGATCAGCCTGCACCGAGTCTCCCATATTGCGAGCTCTGCGTACCAAGGGGCTGTCCCGTTCTGCGGACGCTGTGGACAGCCAGATCAGGAGCGAGCTGTACAGTACCGGGTCGGATACAAGGAGCATGACATCCACACAAAAGGCAAATAATTTTTTTAGTAAACGAAAACTGCCACAGAATAAGCTTAAGAGGTCTCACCAGCGCGAATGCCGCCCGTATAGGTTTGCTTTGGTTTATGGGGTTTACGGCCCAAAGCGGCTCAGGTTATAAGAGACACCTAGAGCTTAGGGAATTTCGACCACCTGGTGTTCTTTAACGTGCGCTGACATCGCACAGCACGTAGGTGCCTTGCTTTCCGCCTCCATCGAAAAGCGGCTGCCTCATTTTTTTCGTTTTGTTTTTATCGTGATATTTTCACCTAAAATAATAAATTGTGTGTTTAGAGTGAACTTTTACTTTTGTTCACGTTAGGAAAGCACTGATGCAACGGCAAATAAGGAACGAAAGATGGAGGAACTACTCTGCTGCAATTTATTTACACATTATTGTTTTGAGCCCCTTTTTTATCCTCTCATTAAGCTTTCCAATCGTTTTTTGATCAATATTTTTTTGTTTCTGCGTTACACAGATGATCGCAGGGTGTCTGCGATTCATCCTTCAGCTGATTACCTGAGGCAAAGTGAAAAGATTTACGCGTTGCTAAAACTTTCTAAGGGAAGGAACGAAGTGAGAAAGATGCGCTTCGTTTGTGGGCACAGTGTGCAGCGAATCCATCAACTATTATAACTGCATTAACCGTATGGCAGATTATACGAAGCATCGTCTCAGGGCATTTCCCTCATTTACAAGCCGCTAGTGTACACGCACAGAACGCTGACGACGAAAGCGTGTAGCTAGCTGTGGCTAGGATCCTTTATTGTACTCTTAAAAACATGGCTTCTGATGAGGTCGAATTCTGCAGAAACCCTCTCACACAAAACTAAATGGGACAAAATTTCGCTCGCATTGTCATTCCTTGTTCGCACAAGTGGAAGAGCTCATACTTTCGTTCCAGGGTGGTATTTGCAATTTGGAGTTAAATACTGTCATCTATGAACACAAAACTTTCAAATTTCATTTGTCTTCGAGCTGGTGAGACCTCCTAATGAGAAAAAGTTAAACTGATGAGTGGCGAACTATTTCTTTTAACTTCGCGAGACCTGTATTAACACTGTAATTTGGTTTATGTAAATATTTACAGCTTATAATATGATCCTGCAATCAAAGAAGGAGAACACGAACAGAACATTATACTTCAGAAAAATCTATTTCCTACTCGGCCAAAACGGTGCTGACTATGAGGTCACTGCGCAACGTCTATATATTTTAGCGCATGATGAGCTGCATGCCGAAGGGAGCCCTCAGGTGATCTAGAATGAGCAAACAATTAGGCTCATTTTTAATGTGGTTACTATACTAACATACGCAACACAATTGGGGGTTGGCTACTGGTATGTAGCGCTACGAGTACCGTCTACCATTCTTGTCAATTGTAACCAGGCAGGCCACTGGTTTGACCACGCCCCATTTGCAGCAACGTTAACCCAAAGCTTTTGCGTTTAACTTGTCAAGTGTCACTATACCATTAGATATGGTGGCTGTGCAATGAGATACACAGGGTGCTTAACGGACATAAATTATTTAAGACATTTGAGGTAAGGCTGTTTGCAACCGAGCCCTTACTACACCACCGAAAACCATAAGGTCTCACAGGTGAGGAAAACGGTTCTTATCTTCCACCTAAGAAGCGTAACAAACTCCCTTGCCATGTTACCTTTCGAAAAGAAGCAGCATTAGACATATCTCGCAAAGCTAATCCGAAAGATTTTGCTCGCTGTATCGTTTCTCTCCACTGGGGACAAGAACCTCACGTAGAACCGAAATCAAGGACGATGTCTTCTACAATCTTTTATTTGTACGTATTGTAGCTCCATAGGCGATGTAATACGCGTGGCGATATACGAAACAGGGCAAGTAGTTGCGTATATATGTTCATACATGAACACATACATACACGTACATACAAACACACAAGCTGCAATATAAAATGAGCAAGCCATAGGTGTCAGTGACATTTATTGGCAGTCAAAAATTGTATAAATGAAAGTGAATGAACTGCAGCGAGCAGGGACTGCTCCTGTCTCGATACGAGAACTTCTATATGTCAGCTGATTGGCTCTGGAGGTTGTTGGTTTCTCTACATTGATTGCTGCCCCTCGATTTTTTTCATTCCTAGCGGTCTGGCACCGAGACGTCAGCAGTGAAGTTCCATCGAGTGAAGAGGTCCTCAGCAGGGTCATACACCAAGAGGCAACGTCGCCTATCTGCGCCACCGCTGACTTCCAGTTCCGGTAGAAGCATGCAGAGCGCTGGTCCCACGTTCCCGCGCTTCATTACTCCCACTCTGAATCTTCGAACCGGTTGGTACACGCCACAAAGCAAGATCAGCACTGGGCAGCCGTCCAGGGGAAGGGCGGGCCTGCCCTTACCGAGCGTCTCGTCGACTTCAACAGCACCGAAACGGACGAGGTCTCGAAGCCTTTTCTCAAAGGCGGAAAAGCCAGACAATTCAGGGTAATTAGACTCTTTCTGCGGTTAGCAAGCCGATTAAAGCTTGCCACTGCTTTGACCAAGCCCAATTGCACATTTATCAAAATATGTTGCATCTAACTTGCGAAATTTTGCTCCACCAATCTATGAGATTAGGGCTGAAGATGAGACTGGCAAAGTTCAGCGCGCGCCTTTTCTGACTGAAGACCCGTTTCTCACCTATTGAATTAAATCGAATCAAATCAAATTTTTATTTCCACCATGCACATTCCACAGATGGAGGACGACGGAAAAAAAGCTGCGAAGAGGTGGCTTGACGAGTCTGTAGGCCTAGTCAATGAGTGGTGTTTGGGCAACAACAATGAAATACATTCAAGCAAATAAAAAACACTTGATCAGTGCAGAACAAAAAGTAAAACAAGGGAGTCCGAGAAACAAAATCCCAGGATAAGCAAAATCATTTTTCATCTTCTGTAAACATAGATCGAAGCTTCGCAGTGGAGCAGATAAATAAGTCAAAGTTAGTAGACAGATAATGGTTTAACAGTGGTGGTAAAGAATAACAAGCGTTCCATGCCAGAGCTTAAACGGGGTGCAACGACTTTCCAATATTCTCTGTGTCTGGTAGCGTAATATTGCTCATTCTTTTCTAAATGCTCAGAGTATCAAGGTTATGTATATTATACCTGACTTCATATTTGAACCTAGTACTCAAACGATAGAGGTATAGATGGTAAGCCGTAATAACATGCGCTCTATGAAAAAAAAAAAAAAACCTGCGGTTGTTGCGTTGTAACCAGTGTTGTACACGTGGCGCAGGTATCGTTTCTGCATAACGTAAACTTTTTGTAGGTTGGAGGATGTGGTTGTACCCCAGACAAGTTGGCAATAGTTAACGTGTGAGTATAAAAGGGAATTATAGACCAATAGTTTAAGTTTTGAAAAAAGAATGTATCTGAGACGACCGATTATTCAAGTTATTCGAGCTAGATTTGTCACTAGTAAGTTCACATGAGGTTCCCAGGACATGTGCGCAGTAAATGCAACACCAAGGCATTTGAAATGTTTAACTATGTCAACAGAACGAGAGTTAAAATAATATCGGCATGAGGCAGGATTGGCTTATTCTTTGCCCGAAAGATAACCGCTTTTGTTTTATTCTCGTTAACCCTCATAGAATTATATGAGGATCATTGTTCTAGCTGAACTATTGTGTCATTACAATTAGAGATAACGTGATCAATGTCCCTCGCCAATATCTATACGTGCGTGCCTACCCTGCGCCAAGCGACGCTGCTTTCGAAACAAAAAAAAAATTATTTCGAAGCATCTGCGCCTCTTGTGCTAAGAAACGTTTCTGTTTATGCCTGGAGAGAAGTTCTGTAAGTTTCCAGCCTATTCCCTAACTGTTTTTACCGGGCAGTGTTCTTATCAGCTTCCTTCTCCTTGGCAGCACCAGTGCGGCTACGGTGGGCGGCTCTACTGTGATTAAGTTAAATGAAAACTGGAAAGCGCATGGTATGAGAAATAGTAATTGCCCACACTCCTCAACTAGCGGGCCGATCGTTAGCGAATTCAAGGACGTGGATGTCACCATGAACTACTGGAAGCCTCTTTTTCATATTAGAACCTTTGGTGGGTCTTCTGCTACTGCGAAAACCGCTCACTCTAGAGAACGTAGAAAATTATTCGGCATCTTCAGCCGTAAAGTTTCTTCCGATGAGAGGCACTCGACCTCGTTTATTCTTTGTATCTTCGCAGATTGCGCTGCCAATTTAAACTATTCTAATCTGTTGATGAAAAAAATAAAATGTTTATAAGTCCAGGTCATTCACAGATAATGACTACATATGGAGGTCCTCAAGAACGTTCTCATGTTCCATGCTTGGATTTATAGGAGACAGGCGAAAGCGCAAATGCAAACATTATATATAAACATCTTCCATGAACTTGCAGCGAAAATTAAGCTCACTTTTCCGAGTTTTTGTAATAAACCATGAAATTGTTTATTGAAACATACGTCACCTTATTACGTTTATATTGTATTCCTCATAACCGATTTTCCTTTTGGACATTGCACTACATATATCATATATGCCATAATTATACGTGGACGTTTTTCGTCTTAGTCAGGTTCTCAATGACTTAACTTTAATAAAAGAATTGAGATAATCTGAGAAAGAACACTGAGTGACTGCGTAGAGATCCTAGCAACGTTTACTCCCTTTCTAGGGCTGCGATGACGGAAGGGTAACTTCTTCAAACTCGTAAAAGTGAAAATGGAGCAAAGCAGATATATCGGCAACAGCGCGCTTAGTGGCTCGCCATGAGCTGGCCGCAGCTTTTCTGTCATTTCCTGTAAGAACAGAATTCCGGCAGTATAGTACAGGTGAATAGGTTTTGTAAGCTTGGCCACCCTGCGTTTAAGATCCCATGCACATGAAATATCTTGTCTAAACTTCTGACCTTGAAATTACAACAAAACGTGCAAGAACTTCGGGCGTTAGTTCTTACACTGTTCGTCGCGTCAACGAAGAGCAACCACAACTACAAAGAGCCTGAAACGAGTAATCAAGTTTCAATGCAGAAATGCAACGCGCGATGAAGGCGATCTGTCCTCGAAGGGTAGTGCTCTACTACGCTGCCCTTCGCTTCAGTGTCTATCTGACCGCGAGAAACATCTGAAAACAGCCTTCGTCTTCGTTATTGTGTCTGGGGGCGCAATCAGCGGCACCCCATGTTGCCGGAATATTGGTAATTGTACTCGGAAGCACAGCAAGCGCCGCGAAAACCAATGCAGACGTGACAAAGGTTTTTGCATACGCCACGAAAGTCACTCCTGACGCCAGCGCCACCGCATATCCACTGAAGTCATGGGCTGACGCTGGTGCATAAGCTCCATGCAGAGCCTTTATCACAAATGCAATCTCTGTGAGTTTCTTGCAGTAGAGTAATCTTAACGTTTTAGGCTCCTTTAAGATAATATTGTCGTTCTTCCAAGCATCACAGAAGATCAAGGTATTGAGGCTTTGTACACACAGGGCGGCGAGCTTCTCTAAAAAAATCTCCCCATCTTCCCGGCTGTCCATGAACAGTGCTGCAGACATCTAATCCTTGTCCGCTGCTTTTTTCCTTCGCATTGCTTCCAAGGTTTAGTTTACATTCGCTTTCGTTACCGGCGCACAGCCCAGTTCATCTACTCCGCTGTCTCGTTATTAGAGTCCCGGTTACTTCGGTTACTGCATAGATCAGTGTATAACACCTCGGCTACGTTAACTACCTTATTTATATTAGCAATGACTTTGCCCTGCTCGTGCTGTAGCGCATAATTTTCATTCCTTCTTATGCCTCAACATTTATCCGCCTGGTGCTTGCAGGACTAGCAAAGCGAAAATAACGAATAGAACTACGGGGGCGCAAGACGAAACCTCCGCTTTTTTCTGGACATTTTTTAGTTGTTAGTTTTCCTGTGAACGCTATGAAAGATTGACTAATCAAATAGCGCATCAAACGATGCTTTTAACTAGAATCTTCAGTTTAGACTTTTAGGCATTACAGTTTAGATAAACCAGTTTATAATTAAAAAAACAGTATATTTGAGCAGGACATTTGAATTTTCTGTTGTTGTTTCTTTTGTCTTTAAAAGAAAAATGAAGCATTGCTTTTTCCCGTCTGGTGGCTCTTCAGACGCAGGAGTTTTACTCTCGCATGTTCTTGTAGATTGATTCTGGACATATAGGGAAATATTAGTGTTGCAGGGAGTTTATGGTGCCCCTAACACGAACATGCTGTTTATCACGAAAAGCTGAGGGTTGATGAATGAAGCATAAGTGGCGGTAATAGATGTAATATTCTTTGGGGAATGTAGTGCAGACGCTGGATCAGCAGATCACTGCACCACACAGTGACTTCATCAGCGTACAATAAGAACCTAATGTCTCCGGAAGAACGTTATTTATTTGTCATGAGATAGGAATCGAGGCGATAGTAAATAAATCTGGTGTGGCCACTGATGAATGCTGCGGCCACGGACGAATGAGTACGAAGGCGCCACCACTGAGGCATTCCGGAGATGGACTGCCTTCAAGAAAGGATTTTACAACAAAGCGCTCTTCGTTCGGAACAACAATTGGTAGTTACCATTATTAGGGACAAGGAGGGTGCAGTGTGGGCCAGAGAAAAAACTCGAGTTAATCGCTTTTTGAAGAAATCAAGAAGAAGAAATGACCACGGACAGGGCATGTTGAGCGGAGGGAGGATACCAGATGGTCGCTGAGGGTAATATTAGATTTCAAGGGAAGGCAGGTGTAGCCGGGGGTTGGATGAAAGCCAGATGGGCGAATAAGATTATGAAGGTTGTGGGGGTCAAGTGGATGCAGGTAACCCAGAACCGGGTTAATTGGAGGAATATGGGGAGGCCCATGCCCTGCAATTGGTATAGTCCGGCTGTTTCTGCTGCTGCTGATGATGATGATGATGATAATTGTGCTCTTCGTGCATGCCATTGTCTAAAAGCGCTAAAAGGTTGTAATTACAGTAGACGACATCTGTTTACTTATTACACGTGAACCATTTATCCTCATTGTCCTCTATTTTTGCGTTTCTTCTAACATTCATTTATTTGCAGACGCGTTCACATAACAAGGCATCTAACTTGGTCTTTTCACATCACTTCCGTAATTAACAATGCCAACCGCGCTCTCGGCTACCTTCGTCGTAACTTTTTTTCTGCTCCCATCACACTTAAACTTCTGCTCTACAAATCTCTAGTTCGCAGTAAGTTGGAATATGCTGCATCCATCATTGATCATCAGCGTTTTTGTTCAGCGTCAGCTAATATTGTATGATTAGAATTGTAACACCCTGTACATAACTGCATATCTACTGCACTCTATATATATCTATTGTATTCTACCACTCCCCTCTTAAATGCCTCGGGCCTTGAGGTTAAAATAAATGAAATGAAATGAATTATGTGGTATACTATATGCAGTGATTCGTTTAAGGCCTTTATTTACATGTTACACGCGAAAACTTTATCCCTGCAGTATGTGATATACTGTAGTGCGGTTGCCGTTCAGGTCACAATCCAGCGGAAGCGATGTGTCCAGTCTTCGCTGGATATCCGCTTCTTCGAGTAAGGGGAACTCGCCCGACGTCAGTGCCACGAAGGAAGAGACAGTCCGCGAGCGGACTGTCTTTCAGGTCAAGCAGTTCCCGGCAAGGGAAAGAGAAGGTATGGCAGCTGTAGTCAGGTGACAATGAAATGCCCACTTACTTTCATGCCCTCCCGTCTGTCACACTGAACTGCCGTTGGGACATGCTCCAGTGTGTCGCTTGTTTCTCTAGATCAGAAATATTTTAGAAAGCCTCTGAACCATCTTCTTGGTTCAGTTGCGTCCGTGGCGCACGTAACTATGGCAGTGACTGTACCACACGGCATGACATAATCTGATGGCACTGATAAGCAATGTGAGCCCCTAATCCAGTTGTGAGAATTCTGAATAATACCTTCGAAATTTGAAAATCATATTCAGAGGCACACAATTATAGTTCACACTTGACATCCGCCTTTAAGAGTATGACGCGATAGCGCAGCCTACCACCCCACGTATAAAGCCCCGCTTTAATCAAACCGTAGCGTGCCTACGTGGTCTAGGGGTAACGCGAATAAGATGTTAAGGCAGGCTGATTCTGATATCACCCTCCCATGTGAAAAAATAGGACCTTGTTAACAGTTCCTGCCAAATATAACATCAGGCAAACACATCGTCCAGTCAGTGCGCATAGCCATGTGAGCTGCCAGCGCTATTCTTGTGATTTTTTGCTGACAACGCCAGCGTCGACGCCTCGGAGAAACGTATGCTTCCAATGGGTCCGCAGTTTACAAAGAATGGTTGTTTATCGAAGGAGTCTGAGCAATGGTGCTATCATCCCAAAACTTCGAAATATCCGAAAACACCAGTACGCTTTGTGTTTTAGTATTGCGTGCACTCGCTAAACAAGGCTAGTTCAAGAATTCGCATTCTTTGGTAACTCCAGCACATGATCAATATAGCGCAGTACCGTAGTAGATAACACAAGTGATTTCACGAATTTTTAGATTCCGCATCCTTCTTAGATTAGATTATTTGTCGACGATTGTATAGCTTGCAAAATTGAATTGCCGTGATACGGAAATTCTGCAGCAAGATTTAAACAACAACAACCTAGTCTTGGGAGCTACAGTTAAATACTGAGAAATGTAATCATCTAACATTTTCGATAAAAAAGGGTAATAGCTTTCGTTCGAAATTGAAAATAGTATGCTGAAACTAAAGGCCGAACTAAAATACCTAAGTGTTACTTTCTGAGATCTCACATGCCATCAACACGTAAATAAGAGAAATCCTTAACTTAGTAAACCATACACCTCGTAATGCTGCCCATAAATTAAAACTTCCAACTTATAAGGCTCTGGTAAGGCCGCACTTGGAGCACGCTCGTCGTATGGAATCCCAATCAACGCAATTTCATCTACAAGATCGGTAGCTGTTATTAAAAACGTTTACAAAACCGGGAAGCCAAGTTCATATTAAAGCCATATTCAAGAGACGCGCAAACATCACTGAAATGAAAACCACAGTCGGACTAAAACTATTGGCGGAAAGGCAAAAAAGTAGGATAAATCTGATGCACTCCATATATTATACAATGACAAAAAGGGAGAGGCAAAATATATTCAAGCCCTGTCAGCTGGAAGGGACCACGAAAATAAGATTCGCAAAATTAAGTGCAACACAAATTACATGAAATTCCTCTCTTTTTTTTTTTCCTAAAAACAATCACTGAACGGAATAAGCTTCCGGCGCATGTGGCGGGCGCTAGTAGCAACACGTTTGTTTCCTCACTGAACGAGATCTAGTCCCACGCACTGTAGTTGTTTGTTTCTGTATCTGTTCACAAGATCTGTTTGCACTTTTTTTGCATACCTTGATGCTGTCTGTGAAATTTATTCCCCTGCTGTAACGCCTTGGGACTGCAGGGTGCATAGTAAATAAATAAATAAATAGAATCGTTGAGCCCATCAGTTGAACACCAAAGCCACTTAGCCAGCGTAACAAGACTCATGTGAAGGTTATGCTTTTGAGCCGAGTTCGCGAATAAGACCACTCGCAAGCCCGACATGTGCGCCTTTTCTGGGCATAAATTCACTCCGAGGGCCACGCCGAGGTAGTGCAACGGTTAGGGCTCTCGACTTCTGAGCCCAAGGATGCAGGAATGAATGCCATATGCAAGGCTTCCGTTTGTTGTGCGATGTCAGTGCACGTTAAAGAACCCCAGATGGTCGAAATTTCCGGAACCCTCCACTACGGCGTCTCTCATAGCCTGAGTCGCTTTGGGACATTAAATCCCACAAACCAAAAAGAAAAAGGGATAATCTATTTTATGCGTTCAAACTTAGCCTGTAAACAGTTCTGCCAGGGCTCAGTGCATGTTACGTACCAACTGTATATTTTTACATGAGTACACTTTTTTTATACTTTTCAGGTCACATTGGTGACACGTCAAGACATGAGCTCGGAGAAACGTATGTTTCCAAGGGGTCTGCAGTTTGCAAAGAATCGTTTTTCTTCATAGTGCCTAGGTAGAAAAGTACCGTATGACATCTGCCAGAGGGCTCTGAGTATGGGTGCGAATATCCGAAAACTTCCAATGGTGATGCAAATATCTAATGCTCGAGCGAATCAGTTACTGTATATTCAAAATTATTCGAAATGAGTCGACTATGTACTAAGGATTATGAATTCTTTTTCAACATAAGAATGCTTGAAGCACATCATAATAATATTCGTTGATGAATGTTCCAAGAACAAGACCAACGCAAACAGCACGTATAATTCTGCAATGATTGGTGCGGACGGTAAGAACAGATCAGCTCTTCACCACCGAGAGCATCACAAGGCCGGTGCATCGCCTTCTTTCCATGCAGCGAACGTCATGACAACAGGATTCGCCGTGATGGGCAGATGAACCAACGAGCCCACATCTGACTGAAGTCACATGGTGTCACCTCACTATGTTACTCATTCGCGTGCGCACAAACCCATTTGCATACCCATCATTGCCCATACGGTAATCGTGACGTTCGTCGCTGAGAAAGAAGGTGATGCGCCGCTTTTGTTAACCGCTGGGGGGTGACAATTAGCTCAGTTAAGTGATTCGTTCATGTGCCTGTGTTCATAATGCTCTTGCATGGCTTATATTGGGGCTGCATGGACAACATGGCTAGCTCAGAGAGGTCTAATCTCTTATTTTATAGCTTTTTTTTTCTTGCACCTCCTCTTTCTCGTAAGCAAATGTTTGCCATCTCATCTCCTGAGATGGGGATCTTGTATACACTCGGTCATCATTGATGGGAAAAATTATTTTAGTGCAAATGTACTATTTCACGAGGTCTACCCGGGCCTTCAGGATGAGCGCCACAGACACAGCGCCTTTCTTTCCTTGTAAACCAATTTCTAATGAAAGCATTAGTAGGGTATGTAAAAATGATAAATCGTGATGATGGTAATTACCAACATGGTAATAAAATAATATTTTATGATAATTAGTGGGATAAAAGAATAAAAGAAAAACTAAAAATAACAAAAATAAATAAATAAATAATATAGCATCTTGCTGCGCCTCATGGTTGCCTGCATAGGCGCACTGCGCAATCTACGGTGCGTCAGACCACACTAGGATAAGCGTAACCAAATCGAAATTTAAAGAAAAAAAAAGTAAATAGCGACCAACAGCTTAAATTTATTAAACCGTGTTTTCCCGCGTCTCACTCGGTGTAACCTTATTTGAAACCCTAGTAATTTTTTTTCTTTGGGTTAACTTGAGGCTCATAGTTTACATACCAAGGTTACAGCACTTTAATAGTGATTTTTGGTGTAGATTTATCGGCGCATTTTACAATCCCGGATGCACTGTTTTGCAGTATTACTCGTTTGGCACAACTGTTCTGAAGAGTAGCGAAAGTTAAAGTTCTGTTATTATTAGATTCGGTATACAGCGAAGCTACACTATGCGCATTCGGTTCGTGGCAGAGCTACTCTATTCATATCTAAGTTTGGAAATATAATAAGATATTATTCGCGCTCCTGGGATTATTCGCGCTCCTGGGATGGATGACTCTGAGGACTTCATATTTTGTTTGGCTCAAACTTATCCTACAAACCGTCTCTCGGGCAAGCAGGTATTTTTTGTTTCGCGTCATTATGTTTTTGAGCGTGATTGTAGACCAGGTTCAGAAATGACTTGCCCTTTTATCGAGCTCTCATGAAATCAGCTTAGTGAGCTGACAGTTTACACATAGTGCATAGTAAACTACAGATTTTACGATTTGTGACTGATGGCAATTACTGTGTTCAGAATACGGAACCTTAAGTTAGAATCACCCGATCGCATTCAGGTTTAGAGTTTATAAATAGATTATAGATGTTTTAATACCCTCTACCCCATATCTGTGTCCAGGGTGTACAGGCGAATACAGACTGTGCTGGTGGTAGGCGTGGCCTACACTTGTCTCGTGGCTACCGAGTGCAGCTTCAGAAGTACAGCCAGGCTCATCATCGACGACGTCTACGCCGCGTAAGACACCGCATTCAATATTTCACAACCCATGCATGTGAACCAAATGAGCATGCACCCTCTGCGGCCTTTATTAAAGATTCGTCAAAGAAGCTTGCTCCTTCCCTACAGGCTCAATAACACTGGAAATACAGCCATGCATTGCTGATAAGCCTTGCAGTCACTATCAGGGTGTTATCCTCCTGTGCATTTACCATCTACCAGTCCGATATAAAAGGAAGTGCAGTATTGTCCATCCCAAACTCCTTGAAAACCTGCTTCTGACAGTAAACCTTCACTTATGAAAGCATTTTCTGCCGTTCGGCGCCATAACAGCACACATTTGAAGAAGAGAGCAACTGTGTACGAGTAACGACGGATATTGTATGAGCAATAAATTAGGAATAAACTGAGAACGAATTTGTTTGGCCATGAAAGGAAATTATAAATGTTAGCTATTTGATAATGGTGGTTGAGAATATATTTTACTTCGGATCATAGTTCTAGCTCCTGGCAGAATGAGACTACGGTATACGCTACAACCCAGCTTAGAGAATAATAATTACGACCATTATTTTCTGGACCAAAATACGAAATATTATACCTTCTCTCGTTTATTCCTCCATCTTTAATTCAGTGGACACTTCACCTGCGTAGATGGGCCTTACAACGTTATATGCCAATTACGTATTTTAGATTTTTACTTTATTTTGAAAAGGCAAGAACTCTCTTTTTGTGTCTGTGTGTTTTCTCTTTCCACTGTCGCACATGCAGCCAGAAGAAACCGAGCCCGCTCAACATGTCCTCGTACCTGGTCATCCTTTTCGCCGTGCCTCTGATTTCGATCGTGGTGTTTTGGGTCTTCATCTACCGTTTCTACCTCACCGACAAGTGCGTTAGGAACACCGCTTTAGAGAGTAGAATATTTTGTAACCCTTCTGTTAAGGGGCCTAGCTCCACTGTCACTTGAATTACACCATGAACAGGACATGCTTCCTTGGCCTGCAACAAGGTACCAACTCTCCTGAGACCGTATTCGGAGCTTGCGTCGTTATCGAAAGTGTCGCTATCTCACGTGACCTCGAGTCATCTGATTGGCGGAAACGCCGGAACATGATGTTGCCACCTCTTCCTGTTCCGCAGTGGCAACACCCGGTTCCGGCGTTTCGACCAATCAGATGACTCGAGGTCACGTGAGATAGCAACACTTCGATAATGACGCAAACCCTGAATATGGGCCCTGTGCTCGCAGAATTTGTCTCAAATGAAGGCACACCACTCCTTCCCTCATGCATAGTTCGAGGATCTACTACGAATCTTAAGCGATTCCACATACACCCTAAAATATGTGGTAGAAATGCTATAAAATTACAGCACGTGATAAAATTTTATATAAATTTAGCATTGAAGGGGAGAGCTAGAATCTCTATAAAGTCACCAATTTTGTTGCAACTTTCTTCTCTCACTAGTCGAGGCTTTTATAGAAAACATTGTCACATATTCGGTGGCTCGGAGGTGGCAATAAGAAGGCAAGGAGCTTTTAAAAATGACAGGGGGCTAGCCCAAAGGAAACGGCTCGAATTACACAGACGCGGAAGCGCGAGTGACACTTGTCGTCCTTTGTTCTTCAGTCATGCTAGGTGGCATTACCCCCCCCCCCCCCCCCCTTTTCCTCCCGCTTCCGAAAAAAAAAAGAATGAAGAAAAATGAAGAACGCGAGAATGAACAGTACGGAAATCAAGACAGGCAAAAAACAAGACATGCTGACATCGGTGGCCGTGCGTTAACAAAATAGTACGGCTTAAGCTGCACAATGTGCGCCATGTCGAAGCTGGGCTTTTGACGTTTTGGTTGTGTCGACTCCGGAGCCATCTGTAATCACTTCATAGCTTGATGTCACGGACACTGCGTAACACTTTGTAGGGCTCAAAGTAACGGGGAAGAAGTTTCTCAAACAAGCCTTGGAGGCGGACTGGTGTCCACACCCAGATTTGGTCGCCCAGTTGATAGCCAACATAGATCAAAGAAAAACATACGTAGATTTGGTTTATTGTCCCACTTGATTCATTTAGTGCGAGTTAGCTTCGATAACGCCTAAGCGAGCTCTTAAACTTAAGCGAGCTCTGGGAATTAAAGAAGGGGAACTGCAAAATAATAATGCATTTGGAAGTGCAAAAACGTTGATCTTAAAGATCTTACTTATGAATGCGTGATCCAATACACGTAAATCAACTGCCTTACTAAAATGAGGACATTTTGCTCCCTCAATGTTATGCTACGGGCACGGCGCCTATTTTCCCATTGCTTATACACGACATTTCTTTCTCAAAGCATAGCCTTATCGATTTTATAACATATAAAAGCAATTTAATGTAACCGTTTTTAAGCACTGAAATTTTATAGTTGCTAATAATTCATCCTACGTCATTGCATCTTCTGTGAGGAGACTTCTGTATCACTGAAAACGTGTAGAGCAGCTCCGCAGCCCTGACTGCTGCCCCTCCGACGCCGACAATGAACACTGCATTTAACAAAACTTGAAGTTGGGCTAGATGGTGCATTGCAACTCGACTGAAGATAAAGCGCACAGGAAGACGCACACAAGAGAAGAAGACACAGGACACGCGCTAACTCTCACCTGGTTTATTTGCAGCAATAACAGCAAATATATGCTGAAAAGGGGTCATGCGCAGTACATATCAATAACATAAAGACAGAGTCAAAATAAGGAATATTACAAAATATGATCAAGGAATATCACAAAACACGATCAAGAAAACTGATCTCTGCCTTCCAGAGCCGCACCGACGTATCGCTGACACACCTATCTCCCCTTTTCCCGATATGGAATGCCTCCAAAAGCTCTCGCGCTGTCTTATCACGGCCTCTGCGCAGAATCTTAATGTTATCCAGTCGCGGCCCGCACGCAGTGCAGTTCGCGCAATGCGCTGCCAAATTTGACCCTCCACCCCTGCTCGATCATTGATACAGCGCCCGGTCTGGCCAATGTAGGCCTTCCCACAGGTCAGCGGGATCTCATATACGACCCCCATGCAGCAGTCGGCAAACCGCTTAGCATGTTTTTTCTCACAACCGCTCGGTTTTCCAACACGCGAAATGCGTGAGCACAGCTCCGCCGTCTTCTTCGGAGCGGAGAACACCGCCGGCACGCCATGTCTGTTCGCCACTTTCTTCACGTGGTGCGCAACCTTATGCATATACGGTACCACAACAGGTTTAGCCGTATTTCTCACCGGAGCAGTTTTTTTCCCAAACATGGCTCGCTTGGTTTTCTGGAGCAGGGCTTCCGTCACTGACATAATGACCGCGCAGGGGTAACCAGCAGGCAGCAACCGCTGTATTTGCCTATTAAAACTCGACTGCACAGCATGCGGGCACGACTTCGTGAGGGCAGACCCTAAGCATTGGCTAGCGATAGCTCTTTTAACAGTTTTAGAATGTGCCGAAGAGTAGGGCAAAAGTTGTTTCTGTGCCCGCGGAGCGTACAACCAAAAAACATGACCATTCCCTAAAGAAACGTTAATATCTAAAACCTGCAATGAACCCTGCGAAGGAAGTTCATGAGTGAAAACCAGACCTCTCCCATTCTGCCGAAAGTCGTCCAAAATCCCACCCACCGCGCCAGTGTACGTCGAGTTTGGAAGCTTGTTAATAATAATCAGAAAATCATCCACGTACCGAAATACCTTTAGCACACCTTTCCCATTAAAGCTCTGCTCAAGGGCGCGGTCAACAAAAGCTAAAAACACATTACAAAGAACCGGGGCAACACAAGAACCAATGCATATCCCTTGTTTCTGGCGATAAAATCTGTTCTCAAAAGAGATAAACGTAACACCAATATAAAACTCAAGCACACGTATAAAATTATCCACTGTTAGACCACTAGAGTTCTGAAATCGCACAACCCCACTTTCTTCAATAGCATCTCTAACAGCAACAAACAGGGCAGCATGAGGCACGGAATAAAATAAATCTTCCACGTCTACAGAGAATACATAGCCAATCGACGCATTATCCTCGAGAAAGCTCACTACTTCATTCGAATTCTTCGTTAAAAAGGGGTCTTGAATCTGCAGTGCATTTAAATGCTTTTGAAGGCACTTGCTTAATACATGCTGCCAAGTACCATTTTCACTAACAACTGACCTAAAAGGCATATTCAGCTTATGTGTTTTAGCCGTAAAGAAAACTGAGAGAGCATTGCACCTAGTACTAACAATATCATTTGCTAACCTGTCGAGAACCAAGTCTTTGCACAAGGCAGCCGCTTTACCCTTCACTCTAGTGGCGCTGGACTTTACTTCCTCGAAATTCTTGGCGATCGCATCTTGCGCTCCCCTGTGGTATTCCTCTTCAGTCAACACCACGAAGCCTCCTTCCTTGTCCGACTGAAGCAGTCGTAACTTATTGTGCTGGAAGAAGGATACAACCTTCCCCCACCCATCCTTGGAACGGCCTGCATAGGTCCTGACAGTTTTCATCAGCGCGTCCACACCATCAAGTAGGCATCTTTGTTGGTCTTCTCCTGCAGCCTTCCTAGCTATTTGCCGATTCAGCGCGAGCAATTCATGACCCGGTACACTTGGTTCCTGACAGAATTTGGGACCCTTGCTTAAAATATTGGAAATGTCCCCCGGCAACACCGCATCTCCAACCACTCAGTAGCCCGACGAACACTGCTCTGCCTGCCCTCAGTCGAATGCAAGGCTTGGTTCGAGGTTTGGGCCCAGAGGAATTCCGTCAGATTAGCCGAACACTACAGAACGAACACTACATTATATTTCACTTCGTCGTCATCACTACCTACACCTTACTTGCCTTACCGGGCCTACGTGGTTGCCAAACCCCAGCGAGGACCTGTAGTGATCCGTGGCCTTGCTGACAATCGATATATTGGACGCCACTGTATTCATACTGTCAATTAAAGTATTCCCCCCCCCCTCTTGTATGGGGAGAACGCATTATGAGCATTTATACTTGATACGCATTATGACTTATCTGGTATGATACTCAATTACACTAAAGGCAATTGATCTTCTCAACGAGGGAATCTGCGAAGCAAAAATCCCTGTTCTTTATAATATATTCACTGGGGTTTGTCACGTCGAGCGCTCAGCAGTAGTTTCGACCAAAAGCTAACAATAATAGAAATAATAGCGGTTTTTTCATGTTTCAGAGTATTTGTACGTCTTCCCTTCCTGAATTACGAATGTAATTCAGGCAATGAAATACCAAATTTACTAAGCGAACAAGCATGACAGTGAACAATACGGGAGACCTTGTTGAAAATCACAATAGTGTATTCATGAATGGCATATATCTTATATTTCAGGGACGTCAGTCATACTGAAGATTACGCCTTTGCCATGCATGAGGTCATCAAGGAAAAATGGGAACGGCAACGTCCAATCACGTATGTGTTTCTAAGGAGCAGCGTTCGCAGCCGGTTTCAGCACTTCTGTTAGCGAATGTTGTCATCACTCATCAAACCTCAATCAACACATGTTTACATGCGTTTACGACAGTTCTGAGTTTATTATGCACCCACTAAAGCGCTCAGAATACTTCGACATTACCATACTAAAAAGCAGCGCTTTGAAGAGTCTAGCTTCCGTAGAGTAGGGACCACGTGAAGAGAGTGGTAAATATTTGGCAGTGACCAAAGATTGAAGCGAAAGAAAACGGATCAGCTTCACGAGTCATATAAACACATTCCGAGACTCTTAGTGAAGGAAATACATCAAGCTATCCAGGAGGAGAATATAATTGTAGAGGATTTAAAGCATTGCGGCCTTGCACATAAAATGACGGTCTGCCGTTTTGATCAGGAAGCCTTCGGACCTTTCCTTGGACTTTTCTTTTCCGGCATTTTTTTTTCTAGTGCGTTGTGGTGCAACTGGAAATATATTCAATGATAAATTCTGTTGCTTCAATGTTATGTTGCTTTATCATTCCATCACACACAACTATGAAGCTCAAATTACCCAGCGCCCTCTACTACGGCAACCCTCAAAGTTTCAGTCATATGAGGGTATTAAACACCATAATAAAAACGAAACAAAACAAAACATCTATGCCAAAGTTTTGGCTTTATCCGAGGTAATTTCATGCTATCATTGGCCCTCTGACAGTGACCTTTGTCGATCTGTGCCTAATACAACCTTTCAAGTAACAATCAATTGCAAACTCCTAAGGCATTGCATCTAGGAGCTTTCTAAGTGGTATGCCTCTAAAACATGTTCAGCAGTTTCAATTTAACAACATAGGAGTCAATGGGCAGAAAAAAATACGAGCGCAACCTCGGAGAAATAGGCGAATCTCAGTCGGGAATGACTTAAAGTGTTGCCATGAAAGATTACAATGGTTAACCCAATGTATGGTTTTATCTCACTTACGTGATGCACTTTAATCTCTCCTGCAGTGCAAAGGAGATCGTGGGCCTCCTGATGCTGTTTGGAATCGGCCTTTCGCTTGCAATTGATACAGGCCGTTGCTTGGGGTACGTTTGCCTCTAGAAAATACCCATTGCCTTGGACTAATCATATATTCCTATATATACATTATCCCTTTATATTTCCGTCACTAAGTACTCTCGCTGAAAAGTAAACAATATGTATATTTTTTCGGTTGCTCAGAAGTAACCCTGGATCTGCTCTCGGCACATTCGTTTTAGAGCTAAAAGATGGCCGCGATATATACGCGATAGCGTAGGTTACCAGTCCAGTTTCGAAGCCAGAGTTAAAGGCTTATACTCTATCAGCTGGGACGAGAGGTTAGCACGAGTAAACAGATCACTTCCTTCACCCTGCTCAATTCTTGGAGAAATTTTTCGTTTCGATGCTCAAAACAGTCGTCGAAGCAACTAACCTTCCTTCAAAGACCTAGCAAATGTTGTTTATAGTAAAACTTATGCTTAGGCTTGCAGTGTTCCGGCAATGAAAAAAAAAAAAAAAGGCCTTCGAAACTGAAGTGCGGCACCACATCCCTGCTTTCTTTCTTTTTGTTGTTTTCCTACTGCACGCCACCAGTCCTTGTGCGTTGGCCTGACGATTCAGGGTTGACTAAAACTGATGATGTGAATAATAAAAGGCTACCTAAATACGGGTCACTACTGAGTATTGGATGTTATTGTGCCTGGGAGAGAATAAATAGTGTGCATGATTAAGGTAACATACAGAAAGCGAGAAAAGTGTGTCAATAAAAAAATGCAAGTTGTAGTCGAAATCGCGAAGAAGAAATGGGCAGGTTATGTAATGGGAAGGTAAGATATGCTTTGTGCGCTATGGATGATTGGATTATAAGAAGATGCATGCGTAGCGAGGGCGGCTGAAAATTATTTTGTGAAGGAAATTATCGGCGATTAAATAGATGCAGCTGGCACTGGGCCGGGTTAATTGGAGGGCCGTGGGAGAGACATTTGCCCTGCTGTGGGTGTTGTCACCCCTTCATGGATCACTGCCTTGTCGTGGCGGAGGGGCTTGCGAAACTCGATGAAGTCGTGAGCTCTGCTGTGTAGGGCCACCCAAGATAGACAGGTCACGGCAGAGAGTTCTGACAAAATGTGATTCACTGGAGAAGGTAATGGCAACCCACTCCAGTATTTCCTGCCAAGAAAACCCTATGGCCAGTCACAATACCATTAATTGCGTGGCGTGAAATGGTCCATAGGGTCACGAAGAGTCGGACACGACTGAACGACTGAACTGAACTGGGTGTTGTCAGGCTGGTGATATGGTGTTTGGATCTATGGAAAGCGCCCCAACCTCACTGGACACTTAGTAGAACGTTAATTTGGGCCAATTGGTAGCGATTCATAATATAAACGCGTCAAAGCCGATCGACAAGAGAAAGGAAAACAACGGACAAGCGCTAACTCACTGCTAAGGGTTTCATTCGCTGAAACTTTTATATACAATAGAACAAGCAAGGGAACGAAAGCAAATGTACCATAACACATAACTAAAAGCCACACAGACATGCGCACATCCCTCGAGCATTCTTGAGAAAATGCATCTCCTTATCGCGCAGTAAAACAGTTGGTTTGCTGATACAATTCGCTTGTATGATACAATTCTATCGAAAGCCTTAACCACTTCCCGTGTTGCCTGACCTTTGTGGGTGTTTAGTATCCGTGTGTGATAGAGTAATGCAGTGCAGTGAAAGATTCACTACAGTATGTATCACCAAGCTGTTTGAACTTAAACGATCCAGAGGTGACGGTGTGGCTGTATAGCTTAACCATGTATGCCACCTTTGGAGTACCACCGCTTGGCCTTTGATCTTGATCTTGTACCTTTGACCTTGAGCTTTGATGGGGAATACAGCCTCGCGTGTTCCACCTTGTAGTTCAAAGCGTACTTGACTCCAAAGTCTCGGCAATTTAATCGCTTTAAAACCAACTCTGGCCTTGTCTAAACCTAAGCCTAACCAAATCAAAACCAGGTAAAACGATCCTTTCCCTTTGCCAGGCTAAGTTCAGCACGGTTACATCTCAGCCATTTTTCCTTTGCCCGAGAAGAAATGTATTCAAAGGTGCAAGCGGAAGACAATCAAAGTAAAAACGAAATGCACAACCAATACTGCATAGCAACGCAAGTGCGTATCACACTATTGTATATTTGTGGATGATTTTCTTTTCGTATCCGGGGGACGTGCTACTGATAAGAATCTGAAAAATCTAGTCCTCGTCATCCGAAATTCAAATTAATTTAGTGCGTACTTGGGTGCTCGGAGGGAACTCCGCAACAGTAGCGCGCTCCGCGTCATTGGAAATTCAAATTAATTTAGTGCGTACTTGGGTGCTCAGAGGGAACTCCGCAACAGTAGCGCGCCGGAACGCGAAGGCACGTCGGAATGAGGCCTTGAAAAGTCGGCGTGCCGAAGAGACCGATGAAGAGCATGCTTTGTGTTTAGAGAAACGCAAAATTTGAAAACATACACCGCATTCTTGTGTGTGGTGTTTTCTATGCTCACTCTTGAAAAGCATAGCAAAGCAACTAACATAACAGCATGCGGTCTCACAGCGTCGACTCGACCACGATGTCCTCGTTGTGAGCTATGGTGGCGGTTGGCTTCCCGCGGGCGTTGGACAATCCCATGCTGACCGACAGCGCCATCAGCTGGCGGCTGGTTCTGCGCTGCT
Organism: Amblyomma maculatum; assembly: GCF_055883805.1. Lineage (NCBI taxonomy): Eukaryota > Metazoa > Arthropoda > Arachnida > Ixodida > Ixodidae > Amblyomma > Amblyomma maculatum. Next base: position 42,934,285 of record NC_139344.1, read on the forward strand.
TGCCCTGGGACCTGGTACTGGTGCGGCTAGGAGGAAGCGCCCTGCAGCTGGTAGCCAAGGTGCGCACATTACTACACGATTAATAGGGCAGGCAAGCACAGCTACAGGACATAAAGCTCCATGCTTCATTCATATGGGTGTCCTCACTTCAATGTGCAGATATGTCCATAACTATTGCACGCACCTCTGTCAAGGCCAATGATTCAACCTGAAAGAAAATCCAACTAAAATTGAAAGATGGCAATACTTCATTGAAGAAGGCACACCGAGCTCTGAATATAACGGGCACTCAGTTCAGCGATGGGAGCTGTGTTTTTCAGCTAAATCGACGACCGACAGCCAGGCATCTCAGGGGAGCGAGTGAAGCGAACAAAAACAAAGAAGCGGAGAGGGCGGAGATACACGAGAAGAGACAGTGTAAAAAAGATAGTAGAGACATGGTAAACATGGCTATCACTCGAATCCATATACTTCGAGTCAAATAAAATATAAAAATCTGTTTTGCTAGTAGAGGCTGGAACCTGGCCTACAGAATGTCGTGCCAGTTGATCCCACCGCTGCCACCAATGTTGTGCCGGTGGGGTTATCACACAGTAGCCCACCGTCAACAGGGTTGTGCCAAGGAGTTGGTAACGCAGCGCTCGTCACCCGTTTCGTGAACGAGAGCTGTCAGCTCCCTGGGCGGTAGCGATGAATCCGAGTCGGCGTTGGTGAGATGAAGAAAAGGCTTTATACACTATTTACAGGTATTTACACAACAAGATCGGCTCTGGGGCCGAAAGCTAACATAGCCATACGCGACTGTTCTCGCGAAGGGACGGCCGGGGAGATTCCGCCGCGTCCGCACTGTCAGGGGGCGAACTGCTCCCGATGGACGCTAGTGACGAACTCACACTCGGAGTCTCGAACGGAAGCACTTGAGGCTCCGTCGCCGAGAACCGTTGACGCTCAAAATGGTCCAATCCGACGGCAGCACTTTCGCAGGGCCAATGGGAGAGCTTGCTGCGGTCTCGCTTCAAATATGCCGCGGGGCGAGAAGGGGTTCACCGTCAGGGCCACGCGGCGCCGTGCTGTCTGGATGCTCAGCTCATGTTGAAACACGTCGCCTCTCTCCCTTTGGTACGGCTCGCCTCCAGTGCACTGGTGCTTTGCAGAGAAGTATCCAGAGCTTGTGAAGGAGGCGTTCGCCGAAGAAGTTTGGCGTCCGGCTGAATTTCTGGGCGGCTTTGGCCAGGCACAACAAGAAGCAATGTGGCGCTCACTAACTAGTTAAGCGCGCCTCGCAAGTGATGTGCAGAATTTGTTTGGCTCGTCACTTTAGATTATGTGATTAGCAGGTGCAACAGCAAATACTCTGTGTATATGAAGACAGCCTGTCCGGTACAGAGGATGGGCTAAAACGGGAGCGCCAGATAAAGAATTGCATTCGCCGTTTGCAGCCGAGAAATAAAACTCATTTTACGCGTCGTGTGTGTGCCAGGAGAAACAGTAGATTTTAAGAGGAACGCATGTAACAGAAGTGGACAGGTATTAAGTGGTATTGGCTGACTGTGCGTACTGAGCTGCTTGTTTAGCGGGTACAAATGTTTCCCTGAAAAGTTATGTGCTTGTATAACCGAAAAGGAGAGCCCTGTGGTGGTAGCACTTGTCTCAGGCCAAAACTTTTAGAGCTTAAATCCGGGATTACTTGCTATTACGTAAGGTAAACAAGGAATGTGATCGTAGACAGGCATTACACACACTCCCAGAACAATTTTTCAGCGTAATGGAGACCTTTATTCCCTAGGGTACGGTAATTTGTCGTTAGAAAGGCAACAAAGAAATGTTTTCTCCTGACGGCTGTTTCGGGCTTGGTAAGGATTATCTTTGAGCAATAGCTCTACTCCTCCGGGCACATACCTGAGGATCGCTTGGTTCCGTCGTTGTGACCTTTCAGCTGAGCCAAGGTCAAAGTGGCGCTTAGCCTATCTAGCGACAAGTCTCGTCCAATGTGTTGTGGCATGACGACAGCTGGTGCATGACCACAAAACTAACTACTTCACCATCATTAATGAAGTTTGGCTTAGAAAGGTGAAAAGTTTTCAGTAAAGGGAGTGATTATGGGATAGGCGCTCCATGGTCTCAGCAGAACAAGTAGTATCAGCAAAACAAAGAGACGTATCCCTCGTCAAACTTGGTTAACCCCTTTTAACCATTGCTAACCGTTTGTTTAGCTGGTAAAAGTCAGCCAATCAATTTTAGTGAATCACAAAACAATGTTGTGTGTCATATACCGAAAAAAAAAAGTACGGTACCAATATGATTAATCACTAAATTACGAGCATGTGTGCGCGCAAAAACTGTGAACTGTGATACGTGAACCTACGTTGACTTATGTTATTACGCAGCATTCCGGTGCTTCCTCGTGGCTTCTGGAGACTGCGCTGGCGGACAGCATCAGGCCCGAATTGCGGCCTGAATGGTGTCTGATAGCGCTGCTCGCTACCACAGCGGTGGTCGCTGAACTAGACACCACGGACATCGACCCAAAACTCGTCAGGAGCCTGGTTTTTCTGGTGAGAAAGGACACACAAAAATTGGCTATTTTGGCAATTGTGCTGCCGTGATATTCTTTGGACAAAAATGAGCTGCCTGCAAAAAATTGTGCTGTTTTGTTCTGCTCCCGCGATATTAACGCAGTGTTGTAAATTTACCATCTGCAGTAATCATCAAACCACTCATTCCTCTGTGAAGTATTGCACTACATATATTGCACTGGTTTTCAGAACACATTGAATGTGTTAGCTTGAGGTAAACATAATATCTTTGTGTCGTCTCTGCTGTATAATATTTCTTGTTTGTGAACCTTTGACGCTGATTCATTATCTCGCTTACCACGGGCGAATTTCACCCATCTCCGTCACGGCGCAGTTGAATGTTTGCTGACTGTGTGATGGTAAATGAGGAAATATCTTACAACTCTGAAACAGCTACATGCACTAAAGATGACGGGGAATAATCACCATCGGTGTGCATGTAATAGCGTAATGTGTTTCAGCGGGGAGCTTTTGTTTATTATTTCTAAGCGGAGCGCAGACCACGTGAGTGGGCCAGCTCGTGCTTTGTTTTGCTGTCTTGAATGGATCGACAATCCAGACAGTACGCCTGAGACGTAAGTCTCTGCAGCTGGGTTTCATTTTTGTAACGAGTAATGCAGGTTCAAAACATCACATAGAAAAGAATTAAATCGCGGTAATTCATCTTGTTCTCGTCTTCTATGCGTAGTGTTTTGAAGTTACATGTGATCTCGAGTTAAAGTATTGCTCGCAGTGTAGGTCGTGCTATAGAGACGCCCTCATGAACAAATAGAAGACGTTTCAAGCAAGCAGACGTCATGTATATGCATCTAAATCAAAGGTCTTTGATATGTGTGCTCATAGTAGAGCGAGAAGAACGACCGACGAGAAACAGGCAGTACCCTTACGCCGGTACTACCTCTGGCGGCCGCACGGTACATAACAGTTTGGCGGCTCCTCGTAGGTCGGTTAGATCACCTCTTTTTCACCGTTGTCTGTATCCTTACATCGGTTGAAATAATGAAACCGCAATTTTGCCAAGCGCGTCTCCAACGGCTCAGGCCTAAGAGATCGATTGCCGCAAAAAGACTGCGTTTGTTCGTGGTCGCAAACGCCCCAGCATCTCACAAGCACAGTGCCATCACTCGGGAAAATTGTGGCACACACAGCCTTTGAGAAACGTTTAAAGTTTGAACCCTGTAGTTAACTTCCTGTAACATCTACACTTTGATCTTAGGCGAAAGGCTGAGAAGCGATCTTCGTAACATCTATGGAAATGCTATCATTCTGACGAGGAAGGAACAGTTCTTGTTACCCTTTAAAAGCTACGTTCAGAACGCTGCAGGAGCATAACAAGCTATACGACGGGGTGCTGAAAAGAAGTCTTGGAAAATGCTGTAGGTTTTGCAAAAGGAACCGGGATTATTATAGCGGTGAGGCTCACCTTTTGTCAGCGCTCACGTTTCTTGCGCGTATTCGCAGGCGGAGAAGTTCGAACGCCACCCTCTGTATTTCGCGCTGCCCGTCGTGATGCAGTCCCGCTACGTGCTGCTCATGCCTTACACGCGGCCATCGCTCATCTTCCTGCGCCTACACGGCAACGTACGCAGCGCGCAACTCGTGAGTTTGCATCCGTTTCTCGCTTTTCTTAATGATAAGCACTCGTAGGGTCACCTTGTGGGGCTTTAACGCAATAGCGGGAAAGGTATCTTTTTGAGGAAAATTAGCCGTTGGCATTGGCGACGTGAGCGAAGCGCCACGAGCATTGCTCTGGCATACAGACGGTATACATGCCGTTTGGCATGACAGGCCACTGACTGGTCAGTGAGATTTGTACGTCACGAGAACACGGGACCTTTCTGAGTTGGCGGAAGCTGCTAACTGCTGCCGCTTCTTTGAGACGGGAAGGCGAGATGTAAGTTTCACACTTGACCGCTGGATCCCAGACCATAGGACCAGTGCACCGCCGGCATGATGCCAATATTGTGTCAATGTGGAGTGTGCTTTCACGAATCGGTACCCGGCCATGTCGTCAGCCAACAGCCACCTGCCAAGGTCATGACCCGTAATAATTCGCTCATAACGTCTAACAATGCCGGCTCTTGTGCATAATGGGGCCTTTAAAGTTGTTGCGTTAAAACTGGATTAAAATTAGCGCTGCTTTCCGGCCCCGCTTTTAAGAGCGCGATGATAAATAAAAGATTGAGCACGAAATATTAGCCGGTACCCCCCCCCCCCCCTCCGCCCCAAAGAAAGAAGGCAATGAGGGAACGGAGAGGCCATCACAAGCTCGAAAATATGTATGAGTCTTCATAACATCCTTCATCCATCGTTCGGTTTGTTTAATGCAACACCTGGTGGCCCTACACATACCTGTAATTAAAAACACATCTGGAGTTGCCATAAAGGCTCATTTTTCTCTATCATCCTTAGAGAGAGTGCAGGGATGTGTATACTCGACGATCCGAGGCAGGTAGAACTTGAAGCCGTTGGGAAAGATAACACACTACGAGCGGGAGCCGAAGGTGTCGCAGGGAAATGAAAACAGAACCGCGCATATCCTGTTGACAGCAAAGATTCTTGGATAACTGCAATTGGAACCATGATGTGACAGCTAGCCTCGGTAGCTTTTGGCTCATCTTCTCTTATGAAGAAGGTCAGTGCGTAGCAAGCCTAGATATAAGAGAATGCGTCGATTATTAAGAGCACCGCAGTAAAAAAGTGATGGAGTCCGTGTGTCCGTATGTTTCCATCAGGTGAATGACATATTCAATTTCTGCGGTTCTTCTTGTGCGCCAAAACCTCCTTGCCCGACGCCACGTATATTGGCGTCAAAAGCTATGGCTATTCGCTTGGTTCTTAATTCCTGTCTGTTATTTTCATTTTGTTTTTTTGCACAGCTCATGATTGGAATCCTGATCAAGGTCGCTACCTTCGTCTGCTCCGTGATTGCAGCCAACACAATGCTCCTCGTGTAGCTGCTGCAGACCTAGAGCTCTGTTCATTGCTGTGTTTTTCATTTCTCATTGTTTTCTTTGTTCATCAGTATATCTATTTTGATCGTAGCCATCACGGTGGTGATCTCATGAGACTTTATCGTCATATGCATTGGCGCTTACTATATTACCTGACTGTCCATAATCCAGTTTAAAGACATTAATCAAGCTATCTTTATTAAGATAGAACTGTGTGGCAGCTCGTCGTTTTCCCGAAAAGTACTTTAGATAAGTTTATCTAATTCTTACTTTCCCCTTTAGCTTTTCCTCAAAATCTAGGGCGTCCAATACGATTTCAATGACTGCGCTAGAATAGCGGCCGTTATTACGTTTACAAGAAATCGGTGTATTATAAAATAATTTCCGTTGAGAATATTTCATTCCCGTATGGTCCGCGGGAAAAAAAAAAGTTTTATATGTCTCAGTGCGGCATGAGAACTCCTTCAGTGTTAAGGAGTAGTAAGATGATGTTGAACAACCAGCGACGAGCTCAACGTACTTCTCCTGTGAATTCCTAAGTTATTGTGAACGATCATATACGTGTACGTAATTCACTCCCGGTATCTCCTGAGCTACAAAGACTTCAAATTTGCCTTATTAAGTAACATGGTAGGGGATGTCCGCCGACAGTAAAAATTATAAATAAATCGTACTGACGTTCTTTGAAAATTTTCGAGATTTTTTTTCTTTAGTAAAGCGATCGCACACATCTGAGGCGTATTATAATGCAAATCGAATAAAGGTTTTGCGTGCTTGCTTAATTTCCTGCGGGGAATAGCGGCGAGGCCATCTTAATAGCTAACTTTTTTCAAAGCCTTTTTTTGAACATTAGAATTGTTTGTTCCACTGTAGATCAGAGGTTATTGTGAATTCCAAGCACTTGTAGCTGTTCACGACGAACAGAGGGCGAACTTCTTAAGCATTAAGAGGAAAAACTTAATGCTTCCGGGTTATAGCCATTTAAAGAGTTTCTTCGGTATTAATACTCATCTGCCACGTTGAACAGCAATCTTGAGTTTTAGCTAAGGCATATTTAAAAAAAAAAAAAAAAAAACGCTGGCCACAAGGAGTTCATATTTCATGATGTGTACACAGTCGACGGCAAACAGCTTGATTTTAGCAGGAATCTATTTAACAATGTAATTTATAAATACTAAAAGCACAGTGGCCCAAGCACTAATTCTTGCGAGATACCGGAGCTTGCCAAAGCTGGGCTCGAACACACATTGTCGATTGTTATGGATTGAGATCGAAACGATAAGTACGCCTGTAGTCCCCCGCCCCCAACAGTAAATTGTATTTACAGATATTCTTCAGTTTGAACAACAACATTGTGTGTGAGATACGGTCAAGTGCTCTTTCAAAATCTAAAAAACATAACATCTATTTGACACTGGTTATCAATGGCAGCGGCAAAGTACTGAATCGCCTCCAGAAGTTGGGTCACTGTAGATAAGTCCTTGAGAAAACCTTGTTGCCGGTTGTCAATTACGTTATTAGCTTCCAGAAAAGCTTATATGTGTCATTACTGTTTGGTTTGGTTTGGTTTGGTTTGTGGGGTTTAACCAAACCAAACCATTACTATTCCTAATTTACATCAATGATCTGCCTTCTAACATGAAATCTAAATTGAGATTGTTCGCCGATGATTGCGTCGCATACCGCGCCATGTGAGATATAGATTTCAGTAAGGCGCTTGATACACTAAATCATAATACCCTCTTTGCAAAACTCAAACTTTGTAGTATACGTGGCCATGCTCTCATGCTTCTCAAGTCATATATGTGCTCGCGACCCCAATATGTTGTTATCAATAATTGTCGTTCCGATGTGCTACAAATATCGAATGGCGTGCCACAGAGCAGTCTTCTGGTTCCTATACTCTTTAACGTATACATTAATAATATTGTTATTATGTGCAATCAGATAAAATTTATTATTTACGCTGACGACACTAGCTTATTCTGCTCCTCTACTGATATTAATCAACTAACGGATTCTGCGAATAAAGTACCCACTTCTCTGAAGGAATGGTCGTTCTTAAGTTCTTTGACGATAAACAAAGAAAAAACAAAGACAATAATATATCATTATTAGGTTGTATTGATAAGAAATGCGTCTGTCAACGATTCATATTTTTTATTTTTTCTTGTCATTGTAAATTTTTTGTTCTGTTTCAAAGCACTGTCTCATTTTGTAAAGCGTGAATTGTTCGTTTTATTTCGAACAAACTGCCGCTGCTGCTTATCGTCGACTTTACGGGTGGCGAAGTCCGTCAAGCGGTCATTACGAACTGCTTTTTTTTCGTCACGACAAAAGCGGAATAAACATTCATTCATTCATTCATTCATTCATTCATTCATTCATAATAATAATAATTGGTTCACAGGAAGGGAAATGCGCAGTATCTGTCACACTTGCATTGTAGACACCTGAACCGCGCCGTAAGGGAAGGGAGTAAGGTGGGAGTGAAGGTGGAAAGAGAGAATGGATGAATGTAAAGGGGGAGCCGTAGTGGAGGGCTACGGAGTAATTTCGACCACCTGGGGATCTTTAACGTGCGCTGACATCGCACAGCACACGGACGCCACTTCGTTCCGCCTTCATCGAAACGCAGCCGCCGTGGCCGGGTTCGAACCCGACCACGGCGGCTGCGTTTAGATGAAGGCGAAACGAAGTGGCGTCCGTGTGCTGTGCGATGTCAGCGCACGTTAAAGATCCCCAGGTGGTCGAAATTACTCCGTAGCCCTCCACTACGGCTCCCCCTTTACGTTCATTCATTCAATAACTAATCAAGACGACACGTGCACCCTCCAACAAGACCCAAAACGCTATTCACTTTGGTGTGAAGCATGGCGCATGCCTTTAAACGCAACCAAATGTAATGTCATGGCATTTTCCCGCCTTCACAATTAGATTGAGACTACCTACTACCTCAACTCCACCCGCGATGCCTACTTATTGTCATACAAATATCTAGGCCTGCACAGGACACCATCGCTATCATGGATAACACGTGATCTGAAGCCTCACCCGCCCTGGGCTACATGAGACGTAATCTCGGCTACTCGTCCCCAGACATAAAAAGCTAGCATATCTCACGTTCATCAGACCTAAGCTTGAGATCGCGTCAGCTATCTGGCACCCGTCACAATTATATCTCACCGCAAACCTTGAAGTCACTCAAAACCGCACTGCACGATTTACACCTCGACCTATGCAAGACATTTAAGCGCCACCTCAATGAAAAGAGACCTCGACTTGCCGTCCCACGCATCACGCCGCATGATATCTCGTTTGTGCCTTCTCTACACATTTAACAATATTGACAATCCATACTTGTCTAGTATTTCTGTACTTTTAAATGGCACATGGAATTATAAATGGAAAACAAAAGAAAAATATGACAATACAATCCAGCTGAAGACATGTTTCACTATATTTGTGCATGGGTAAGCCTAACATGGGTAAGCCTAACTATTCAAGGAACAGTTGGCAACTGTGGAATGAAACTATCTGGTAATGAGCAATTAACCACTTCAACAGCTAAAGCATTCCATTCGCGGACCGCTAGGGAAAAAATACAGGAACGTATAGCGGAGCGATCGATACTCGTCTAAATTCTTAGAATGCTGCGTTCTTTCGTTTCTATGGGTTGAAATTGAAGTGTATCAGTTGCGATCAATTTTAGTGGCTCCAGTAAGAAGGCAAATAAACCTGAGTTGTGTGTTCTTCGCTCGGGTATTAATAGTGCTAAGACTGCCAGTCTCTTTGATATAAAGTTCGGAGGGGGAGTCAAGTCGGCGATACCTGTTGTAGACAAATCTGATGGTCTTGCGTTGGATGTTTTTGAGTATGGTAATTAAATTTTTTATCTGGGGTAATCAGCATATTATGTTGTACTAAATGATTGATAGCACGGCGGATGTATATGCAGTTACTTTTTTGACTATTCCTGTTAATCTCTTTATCTTCTGACAAGCCTGAGGGCATCGTAACTGTTATCTATGCCCATTTGTAGGCTTTCTAGAATATTTCCTTCGCCATAGCAGTGCGACGAATATCGGGATACACACGGCAGGAAGCGAACTTTGAAGGGCGACTGACCTAATGCTTCGGTCAGGTATATATCGCAGATATAGTCAGCGAAATACCGCAGATATGCAGGCGCCTAAAAGCAGCAGAAAATACAAAGCAAAGCTCTCTCACATTCCTTTTCGAAATGCCAATCTCCTCTTCATACGCTGGTCAGTGGAGCCATAGATATGACATGTCTGACAGGACGACATATTTGATCCGTCTCTCTGACTGACGAGTGAAGCGCGTCGCGTGCTTGTGTCGTGCGCGCCTTTCGTTTTCGCTCACGAATACAACCGCGCAAAACGGATTTTTGTTCTCTGTCTCAGTCCACGTAGACGCTTCACACTGTTTCGTGCCACTCGTGCACTCAAGCAACCGCGAACGCAAAAAGCGCCTAAACACAAAGAGTGCGCAAACACAGCCACGCTTACGAGCATTGGCTTGCTTTTCTGAGAAATGCCGGAGAGCCCTTTGGAAGGTCGACACTTGGCACGGATGGCTCCTCACCGATAGTAATGTATTGTACAGAAGTAAAGATGGTATTGTAAAATATCAACACAAGATTACGTGTTTTATAGATCAAGAATGCAGCTCCAGTTTTTTGTTGTTCTTTATTTTTTTGACATATTTCTCATTTTGCCTCTCAATTTTCCAACACAAGACCGTAATGCCGGTGTTGGCAAAGAGATATACTACGGAGAGAACATTCAATCAGCGACTTGCACTGCGGTTTCACATGGTGGACATCCAATGCTGTTCATTATTTTATTAGTGTCATTGGGGCTAAGTAGCTCAACATCTTATGAAACAACACCCACAGCTCATTCGCACCAGTCACGACTCCGTTCTTGCATTTGCAATACGGTGGTCAACGGTTTTCCTCTGCAACGGCTTCTTGACGCATTATTTTCTTCCAATCGTTTCAAAAAGCCCATTTGGAGAGTTGGGTCCCAGTGAACGTGCTGCAATTCTCGAAGATAAAGATCCCTTTAGGCTTAATCGCACAATTAGCTAAAAGTGATAGAACCCGAAAACGGTGTTAGTAAATATTGATTTCTCACGAGAAACCCACGTCGCCAAACGTGTCGGAAAAACACGAACGCTATCGCGTCAAGTGCATGTTAAGCGGAGTCTAAGCGTCTTCCAAGAATTTTTAAAGTGGGACTTTCACGACTACGTTTTATCACAATGTGTCCTGAGCTATCACTTGAGAACTGGGGTTGACAGTTACTGATGAAAATCTTTAACATTTGTCACAGTGCCAATAAAGTTTGCTGTATTATGGATTTTCTGAAGTGGCTCCTCGAAACAAATGAGTTCTGGTCTTACCCTGTAGAAGGGCTCCCTTAGATTGATACTAACAATCTACAAATACCCTTGGAACTGAATATATGCCTCTGTTGTAATTTGCATGTCCCAGTGTCTGCGCTCTGTTATCTGCGTTTTGGTATACCATCTAGTTATAGCTGTAGTTAGGGACAGTTGACGCAGATCGTTCATGTCAAAATTGAAGAGCAGCGGTTAGGAAACACCCCTGTGTCACTTCATATCTTAAAGGTTGTATAAGTCGCTGGTTATATTGCTTAACCTAGCTACTTGATAACGGCCCTGAAAACAAAACACCGACACCAGTGGCACTCCGTACTTTTAGGTCTGAAGATCACTTGCTATATTTCTTATGTGAACTACTTAATAATGACCCTAAAATGAAACAAAAAGTGCTTAATATGGCCATCCTTTTCTTGATAACTTTGCACTCACTGTTTTTTACGTATTATCTCAAAAGCCCTTTCAACGTCAATGAGCTGTTCTATAGCACTTTGGATCGGGGATACACTGATTATAAAATCAAATAATGTTCTAGGTTAAACTTGATGGTTAAATTCAACATGCTCATGACTTAATGTCACATGGAATGTGTGCAAACAATGAAGCAGTCAGAGCAGATGGCCTGTAGGTAATCTGCGCTGAGAATACTGGAGAATTCTGAGGAGCACAGACAAAGGGTACAGTTTATTCAAAACACATGCGACATTCTCCGACATTCTCACGACATTCTCCGTCGTAGGCAGTGCAAGCTGAAAGCACCAATATTATGGCACCTGTGCCGTTATGCGCCACTTGTCTACAGGTCGCTCGTGCGTTACTCACAGGCTACGTTTGCTACGAAGGTAAGGAACAGTATAGAAATAACTGTTCAATGTTTATTCTCAGAATTCGTAATTCCATTCCCTCGAGTCATCACTATCGTGTCTGCGCCAAAGGACACTGGCGCCATGGCGCAGTTGGCGAGCCATACCTGTCTTCGTTCTTTCAGGACATCTTAGCATAAGAGGCCTCGTACAGCCAGTGTAACACAGCGTTCATCATCTTTGCGTCTCCAGGGGTACGTCCAGGTGAACTATCACTTACTATCGCTATGCGGCACATTTGAATACTTGAAAAAAAAAACGACAAAGCTAAGATATCTACATTCCTTCTTGCTCTACTTCTGACCCACTTATTAATTTCCTCTATTTCATATTAAATTCTGGGGCACGCTAAGGCAAGACACCTTTGTTTACCGGCTGTTGCAGAAGGTGATTATGACTGATTTCTCTTTCCGTATGACGAAGTCGACTACATGCAGCCATTAGTGATCTCTGTTTTACGCAACATCATTTTGTGAGTGACTACTAAATCCTATCATGGTACGCATATAACATCCGCAGCCTTTATATGTGCCTGATGTTGCTATTCTCTTTTCCATATACGCACACCAACGCTAAGAACAATTACGGTGCCGTATATTAAGCTGCAATTCAGTCGATGTACCTTGCATGATAAGCACACGCTCGCGTATTGTTCAACTGTTTTCTACCATAAACTGTTTGCTATAGAAAACCACGCAAACATTTTCCTTTTTTTTTTTAGAACAACGCTATTGTGCTATATTGTACTACCTCACCAAAGCAGGCAGCTTCAAAGCAATCAGACGTGCGAAACAGTGTCTCTTACATCTGAAATTATTGCCTACTCTTAGGAGCAAAGAGTAGCAAGGTGTGCACACTTACTATTAGCAGAGCAGTAACTGCGTCGTTATCGAAAGTTTTACTTCGTACCCGTTGGGGCTGCGGATAAAGACAGCGAGACCAATTCACAGTACGTGCATGCCGAAGTGATAAAGTGCAAGAACACCACGGCAATACATATACTATGGCGAGGCAGGCAAAAAGTAAAGAAAAATAAAGTGCCTCTGCCCGTGCCACTAAGTATAACGGGCTTAACCACGGCAATACATATAATATGGTGAGGCAGCCATGAAAGAGAATAAAATAATATGCCTCTGCCCGTGTCACTAGGTATAACAGGCTCAATCCAATCGAATATAAAATAATTGGTCCCGAAGGACAAGCTTGGTCTGTGTTTGCACCTGTAGGCGAAAGAACCCGAAGGTTCCAAAAAAATGCGGGAATCTCTACGCAGCGACCCACAGCCGGAGAGCGGGCCCGGGGAGATCCCCCGTGATCTCCCCTGGGAAGTAGAGGGAAGGGATGGGAAAAGGGAAAGGGAAATGGGATATCGGGAAAGGGTTACGGGATTGTGGGAGGGATCGGAGCACCTTCGGGATTTCCTCAAATGATCCTGATTCGATTCGAGCTCCAATTCCTTGGCCTCACTTGAGGGCGAGCACTCGTTTTAGCCAATGCACGGCCCTCGGCCTTCAAGCGCATTCACATCCACATCACGTTCGCCGGGTCTCCGGCACATGAGACAGGCTGCTGGGTCACTTTGGGGTTCCCCGTCCCCCAAGTCAGGCTCCCTCGCCCCGACTGTACCAGGGCTACTGGAGAGGCGCATTTCGCCGTACTATGATTCTTTCAGCCCTACTCCAGGTACTCCGAAGCGGTGCCCAGAGTTCACCCTGTTATAGACCCTCAGTGGTTTCCATTCACCGTTTTCTCTCCAACATAGTATGTTTGACGGCTACTTCGCCAAGTTGGGATACCTGGCCCCATCCGGTTTGACCGGTCTGATTATGTCCGCAAAGATACTCGTGCGCGCACCTACAGAGGTACGACACTAAAGGGTCTCCACTCCCCTTTTTTGGCCCTGAGTCAGCGAGCCGCGGTTCCCTTAGTACTTCGCGAGCAGCGCCACCGGGCCCATGGCAGCGGGCTGGGCTTTCCCTCGGCCAGCACTACCGCCCAAGAACAAGGGGTCTCGAACCCCTCGCCTGAGCCTTAGTTAGCAAGCCGCGGTTCCTTGCGTACTGCGCGTGCAAAGCCACCTTTAGGTGGCCGACTGGGCTTTCCCTAGGCCAGCTCAACCAACCTCGGTTCTGCGAGGGGTGGCCCCTGGAGGAAATCCAAGTCAGCGAGCCGCGGTTCCTCTCGTACTACGCGAGCAGCGCCATCGTTCCCTTGATGGCCGGCTAAGCTTTCCCTCGGCCAGCCGTACCGACTCGGTTCCTCGTAAGGGGTCTTCACTTCCCCCTGCGTGTAAGCATATGAACCAGCCAGCCGCGGTTCCTCGCGTACTGCGCGGCTGAGCCATTTGCCCTTGACAGCCGGCTGGGCTTTCCCTCGGCCAGCCAACTGACTCATATCATTGCGGGGTCTGACTCCCCTGAGTAGTTCTGCGTTTTCGTTGAAGATACTGACAGTGAAGGACACGGTGTGCTTTAGCACCAACCCAAAATGCTTTAGCACTTCGTGCGACCACTGTTCTTTTCCCAAGTTTCTGGCTTACTAGAGATCATGTAGGCTACTTTGACACCGTCTTTTTCGCCTTTTCGAGCCTAAATTCAAGTTCCCCAGAACATGGACTTGGTTCGCCCCAGCCGCGGCCCCGCGAGGACCCGCTCTCCCTGGCAGCGAAAACCAACGCGTCTGCGGCTGGGAGATTCACTTTCTCGCACCGAGGGGTACTTTTGATCCAACATACGGAGTCAGCTAACTGCATTTCCTTTAGTACTGTGCAGCTACGCCACCGTTCCCTAGGCGGCGGGCAGGGATTTCCCTCGGCCTACCGACCACCCCGTAGATTGGGAATTTTGTTTGCTTTTAATCGGATTCCACGTGCCAAGTCCGAACCCCTTCAGACTTGCCACCGTGTTAGGCAACGGGCTACGTGGGCGCGGCACCCTCACAATGCCGCAGGGAGTAAGCTGACAACCTCCTCGGGGATTCGCAACCCCTCAGTATGGGTTCCGGCTGCACCCATACTGACCGCTGGCCGCTGCAACTGGACAAAGCCTAGCAGCCTTAACCGCTCCGGCCCATCCAGCCGGCGGGGGGGACCTCGTGCAGGTCGCCAGATTGGATTTGCCACGGCAATACAGTAATCACAATACTCCCAAGAACTAGGCAAATCAAATTGCGTAAGAAGAGCCAAAGGCTCGAAGTAAACAATAAAATAAAGGCCCGCACTGCTGTACTTCTTTAACTATTTGGCTTTAGATTGCCTCTCTAGTAGCGCTCGATTGGGAGCGGTGGGTAGCCAAGCATGCTATACAAGTGCATAGTTCTATACAAGTGCATAGTTATGCGATGCGAATTCCGCACAGCTCAGTTTCTCTTCCGCCGCAGTACTTCCTTGTGCTGCAGCAATGACAAGGACGTCATTTTCTAAATTGTAACGACTGATATGGATATTATTTAGGTAGGCACAAAACAATAAATAGGTTAAGAGCATATCATGAATAGTTAGAAGGGTAACTACAGAAGTAACTTTAGTTCACTAGCCGTCTAGTTAATGAGACTTCTTGTGCAATCTGCATACTAGAAATGCCAAATTGCTCTCTACGGCGCATCCACTAGTTTTATTGCAACAGCTAGGGAGCCTGGTTCACTGCTTTTCGGCTGACCGTTAGCATCGCACAGGGACGCGTAATTTCGATCTCTCAATGGTAGGGTCCCGGAACTTCTTCCTCCTCTCAGGTTGTATATGTAAGCTAGTTAAACGATGATTGCGGTGCAGAAATGTGTCTAAACACCACCTAAATGTAATACACCCACTGAAGGTAAGAAACAAGTACCGAAATAATTACAGAATTACGTAGTGTGAGCGGTGCCATACCATGTTGCCTCCCATCTCGTAGACGACTGCTTTTACTTTCACAGCAACTTACAAGTAAAACCCTCACATAACTGAGCCTAAACGAGAACACACCCCACTGAAATATGTTGGTGATTTATTTTATTGTTGTCAATGGTAAACACGAGTGCAGAAAAAAGTATCAAGTGGATTTTAAGCTCTGTTTCGTGTTCGAAAACGCAGCCCTAATCCACTGCGCCACAGAAGCGATGAGAATTACAGGGTTTAATTGCGCTCTTCGTTTTAAGAGTATTTCTGCCATTTGTGGCCAGGTGACGCTGCTCAGAAGACCCTACCGTTGAGAACACGGAATCGCGCCACCGGGACGAGGTTATCATTATTTAGTTATATCTTCAGGATCTTCGTATTGGACTCGCATAAGATGTGTGCGTGTGTAAAGAAATTATTAGTGACTACATTGCGGCAGCCGTGGCAATGACAAAACATTTTGTTTATAGGCAGTATTAGAACAAGCAGGAGGGTGGGTGGGTTCCAGGCATCCGGGAGGGCCATAACAGTCCTGAGCATTAAGGACGAAAGAAGTCTCGTGAAACTCGGCTGTGTGGGTACGTAGGAGACCATGCTACAAGGACGAGATGTGCTTGTTGTGTTCGATGCAGTGATTGCATGAGCTGACTGTCATGGTGTAAGGTATTAAAACATGATGTTGTGAAGGTAAAGATACGAAATTCAGTGGCGAGGAGGGAAATAAAGTAGTAATTGGAGTTTCGTGGAGGAGATGCTAGAGTACTATAAGAAGCTTGAACGAATGAACCAAGTGAAATGACTCTGGCCAAAACAGCTAGTGTTATTGTAAGCTTGTCAGAAAAACAAGATTGGCCCTAAAACCATGTTAACATGTTCTCTAAAACCTTATCATGTTCTCTGTGATGTGCTGCACGAAGCACTGCTCAGTGGCTCTAAGCGCTTCCTGTGTCTGCGAAGGAGAGGCGAGATAAACAGTGATCATATTTTAGGTATGATGACCAGTTCACTCGAATAACAGCGCTTGGAGATTTTTTAAAATTCCGTCGTCAGTCCTCAGCAGAAATACAAGGAAAACACTGTCATCACGTCCTTTTGTAACAACGAGACACGGCTATACGCGATATAAACATTGGTAGGGGTTACCTTAGTTAAACCGACTATAGTTCGAAAGCAAAAGCTTTTATGTTGTTTTAATTCTCAATGTAATTGCTGTTTTTATTTATTTATTTTATTCAGTGATTGTGTGGGCAATACATGGTACTGCCCGTGGGGCAGGACAAAAGGAGGTAATTAGTCTCCTGACGAGGTCCTGGCCCCACTGGGCGCAACAGCAGCGGGTACAAAGTACAGGCAATGCACATGCAACTACATACAACAATCTTCCCCGTATATAACTACACATGAAACAAAAACACTGAGTTAAAAACTATCACCGCAGTACAAAATACGCATTCAGACACGTGCCAATAACAAAACATAAGGAAATGTAACAACAGTTATGAAACTCTGGAACAATGTAAAGGAATAACACAATACATTTCGATTCCGCATCTACTTTAGTCATGTATTTGGTTTTCTATTGAAGTGAAAAGAGGTTTTATTCTCCGTTTGAAAGTTGGCAGACTTCTACTTGTTCTTGCGATATAAAGTATGTCTGGGTAATTATTACATAGTTTCATGATTTGATGATCAATTGTCTGTTTAGCATAATTAGTCCGAGGTTTATCTACAACAATGAAGGTCCTCCGCAGATTGTGACCAGTAACCCTATTTAGATAACGACTAGAAAATCTATTATAATTGCTCGACACTTCAGAAAATAAGTACACAGATAATTTCTGCTTATATATATCGTGGAAAGGTAGGTTATTATGTGTTGCCATGAACGTTACGGTGTCTAAACTTTCCTTATATAATGCTCTAATGGCCCTCCGCTGCAGTGCAAATAGTCTGTCATTATCAGTCTTAATTCCGGTACCCCATACTAAACAACAGTAATTAAAGAGAGAGTGTATTAGTGAGAAATAGAGCTGCTTTTTGAGCCTGACAGGGATAAGATTTCGACGTGGCTTCTTAGTGGCTTCGGTGATTAAATTTTCACAACCATTTGCAAGCATGACTTCTAGAAGTTATCTTGGTTGCTCAGCTGAAAAAAGGTCAACATTGAAATCACCAATGACAACAACGTTCCATTTTTTGGCGTTTACTAAAACCAACATTCTCTCAACAAAGCTAAGAAAGTTTTTAAGAATGCCATGGGGAGGCCTGTAGAGTGCAAGAACTAGTACATTGTGACACACAATCGCAACTGTTTCAAAATCGATACGATACTTACCTGATATAAACGTTCTGTGTCCATGAGCCTGGTGACCTGCAACATCAGCTGTACATTGGCGCCATCTGGGAGCCACTCCGTCAAATACCTCCGCAACAGAGCCAGTATGAATAATTTGGAGGTGCGATTGGTACCTTGATTCGAGCATCGGCCTGCCTATAACTACAAACGAGCAAACTACATCTGTCCACGTTCCGCTCTGCCGCTCCTTGCTCTATTTACGTTCCTTTTCTATCTACTGCCACTGTATAGCTCGCATGTACACGGAATATAATCCTGGATATCGTATGTTTTATTGACGTAACCGGAGGGAATTCGGGGAAATTACGAAGTTTTTTAAGCTTGCTGGTAGTCGTAAGGAGCGAGCGAAGTGACTTACGAAAGGCAACCATTGTCTCGCTTGGACTTTTTGGGCAGTCCTGACTGAGCACGGCCCATGATCACCCGGTCAGTGCAGTTTATCACGTCTAGTGAGCGGAGCAATGATTGCACAGTATGCTATGTGATCCTCTCAAACGAAATAATTCATTAACCCGCTTCCCTGAATGCCGTCACGTATTCTCGCTTCTCAGCTGCCCTTAGCGCTGCAGTTATGCTTCGCACATTCATTGCGGCATAAGTTGTATGTTCAAGCACTTTAGTCGCTTTGCCGATCAGTTACTGTGTAATCTGATGTAGGAGGCGAAGTCGCGTTCAGACTGCGCGCTCTAGCTCAGTGTGGTATGTGGAAATGTGAATGTCACTTATGGAGGCCGGCAACACAAAGGGCACAAATGCAGAAGCCTGCCGTGATTGCCGTTGGAAAGTAGGAAGTGGTCGCAACCTAAATCGTGTGATTAGAACGAGGTGATGTCAGTAATCTGGAATAACCTCTCTGAGCAGCGCTTTCTCTGCCAGATTCGATAGTAAAGCTGGCGATACCAGAACCTGCTGCTCAAGTGTAACATGAAGTATAACTCCTCAATATGTTCTTGAATTGCTTGATAATTATTTTTACCATGCGGGTAATATATGGCGAATGCCATTCTTGGTTCATGGGTGGAGTGGACGAAAGTATCGGCAAAAGCGTAAGCCAAAAATGTCGACTGGGCGTGTCCGCACGAACTGTCAATTATCATATAGTTAGTGTTAGAAATAGATA
>NC_139344.1:44168296-44246296 GCF_055883805.1 Amblyomma maculatum
CAAATATTTTGAGATGGCTGTGTGCGTGCGTGCGTGCGTGCGTGCGTGCGTGCGTGTGTGTGTGTGTGTGTGTGTGTGTGTGTGTGTGTGTGTGTGTGTGTGTGTGTGTGTGTGTGTGTGTGTGTGTGTGTGTGTGTGTGTGTGTGTGTGTGTGTGTGTGTGTGTGTGTGTGTGTGTGTGTGTGTGTGTGTGTGTGTGTGTGTGTGTGTGTGTGTGTGTGTGTGTGTGTGTGTGTGTGTGTGTGTGTGTGTGTGTGTGTGTGTGTGTGTGTGTGTGTGTGTGTGTGTGTGTGTGTGTGTGTGTGTGTGTGTGTGTGTGTGTGTGTGTGTGTGTGTGTGTGTGTGTGTGTGTGTGTGTGTGTGTGTGTGTGTGTGTGTGTGTGTGTGTGTGTGTGTGTGTGTGTGTGTGTGTGTGTGTGTGTGTGTGTGTGTGTGTGTGTCCCCAAAGCACTCCATTTTTCGCACGAGCCAAAGAGAATTGCTCACAAGGGACACGAGCGAGCGGCGTAGGGCTGGTGGCTCTTCGTTCTCTTCGTCTGAGAAATTTCATGTGGCTCGAGGTGACTCGCTCGGTTACGCCGACAACGGCACCAATAGCGACGCGGCTCAACAACTACCGAAATAGCGCTTAAGGTCTGCGCAATATAACACTTACGGGGGAATTTTGCTTGCTGTTAAATCTCGCTGTCAAGAAGGGATGGCAAGTCCCCATCGGAAGCTCCCATAGAAATCCTCGTATTTAATATGGCACAATTGCGAAGTAAATAAATCGGCTGTGGGCACGGCGCACCCGGATCATGACACTGCTCTTCGTTCTTCAGGCTATTCTGGGCTCTTCCGCATTACGAACCAAACAAGTGTGACCTAATGAGACCTACTGCTGCGATGGAAATCAACTGCACCTCGACAAAGCAACAAACATTGCGTTGTATTTTGATGACACAACCAGCGACGGCGCTCGTCCACCACACAGTGACGTCATCGGAGCTTACGGCTATAAAAGAAGCGACGCAGGAAGTCATCACTGGGCATTGCGGACCGGGATCTACCATGTCATGTCATTAACGAAGGCAGTTCTAAGTTTTTCAGGTTGGTAGTGATTCAAGTGCAATTCGTCGTCATATTCGAGGTATCGTGGTACTTAAGTACCCCCCCCCCCCCCCCCCCCCCCCGCCGTTGTATTGCCCTAGCATATGAATTTTTCTTCCTTAGAAGTTGCTGCTTTACGGCGATATTTGAACGAATCCCGGCCCGATTCGGAAATTCTTGAACAGATATTAGACGGCCAGGTATCTCTTCAAGCCGAAATCAGTCAAATGAAGACAGAGCTATTTAAGACTGTAAACATGTTTACAGATTGCGAAGTCTGATCAAGCAAAAACAACAAAAGCTGGACGAAACAGCAACCCCTATCGCGCCACCTCAGGACATACAAACTACTTTGAAATCAATAATGAATATAATGGTTTTTTAATCCAAAAACTGCCCGATCTCGAAGATCGAAGCAGACTGTGAAACGTGATCGTTCACGGCATTACTGAGGAGCCTGACGAATCAGAAGATCCCTAGAAAAATAAAATAACCAAGAAAGTAAATTTTTGTGGATAAACTCCAAGTGAGTTGCCAATCTATAGGTCGCATTCATAGGTTCGGGCATAAGAAAAACAGACGTACGCCCTGCTATTCTCTATTGACAGACATTTTCAGAAAAAAAAAAGAATAATAGAGAATGTTGCCGAGCTAAAACGGCAGGAATATCCATCCAGAATGATTATTCACTATCGACTCTGAAGAAATGCAAACTGCTTTGGCAAAGTGCGAAAGGAGAAAGGAATAAAAAAAAAGGAAGTCACCCTGATTCATGATAAATTAAATTTTGATAAATATATTTTTATCTAGGGTGAATCACAAAAGAAACGCATAAAGCTAGCTCCCTTGAATAAGAGGTCAAATAAGCAGTACAAGACAAGACGAGATCAGCAAGAACTTAACAGCTTCGCGTATTAAACATTAACGCGTGCAGTTTACTCAGTAAGACAGACATGCTCGAAATAACCCTGTTACAACATGACTCGCACGTTACAGTGAGTCATGGCTTCAGAGTGAAGTGAACGATGAGGATGTTTTTGCATCCCTGTGTATTATGGAAAGACAAGGAATCGAGGGTTGGCGTTGTGGCAGACCTCGTTACGAAACGATTTGAGGCGATTTTGCAGGGTGATGTAGAAGGTATTGAATGCCTTCATGTGAAATTGTCCTTGTTTCATATACTCTTTATGGACCTCCTGGTTTTAGAACCACCTATAACTTCACTAACATACAAAATCACCACCATTTTTCTGCTATCTACGGAATGCTCTGAACATATCCTTCGACAATTCTTCACCAGGGATTTGTTCGGAGCAGCCCACAGACAGTAGAAAGATGGCAGTGACTCCATATATGCACGGAATTTTGCACAAGCTTAAGGGGATGGCCAAGAAGGCAAATGTGAGCATGGTTTTCTCTGCCCCAGACAAGTTGTCTAAACTGCGCGGAATCATGGACCCGGTATCCAGCGGCTCAAAAGGATGCAATAAGAGGAATAAAAGTAAATTTGTGGAACGCACACAAGGGGTGGTATGCCGTATTCCTTTGGCTTGTGGCTGAGTATACATAGGGCAGACTGGCAAATGTTTAAATAAAAGACTGGCAGGACACAAACGCAATGTGCGCAACCAAGAAAAGGCAGGTTGTCTGAACACTGCTGTGACTGCCCCAGTAAAAATTGCAAGCCATTGTTCGGGGAGTGCACTGTGTAGACAAGGAGCAGGAATCGATGCGTACGTAAAAAAATCGAGGCACGTTTGATTCGCGAGAATGCTGGTCTGTACGTCGGGACTTGGTCGGTGAAACTGACAGAAAATAAAATCGCGTTCCTCGACAGTCATGCCATGAGCGTGCGATGAATCTCATCCTAATTATCTTTATTGGAGCGCTTTCTTCTGCAAGTGTATATACCGTGCTTCGAATAAAATTGAGTTGCAACCCAGGTGGCAAATGCGATCGGCCCGATATTGGAAATGGATTGGCGACGCCTGGTCCGACAGTGGCCCGGCGTTGCCAATGCGCTACCAATAATGTTACAGCCATGCGATAACGTTGATCATTCTTGGACAAGTGATCTACATGTTCCCCCCATGTTGGCATTCAGGTGGCTAAGAGCGGGTAATAATGACCTTGCGAATAGAATTGTTTGCCAACATTGTATGCACAATGATATAAGATAGCCATCTGCAATATCTTGCCCATAATTCGCGAATTATAGCATACATTGGTAAATGTTTTCCTGCCAGTATATATGGCTTGTCGACATTGAATATATATTGGTATTCTTTGGTTAATATCATCCCGCCAGTCTTAGTGGCTTCCCAACATTGTATGCATCTTCAATTCCAGTGGCGGATATTGCGCAACAAGCGGTGGCCACTGGTCAACATTGCACATATCATGCAATATTGTCCTGCCAGTATTGATGGCATGTTAACATCGAATATATATTGGCATACATTGGTCAATATCCCCCTGCCAATCGTGATGGCTTCGCAACATTGTGTATATCTGCAGGTAGAACGGTCGATCATGGCATAAAATGGTATTTTCCTTCTAGTATAGCTGGCTTGACGACATTGAATATATCTTGGCATATATTTGTTATTGTTATCCCGCTTGCCTTAGGGGCTTCCAAATAATGTATACTTGTTGGTTCCAGTGGGAAATATTGTCCACTGAGCAATGGCGACTGGCCAGCATTGCGCCTATTATGGCATACAGTTGTCAATATTATAATACCAGTATTGATTGCTTGTCAGCATCGAATGTATCTTGGCATACAATGGTCAATATCCTCTCGCCAGTCGTCATGGCTTCCCAACATTGTATATCTGCAATTACAGTGGTCGATGTCTCATGAAGTTCAATGGCTTACATACCATACATCTTTAAAATACCATACCATACATCTTTACATAGCTTAATCAATATTCTCCTGCCATCAGAGATGGCCTGTCAACTCAGAATATTTACTGCCATATGATAGTCAATATTTTACAACTTGTTGAGATGGTTTCCCAATATTGTATCCATTCTGAGTTATAGTAGTCGATATTTTATGGGCAGCTGCGATGGCTTGCCAACATTTCACGCATCATTGTATGCATTGATTGATATGATCCTGTTAGTATAGATGACTTATCTACATTGAATGCATTTTGGCATACATTGGTCGATGTGACCCCGCCACTTTTGGGGACTTTCCAACAATGTATATGACTGGTTATAGTGGTCGATATTGTCCACAGAGTTATGACGGCTGGATAAACATTGCACATATCATGACATTTGTTGGCTGGTATTGGCTTGCAGATATTAATGATCAATTCTCAACCTCTATATCCTGATATATTTTTAACATCCCGAACAATACTGTCGTGTCCTTCGCGACGGCTTTGAAGCATTTTTTATTTATACATCGTCAACGATATAGTAAAAGTAGTAAAGAGCATTTATTCAAGAAAAATGGCTTAGGCGGTGAGGGCGCAGTTGGTGTCAGTTTCTCACCCATTGCTCCGGTGGCTGAACCCCTTCTGGGGTAAGGCTTCATTTTTTGACAAACCCATGCCATGAGATAAAGGCAGATATTCTTGAGTTAAACAGCCCACAGGAATGCACGAAGCTAGGCAATAGCATCAGCGTCGACACGTCACTGGACCTCACCCTTACTAGGAATATAATGGGAGCCGAATAGCTAAACACAGGTCACACACTAGGTAGTGATCACTATATTTTAGCCACCACCTTCGAAACGGCTAAACACAAAACAATAATCAGGAAGACACATATTACGGATTGGGATAACTTCAAGGACCTAAGAGAGCGAACAGCCGAAACAGAAATCACAAATCTCGATGATTGGATCGAGTCACTTAAAAAGGATATTAAGCAAACCACATCGGAGGTGCCGATAGAACAGGAGGGCCAAATCTCCGACTCGCGGCTACTCCATATGTGGGAAGCCCACCTCAGCCTACAAAAGAGACTGAGGAAGCACAAACGCCTAAGACTGCTAAGGAAACGTATAGCGAAACTAGAAAGACAGATAGAAACCTACACACTAGAGCTTCAAGAAAAGCAGTGGGGTCAGATATGTGACCGCATGAATGGACAACTAAGATGTAAAAAAACGTGGCAAATGCTCAGACATCTACTAGATCCGACACAGACAAAATCGACACAGAAAAATCAGCTCGCTAGACTGATCCATAAATACGGAGGCAACACGGAAGAGTTCTTGCTAGACCTACAGGATAGATATATCAGCAAGGCCTCTTGGGCTCAACTGCCAGACTACGGAGGACTCCCAAATCCGGAGCTAGATTCAGAAATAACGGAGGCAGAGGTTCGCTTCGCCATGGGACAGATCCGCGCCACGTCCGCGGCAGGCCCGGACGGGGTCACAAAAAAAGCATTAAGGAATTTAGACGCAAAATCAGTACAGGCAATCACGGGGCTCATGAATAAGTACTGGAACGATGGTGAAATCCCTCAAGCCTGGAGGCATGCAATGATTACTTTTATTCCCAAACCAGGCAAGAAACTAGATATAGCCAATTTGCGCCCAATATCGCTCACTTCCTGCGTAGGCAAGCTCATGGAGCACGGGATCCTAAACAGACTGCAGGAGTACGCAGAGGACAAAGAGATCATGCCAACAACTATGCTTGGCTGCAGAGCTAATTTATCTACACATGATGTCATGATTCAGCTCCAAGCAGACGTCATAGACACTGGGAAATGCACGGGCACCAAAGCAGTGCTAGGGCTAGACCTCACCAAGGCCTTCGATAACGTGGCACACGAAGCCATTCTCGAGAACCTCTAAGACATTAACGCAGGAGAAAAAATCTTCCGATGCATTAGCTCATTTCTCAGCCATAGGTCCGCGATAATTCAAACAAGCGAAATAGTCATTACCTTTTCGGCTAGGGGGTAGAGGGACACCGCAAGGATCAGTACTGTCACCATTTCTCTTCAATCTCTGTCTCATAAAGCTTCCACCCAGACTGGAAGTCATTCCTGGGCTGAGACATACATTCTACGCAGATGACATCACACTCTGGACCACCAACGGGAATGACGGTCAGATAGCGGAAACGTTGCAACGTCCGGTAGACGCTATCGCAGAGCTCGCAGGTCATTCAGGCCTATCATGCTCACACCCAAAATCAGAGCTACTGGTCATCAGACCCAAACCCAGGGGTCCCGGTTCCAGGAGCCAAGCGCCCCCAACCCCGCTTAACGTGTGCGTGGGGGGACTTCCAGTCAAGGAGATGCAGTCAATAAGGATCTTAGGGCTGTATCTACAAGCTAACAGGAAAAACAAAGAAACTCTGCAAAAGCTGAAAACATCAGTTAATATGTCACTTAGGCTAATTAGAAGAATTGCCAACCGTAGGAGAGGAGTCAAAGAAAAAGACCTCTGTAGGATAGTGCAGGCATTTGTCCTGAACAGGATGGTGTATGCGCTACCATACCTAAAACTATAGATGCTGCGGAGAAAGGCAAATCCGAGACAATAATTAGGCAAGCATACAAAGCAGCCCTGGGGCTGCCGAACTACACATCGACAGAAAGACTCATGGGACTGGGAATACATAATACACTAGAGGAGCTCAAGGAGGCTCACCTCACAATGCAAAAAAACGGCTCAAGTGCACTAAGGCAGGCAGAGCCATACTGGAGCGTCTAGGTGTAGGCGTGGAACTTCCACCCGACGACACGAAAATACAGCTACCCAAACTCCTTCGCAAGCGACTGATGATCAAACCACTACCAAAGAATATGCACCCTTCTTACCACGAAGGAAGGAGGAAAGCTAGGGCAATAGCTATACACGAAAAATACGCAACGAGCGAAGGAGCTGCCTATGTTGACGCGACAGAATACGCAACAAGAGGAGCGTTTGCACTGGCGGTGGTGGACGCGCACGGACGGCTGCAGGCATTAGGGTCGGTAGTGACAAAATCTTCGGAAACCGCGGAAGAGGCAGCTGCGGCACTAGCCACAGCTAGCACCGACGCGGATACAATCTTCTCCGATTCTAAATTTGCTGTCCGTAGCTTTGCGGAGGGGGGCAGAATCTCAACTGCAGCGCAGAAAATACTGAAACTGACCAGGCAACCGTACAGACAAATTGAGGTGATATAGGTGCCGGCTCACTTGGGGAATCCACGAAATGAGGCGGCCCACAACATGGCTCGAGGTTTCGTCAACCGAGTCGGTGGGTCATTCGTATCCATGGGTTACTCCAAGGAGGGGCTGGAATCTTTTCACGATATCACAAGTCATTGCAGATTGGAACGACACAAATTTCCACCACCTGACAAAACGTTGGATAAGGCACAGGAGACTGTTTGGATGAGGCTCCAGACGAGATCCTTTCTTAGCCCTTTACCTATTAGCAAAAATGTACCCGGATGACTTTAACCCCGCGTGCAGGTTCTGTGGCTAAACAGCCACGTATGATCACATACTATGGCAATGTAAAGAAGAACCTCCACCGGAAGATCTAGTACAAATTCCTTCTCTTGAGCGGTGGGAGGCCGTTCTGGTCAGCTCGGACCCGGGCATTCAAGCCTTGGCCACCGAGTGGGCCACTAAGGTCGTCGCCAGCCATGGACTGGAGACCATCTAGAGCGGACCGTCTTCATCTGCATCCTGACGAAATAAATGTTTTCCAATCCAATGAGCCAAAATATTTAGAAAGCCCCGAAATGCACGATTGGGTGGCACTACGCATGCACGCAGGGTATGCCTCGTGCAATATGCACGTCACTGCCATCGAGTCGGACACGTGGCTTATGCCCTCTACGAAGCGCTTGTGAAGAACTGTGAAGAAGTTTAGTACTCTGTTGCAAGTGCGTTTATGCTGTATATTGCTTCGTTTTGCATAATTTATCTGCTTGTTTCTTTGCTATGTATAGTGCCCTACCTGCTTGGACCTAACCACGGTCCGCAGCATGTCTGTAAATAAATAAATAAATAAATACTGAGGTGGAACGCGCAGCAGTTACAGACCCTACCATTCCTTCTATACATCTTCAGTGTGATGCGTGAGGCCACTCATAGGTCAAAATTTGAATACTTTGAATACTTGAATACGTTACTTTTCTGTCGACCAATCAGGTGCGCCGCACGCGCGGACCGCTTTTGTCGATGACATATGAGCCATTAAACGCTTTCGCCTTAAAATTTTTCTCGCTTCAACTGCTCGCTCGTTTGAGGTGACACACTGCGCACACAGCTTGCGTATTGCGGTAACTTTCGCGTCGTGGCATGTTCTACAACAATAATTACTTGGTTGAGCCGTGCGTGATGCAAAAGCGTAATCACCTACGTCGAGATCGACGAACCGAAACCTGCAAATTCAATTTTCTCGCTGAAGAGAGCGGCAGTGGCGTCATCTCTTTTCGGCAGTTGAAAGCGCCAAAACATGGCACCGACGAGCGTTCGAAGACGCGCGGGCAGCTTGAATACGGCGTTTCAGCAGTTTCGGCTGCTTCAACTGAAGCACTTCGAACATTTGCGCTCAGCTTAGCGAAAACGTATCAGATGCAACTATTTACCGAGGTGTCACTAATAAAGGTGGCTTTTTCTGATTCAGCTGATCTCGGCTGCTCTCGTGGACGACACCGTGAAGTCCCGAGCTGTTTTGCTCGTTTATTTTTTCGTGCGCGGTCAAGTTTTGTTGCGAAAGCAACACTACGCCAGCCGCTTCGGCTCTTCAGCGTGGTCGCACCTCCGCCGCGGCGCTGACTCCACGAAAGACCTTGAGTCAAGAAGAACAAACCGCTGGTGATAACTCGGTAGTTGCCACCCTGATAAAGATGAACGAGCGAGTTGCCCGCACCGAAAGCTTTCACTCCACATCCGGTTCAGCAGCGTTGAACCCCTGTAATGTTTTTTTTTTTATTCTTCTATGATGTTCCGAGAATTGTTTCACTGTGTTGTGGTGCTTCCTACAGTGCGAAAGAGAAAGCGGCGGCAGTGCAGTGGTTAACAGAGAGGGCGCCCCTGCCACTCTTTAGCGAGAAAATGACGCTTGCTGCTTTCGGTTCGTCTATCTAGACTAAGATAAGACGTAGGCGATTAGGCTTTTGTATCATGCATGGCTCAGCCAAGTAAGCATCGTTTTGAAATACTTCCCACTACACAAAGGTTGCTGTCATAAGGACACTCTGCGCAATTCACTGGAAACGAGCCAGCGGTTGAAGCGAGAAAAATTTTGAGCCTTCAAGATAGAAACGCAAAATACTGTATGAACTGTGCGCCTGACTTGTATCCCCATACGTTTCGCGTTATTTTAAAAATAATCTGCCTCTGTAATGAGGTTACATAGTTTCGCGAAATCCACTGTGAAATCCGAAAACTGCTTTGAAACCTTTTGGTTCCCTGAATACCTATGGGCACTAAGCCTCCTTTTTACCTCATGTCGGCCCAGCCTGGCGACAACAGCACTATCGCATCTTGCTTACATCACAGATCGGTGTTCGTCTATATTATCTGATCACATTCACGCACGAAAGCGCAAAACAATTATCAGAACTTAGGGGTTAGCATGATTCACCAGTTTTCTAATGCCAGCAAATACTAGTATTGTAGCGCTGATGAAAGCCTTTTGGATATCTTGAACAGCCTATTTTTAGAAATTGGGTCACCTTCGATGGAACGCCAGAGATATGACTCGCTCACACCGACGCCACAGCGGCTGCCATGCCCTTGAACCAGTACATGGGCTGAAGACGCAGCGCTTATCTAATCCGCTTGTATAAAGTGTACCGAAGTGCGATGTGTTCTCCATAAAGACTCCCCCACGCCAAGTTTGTCATTTAACTTTTGCACGTGGGTGCAAATAAAAGCACACATTCGACCCAAAAACCCATTTTTG
The DNA here is from genome assembly GCF_055883805.1 of Amblyomma maculatum. Taxonomy (NCBI): domain Eukaryota; kingdom Metazoa; phylum Arthropoda; class Arachnida; order Ixodida; family Ixodidae; genus Amblyomma; species Amblyomma maculatum. The sequence goes on from NC_139344.1 coordinate 44,178,281, forward strand.
AAGCTGGTGAGATAGGTAACGAGTAGAGGCGTTGTATGTATGCTTCCTCGTCGCTGCTTGGATTGCGCGTCAAGAGAAATGACCGAATCCTATTGAGTATTGGTACATTTTGACCACGGCTTTCTATTCTTCTACTTACCTGACAGCCACTCGGCCATGCACTTACCTTTCCTCATGCAAAGGCACGGCCGTTTCGATGCAGTGAAATTTCAGCCACCCAAACACGTTGTGGCCGTTTCAGCAAAGGCCACAACCACCAATGTTTCGTGAATGTAAAAACTAATAACTTTATTTCTACTAAGTATCCCATCATTTAACAGACGAAGCATGAGGCAGCACTCGCGGATGCGACTAAAAGGAGTACACACTCTTCCACAGATGGAGAACTCCACTCGGTCGCTCCGCAGATGGACTCACCCTGCAGCTGCCAAAGGGAGAGAGCGCCACAACCTGCGCTCGGCAAAACAGCTGCGTCGTGCGGCACAAGCACACACCGCAACAAGGCACGCGGACTATCGTCAATGCATGGCAGGATTAATTTTGAGAGCGAAATTGCACTTGGAACGTCGCATAAGACGGTGACTGAAGAAAAAAAAAAAAAGGAATACGTGCAACTCTACTTGAAGCTGCTCAAACATTGTCTCCAAAAGAAGGCACGGTATTTAAGTTGATATGCTCTAGAGAACATATTTCCGAAAGGTGACCATCTCAAAATAATGCTATTGAAAAACGCACCTTACAAAACAACAAAAAGAAAGAGCTCGGGCGTTATTTCGACTTTAACGACGTAGCCTTAAACGAGTTTCAACTCCTTGAGAAGTTACGTCCGGTGAACATTAGCAGCACACCGAAGTGGCTGCAGCCTGAGAACGGTTCATTCCAAGCAAAGACAAAATGGTCCCGACTAATTAGGGTGCCTTGATACCCAACACGGCTGCCACCTGAACAGCTGGAATTGTCACCTTTAACGGAAATTGCACTGAAGCGTCGTCCCGGGCACAACTTGTACCTTTCAGTTAGCAGATTAAGTAAGGCGAAATCTGCTAAGTACTGCTTAACTGGTTGCCCCTGCATGTCAGATATCGAGCAGATCCGAACATAAATAACTACAAAATGTGTGTGTCAGTAAGGAGTCAATATCGTCCAAACATATCCCCCGCCTACAATGCACGGATTCGACGGACAGGTCAGAATTAATTTACCAAGTTGCCCCATTTTTATCTTCAGTTGTGTGCGATGAAGCAGTCTTACGCTTCGAGTTCCAATACTAACGTTTCATGAGAGCTTAACGCTTAGCCATCAGCAGCAACCAGCAGGTCATGCACTCCAACCTCTTCAGGAGTGGTCAGTGCCGTGCCCGAGTTCAGTAAAACTGGTCTTTTGTTTGTTTGTTTTTTGCTTTTTTTTTGCACAGTGGTCACAATTCCACGTGCATTCAATTCCTACTTACAATTCGTCCCATTATCAGAACATGCCCCAAATTTTAAAAGCGTAAGGTAGCAACAAGTCGCGACTGGTTACACTAACTTGACACGATTGGCAAATGACACGACCTGGAACGCGGACTTGCGGCGGGGGACATTTATTACTTTGGAAAGATGCGATAAGCCCTGAAATCGGATATAGGCGTATCCTGGTACGCAATACGCCTCCGAACGGGTGCAGCTTAATCGAGGGCAAAGCTCGGACTAGGCCCGTGTACAGGTGGTATTGCACTGCACGGATGCAACGCTGTAGTTCTTTTCAATGCCGCAGTGCTAACCCTGCAGAGAGAGCTTTGTTCAAAAAGGAACAATGTTGCCCAGCTTGTGCCAAACGTTAACGGCTATATAAGGTGCCCACCGTGTATAAAAACGTCACGGTGCCTTAACTGCAACGATTGTCGCAAATTAGGCATACATGCCATGTTTCACGTTCGAATGACGCACTAAAATCCTGACCACGCCGCTTTTTTAAAGCATCCAGAACTCTCGCTCTTGACGACACAATTAGCTTAACGCAATTATGCAGCTTGCTGTCGGCGATGTACTGTTCTCTCGCAGAGTTACTTCAAAAGCCTGTAGAGAAAGCTTGGTCAAATTCGTTTCAGCGTACACGAAAACATAGCTGAAACTGGGGACACCCATGGCAAATTTAAAATTTCTTAAAACTACACGCTTCACACACTATGATACATATATACAGAAAAAAAAAAGTGCTCAAAGCACACACTGGCGGTGCCTGCTTAGGTGTACCGTAATCACAACCGCAACCAAAGCGCGCGGCATACGATACCCAGCAGCATGTGCAAACGATCTCCTGAAGCAAAAGACATCACACACGATATTGCGGAATCGGCACTGGATGCCTACACACATGAGGTGCCCTACACGGCTAGTTTTTAGTCTTTCCGAAAGTCCTGTGCTTCTGGTCCAGAGCTACCTTCGAGCTGCCGCCGGGTGAAGTAAGATAGTTCACGCTCAGGCCGCTACGGCTCGGCCTGGGTGCGTTTAGTGCGCTGACTCGGGTAGGCTTGAGGGGAATGGAGAGATCCAGCGAATCCTCAAAGTCCAATGGCTTACTCGCGCACTGTCTCTCGGCTTCGGATAAGGGGTCGAACTCGTTGCAGATCATCTCAATGTTGGACTGCGGACCAGACTTGGCCTCCTCTTCCCGGTCGTCCTCGAGATTCATGAGGCGTACAGCGTCGCTCGGCATCACTGCTGCTCCAAGGCGCCGATCTTGCCAAAATGGGCCGAACGTCTTCTGCGTCTGTGGTGGTTGCGGCACGCTGAAAGACGTGCGCTTCTCGTGCCTGGGATCAACTAGCTCGTAGGCCATGTCTTCGTTGCTGAAGCCAGCTTCTTCAAGAGAGTTCTCTGCGAGCGAGTTGCGCCTGAAATCAGTAGCGTAGGCTCCCCTGCGCGAGAGCAAGGGGCTGTGTTTCGCCTGATTCAGCAGCATTGGAGGCAGGCTCTGCGTCTTGCTGCTGGAGTCGTCGAAAGGAAAGTTCCCGAGAGAGGATCGCGACGAGGCCGGATTAACGGGGCGAAAAAAGCGGTTTCCGCCAGGCTGCAGATCCTCGTCTCGCCGGCAAGCTCTCTGGTCTTCGGGGTTGTCCAGCGCCCATACAGTCATCTCCAACTCCTTATACTTTGCCTGCAAGATTGCCATGTCTCTTTGGTACCTCCTCAGCGCGTGCAGATACTCTTCGCGCTGCTGGATTAAGTGCTGGATGTCGGTTCGCAGAGAAGCTTCGGTTGTCTTCCACTCAGAGAGCTTACTGAACCAATGTTGCTCGACCTCATTCGCCTTTTCTCGGAGCGCCTGGTTCTCCAAGGTGTGCAGCAAGAGCAGCTTTTTTAGCTCCAGCAGGTTGGACTCCTTGAGAATGGTGGAGACCTTGGCCTTGCCTTCCTCCGACGTTATGCCCTTGGCGCATTCGCCGGCCAGCTTCTGGGCGCCCAGGCTATGCAGGCTCGTCGACGGCCACGCCTCGGCCGCCTCCGGCTTGGCAAGCGGCAGCGAGCTGGGGCCTCCACGCACGTACTGCATGTGCAGGCTGTGCACCTTCTTCTCAAGCTCTTTCCTCTCGGTGAGCGAGGCCTGCAGCTTCTCCTCGCAGGCGACCTTCTCGCCCTCCATGCGGTGAATGGTGGTCTGAAGTTGGCGCACTACCTTGCGGTGTTTGGTTCGTTCGACCTCGATCTCGTTCAGCCGGGCCTGCAGTTCCTTCTCGTGGAACTCGAGCACCTCGCTGCGGCTGTTGCCCCTCTGCACAGAGTCCCAGCCCGTGGCCTTCTCCATTTGGCGGACGCGCTCTTTGAGTTGCACGCTGCGCTCGTCGATGATGTCCAGCAGCGCGAGCAGCTCGTCCTTGGGGGCGAGCGTGGACTCGCGCGAGCCGTGATCGCGGCAGTCAGAATCGAGTCCGCTGTCCTGCTTGTCGCTCTCCAAGATAGCGGAGGCGGTATCCCCTTTGGAAGAAAGACTAGCTACTGTAGCAGGCTTAGCGGCGACGCCCTGACCGAGCTCGCCGCTACCGACAGCTGCGCTTTTGGCTCTGACACGGCCGCACACCGCTGTCATCAATGTTCCGTCTTTGTGTCGCCGGGGCTTGGCATTCACAGTCCACGATTTTGACTCGGCCCCGCCCAAGGGCGCACGGGAATCGCTTCGACACGCGGACGCAGGCCTGGGAGGCTCCTTGATGGTGGATAACAACCTGACCTGGGGCGGCCGGTCCGAGCTACTTTGCATCGTCTGCTGGATGTCTTGAATTGCGAAGAAGATGTCATTCCGGAATCCTTCTAGCGCTTGGACTCTGTCCTGCAGTTCCTGTTGAGCGAATAAAAAAAAATTATAATAAGAACGAGGGAAAATAGCTTTTATGAAATGTGAAACATAGCAAGTGGTCGTCTGGCTCGAAAATTCAAAAGTAATACGCATATGCTAATAGGTTCCTGCGGTACGAACCGGTTGCTTTAGATAATGCGCAGCAACTACCACAGAAACTTCTTTCTATACTAGTAGTAGTAGTAGTAGTAGTAGTAGTAGTAGTAGTAGTAGTAGTAGTAGTAGTAGTAGTAGTAGTAGCAGCAGTCGTAGTATAAAAAGCTTATACGGCCTAAATTTACAGGCCGAGCATGCCGACAGTCTGAACGAATAGTCGACGCTGCTTTTCCCTTCAGGGCCAAGGCAGGCAGGCTGTGATAGGAAGGGAGAGACACAAATAGGAACCCGAATGCTGAGCACCCGGGCAGTAGAATAGGAAGTGGGACATTTCGCGTACGTTGAGGGGCAGTTGGGAGAGTTACAGATAGCGATAAAGGAAAAGGAGGGCTGGGGTGTGAGCTTGTGTGTGTGTGCAGGGGGGGGGGGGGAGGACTAATGGAAAGACCGCTCGTTCGACGTATTGTTGAAGGAAAAGGGTGCGCTTCTTTATGTGGTGGAGAGCGTCTTGTGAATCGAAGACTATTCAGGGAGAGTGGGAAAAAGGGCAAATGACTTCAGGCCATGTAGGCTCTCGAAGGACAGTGTGTCCGTCGGGGAGAAAATGGGCCGCTGGTGTGGGTTTCAGATGCTAACAAATGAGGATAGTACAGAGCGCAGCCACGAATCCTCGAGGAACCACAAAGGACGCATCCGTGTAAGCCACTGTCTGAGTAGCGAGGAGCGGAGAATGGTTCTCTGCGGCCGCGTGACGACGACCGGCATGGTGGACGAGAAACATAACGGACGGGAAATGGAGGATACGAAGGTTAGGAGCCGGAACGTGATGGGGAGGAGTAGTAGTGGAAGCGGGAATGGGACGGATACATACCTGACCCAGTAATAACTGACATTGACAGGTAAGAAAAAACCAAGCAAGCTGGGAGACATGCTATTGATTGATAAGACAGCGGAGAGGAAGAAAACAGCCTGTGGAAAAGAGCTTAGTGGTAAAGATGATGTAGGGAGGTGTAGATGCCCAATAATACCCTCTTTACACGGGGCAGAGTTACCCAGGGTTAGCAGAACTGTGATTACGCGAAACCGTGGTTAGCCCATTTACACGGCAGACCAAACCATGGTTATACCTCTAACCGCGGTTATCGGAAACAGAGTTTGGCGACCTCGGTTTGCGTCGTTAACCGAGGTTATGGCGGAGGCTGCTCGTCTGTTGGCGGAGGCTGCTCGTCGGCACCCGAGTGCGCGAAGCATACGAGCGTGTCTGCTTCAACAGTGTACTCGTTTGCCCGTATTGATTGGCGGTGTCTATTATGCCGCCCGGTGTCTTCGGTTACGGCCTATACAGCCAAGCGTCTGCGCACTGAAGCCACGTCCTGTGTCTGCAGTGTCGTTTGCGCGGCTTGGTGCTGAGCGCGGAACGTCAAAAAATGCCCGGTCTCAGCTTTATCAAGAAAGTGCACAAGGTCGCAAGGCTTGCAGCGCGGGATGCTGCGAGCAGGCTGAGGTACGTTACACTTACCGCGGCGGTGAAGCTAGCGTGCGAGCGTGGCGAACGACGGCGGGGTGCGTAACGCCCCTAGTAGTCGATAGGCCTAAATTATTTCTCTTCGAAGCCGCGGCGGTCGGCGCTTTAGAACTGATCAACGCTGTCGAAATCATGTACTCATGAAATTTCCTTATTGTGAATCCTATTGTGCCGCCGTAATATAGCGATATGATTAACTTTAGCGACGCATTAATCGCAGAGCTAGTATAAGCAGAGCGGTGAGCCGCAATGCACCGGCGGCAGCTGGCTTGGGCAGAAGCTTGATAGTATCGCGGTTATCGGTCTTGCCAGCAATTTGCCGCTTGTCAGTGATCCTCAAGAGTGATTCAATCCTGATATTCGGTTCAGTATTCCAGATGGCAATAAATTTAACACACTTTATTTCTGACGTCGGCGATAGCGAGTCTCGTTCGCATACGGTGTGCGGGAGGAGGGGCCAACGCGGCGGTGTTTACGGTGGTCGGTGAGGTTGTTCCATCGTGCGGGGCTTGACCGCGTTGTTGACGCCTTGTCGGACGGCACTCCGGAAAATACGTTATAAATAAGATATTTGTAAATGCTGCTTCCTTCCGCAGATCACCGCGTCGCTTCGGTTGTATTTTATGGGCAATGGCGGCCGTAACCGAGAACGACGGAGAGCTGTGTAAGCACAGCTAACCGCGATTGGCTGTTAGCCGTGGTTAATTTCGGTAACCTTGGTTAAACGCATCCGTGGTTAAGCCGGCCGTGTGTTTTGAGTGTGGGTGAAAAGAACGTAAGGTACAAAGTATAGGAACTTTTTAGGGCGAATGCATGGGCAACCCGGCAAGCATGAGCCTTTTGGAGGCCCGAGACTCGTGCAGCGCCGAGTGACCACACGCACGCCGCCGAAGGTGGATTACCGAGGGGCAGGCGCGGACAGTGCGGTAGGTGGGATGCACGTTCTTCGGTGCATGTAAAAGTAAGCAAAATACAATGCATTTGGTGACGACGGAAGTGTATCAAAAAGACGGAGGGAGAGTAGGGGGTTATGGTTGCGGTGGAGAAGCTCGGGTTGATGCGGAGTAGAAATGAGAAAGGCGTAGATGACATCTACGCCGCGTTAGAAGGTACACTGTACGTAGCCCGGAGAGCGAGACGAGCACAAGACAGCAATTTCGTCAGCAAAAAAGATAGTATCACGGCCGCTCGATGGAAGCGCACTGAGTGCGGCCTGCTGCGTCGCGCCGCCGTCAATGGGCAAGCGCGTCCTTGGAGAGTACAGTTGCGCCCGCTATTTCTGCTGAGGGCGCCACTGTTCGGGGACACGTCGTTGCCGGGGTCGCCAGCTCTGAGCGCGCGGTTTGCTTCCTTTCTGGACGCGTTCGCCTCGCGTATGCGTGGTCAACGCAAACTTTTTTGTGTGCGCGAGTGCAAGCACGCTATCGTTGAGACGGGACGCGTTTGTTCTTTAAGGCGAAAGCCCTTCTAGGCTCGCGGAGTGAAAATTTGTGCGCAGAAGCTGTGCCTGTAATCTGTGTGTCGCATCTGTGCGCTGGTGTGTCAGTCGCAAAAAGCGGACATGCAAGGAGGGAGATTAAGAATGAAAATGATTGATGGTGATAGGTAATCAATAAAAGTTATAGACATTGATGGAGGTAATGACTAATGCTACGACTAATAATGATTAATAATGACTAAAATGATTTGTAATGACCAGTAGGTCAAACTACGACATGTAATGACCGCAATTGATTAGAAATGAGTAAAAATGCTTAGCGGAGTGTGTTAGTGACTATAATAGCTAGGCATGACTCATCATTACTGCTAATGACTACGAAATGACCAATATGTCAAACAGCGACTTGTAATGACCACTACTGATTCTAAATGAGTAACCTGCTTAGTTATGAGCGGTAAGGACTACAATGACTACGCAGGCAGACTCATCATGACTGGGAAACGACCAATATATCAAACGACGACTTGAAATGACTGCAACTGTGGCAAACGATGAGAGGCAAACGTAGGAGAAGGGTAGGCGTTCGCCGTCCTCCGCTTAAGAGACATCTAAGAGACCCTCTAATTTTATCTTCTTGAACCCACATTTTGGTTCCTGGCCCATTTTCCCAAGCATTTCACCCCAGAAGAGCCGAGCACCAGGCCGGGGGAAATCTTGTACCCATTGGAAACCGGTGGGTACCCGGCGGCACTGGGGATCGAACCCCGTACCTCCCGAATGCGAGGCGAATGCTCTACCTCAAGACCACCGCTTCGGTAAAGGGCCACATAATGGGCTGTTGCCGCGCAAGGCGGACTTATTGTTGTCCGATGGCGGAACGAATCACTGCCACATCGGCGCAACTATCTAAGCCGTGACCCCTTTTCCCAAGCATTTCACCCCAGAAGAGCCGAGCACCAGGCCGGGGGAAAGCTTGTACCCATTTAAAAACCGGTGGGTAACCGGCGGCACCAGGGATCGAACCCGGTACCTCCCGAATGCGAGGCGGATGCTCTACCACAAGGCCACCGCTTCGGTACCCTTTTTGCCCAAGCATTTCACCCCAGAAGAGCCGAGCACCAGGCCGGGGGAAAGCTTGTACCCATTTAAAAACCGGTGGGTAACCGGCGGCACCAGGGATCGAACCCGGTACCTCCCGATTGCGAGGCGGATGCTCTACCACAAGGCCACCGCTTCGGTTTCTTCGTAGGAGAAGGGTAGGCGTTCGCCGTCCTCCGCTTAAGAGACATCTAAGAGACCCTCTAATTTTATCTGGTGCGCTCGCCTCAGGCAAAGGCAGCAGTGAGGAGTGGAAATGCACTCGCTTCCTCTGGAATGAAAGCGGCGCTGAGGTTATAAAGTCCAGATGCTGAAGCATAATGCCCTGTCAGCTGCCATTGAATCTGCTGCAAGAGGCAGCAGATTGGACTTGTTGGTGATTAATTATAGGTTGACAGCGCAAACAACGCGAAGGGAACACAGGAGAACAAGACGGCACAACCGCGCTAGTTGTGTCGTCCTTTTTTTCCTGTGTTACCTATTTAGTTACCAGGGAGCTGGCCAGTGCACTACGATTTTTAACGATGTGCGAAGTAGATGAACACGATGAGGTAGCATCAGAAGCTTTTATCGCAGGTTATGTTAGGAAGACATATCAAAGAACGGTACGATTGTTTCTTTTTTTATATATATAGCATACAATTTGTTCTAAATTTTGCCCCTAGTCTGAGTGGCCTTGCAAGCAAAGTAGCCTATGCATACATTTGTTTATACTCTTGAGACTGTTTAGTCGATGCGATAAACTGAAAAGCCCCGTTCCAAAGAAAATCCGGCACCCGCTCTGTCGGCGGAAAGTCGGAAAAATACTTCTCTGGCAAGAGGCACTTTTGTTGGGGATATGGCCAGACACTTTTGGCGCAATTAGAACACATGACATGTTCAATGTGGCTGGAGTTGCCAAACCAGAGAGAGTCAATAAGAAGTAAGGGTGAAATGGGAATTGAAAGTGGGACCCTTAGATCCCAAGTCAGGCACGCTATACTCCTATAGGGCACGCTCGTATGGCTTCAGTAAAGAGGGGCTTTATATATACTTATATGTAGGGTGTTATTTCATATAATGCGGTGGCTTAAGGCTGTATTATAATGATATGCGACAGAGGAAGTAATTAAGGGATACGGTGAATAAGCAGGTAGCAAAGTGCGAGTACGCTAACGAGGCTCCGCAAAGAGACTTAAGAACCCCAAGAACGCCAACTTCTGTTTATCACTACCAAGTTGTTTCTAAATTTATGCGATATTTGGTAATGGTTTTGAGGCGGCATGTCTGTCGTGCAAGAGACTGTTGCAGGAAATATGAGTCAGCTGGACCAATTACAGGTTAATAAAATACCAATGTCAATGGAGGCTTGAAGTACCCCGCAAAGGAAGATATCAAGCTTTGTCAGCTTACGAGCACCTTCATTACAGGATAATGAAGTCTGAAGAGGTCCGGCGAAGTAGCAAGTTGCGGAAACTTTTAATTTCAGCATTGGTTTCTCACTGTACACAGTGCCTGAAGGTAATCTATGAAAACAATGATCGTGCCCATGCTGAGGAGCTATGCAAGATATCGTTAAATTGCTGCACCCACTGATAGCGAGCTGGGCTGGAAATGCCAACTCAACAGAGCTATGCTTATGGCTAGGTATGGCATAAACCTCTCTCAAGAAATGTTTTCCGTCTGCGAATGGTCATGTTCTTCCTCTTTTTTTGTGAGTGGCCATGTACTCGGCTGCTCGCTGAATCTCGGCTGCAGTTGCGCTCTGAAGCGTGAACATTCTTGCGATGGCGGGTAAGAATTAGTTTCACAAAAGGAACACTCGATGCGCGTTCTTCCATTGAAAATTAGAAACCAGCAAAATTATATGAGTTTGAGAGCAGCCAATAAAAAAAGTAATAAAAACGTTAGGCGCATATACGTAGCACCTTGAAACAGACCGGCACTATGAAGAGCGCTTACTTCGACCGGTCATGCAAAATGCGGGAAACCATGGCGGATAGCGTTCTGGCGTACAAAGTTTAAAGTCTCCAACTAAGTCGAAGATACCAAGTTATCTATATTTTACCTAATAAACGCGTTCATATTTCCACCGTAACATTCATCAGAATGAGATAGAAAGGTTGGTTACCTGTCACATTTTCACAGAGGTTGCTCACAGTAGTAATTTTTTTTTTTTATTGGACAGCGCTAGCAGTTTCGAACAGGTTGACATCAATTTTCACATAAAAGCTGTATGCAGGAATGAGTAAACGGCATGCAAATGACATACGGAATTCGCGACATAGTGATTTAAGTGGCTATGCATTAGGCTACCATGGCAGCTAAAACAGCTTCGAATTGTTCCCAGCCGGGTGACATTTTCATTTGACAAACAACTTGATCCGTATGCAACATCACGGTAATGCGAGCACTCCAATCGAGTTGCCTTGAACCACTATCACATTAAGTTTTTCGGGGTAAACTCCAGTATACATCCTTGCCGAGCAAGCGCTAAGTGCTGGCATGCTCACACTAAGACATGACAGTGTATACGAATTCGTGTTGCCAAATTGTATGAAGCGGAGCTCTTATATCCTTAAAATAACATGCTCCTAACACGTCGACGCCTCACTCAAAGCGCAGCCAGGCACAGCTCTACGCACGCGGCAGCACGCGACTGTCCCCGAGCAGTGGCGCCGCGGGTGGCGACGGGAAGTAGGCGCCTCCCGCCGGTTTCGGGCGACGCAGCAGGCCGCACCTAGCGCGCTTCCATCGAGCGGCCGTGATAGTATGAAGGTTGAGCATGTGGGCTAGTTGGGAGGCAAGAGGAGACAGCAAGACTTAATAGGCACGGGAGATAACAGCACCTTGAGAAGTGCTTCGGATGAGTTGGCCGGGGTAGTAAAATTGGGTGGCTACTCGAAAACGAGCCACACAGAGAGGAAGAATTTCAGAGAAGAGTGAATGCATGCGGCAGCCACAAGCAAGAGATGAAAAGTGAGCGATGATGAGGTCGTGCCAAACACCATCGAAGGACTTGCGGACTCTAGTGTTTGTTACGATGCGGATATTATTCGCATGTTACAGCTATTACGGGAGCAGTAACGGCCGTACATGGCGAAGGCATGATAGCCCCGTTGAAAGCGAATGCGCAGTAGAGAAGCAAACGGTTTTTTTTTTTTTTCCCCTAGACACATGCACTACACTTGCTGGCCGGCGCTGGGCGTCAGCACACGGTTAAAGTAATTCTAGACCATGGTAAGCAGATACCTGGCCCACCCTGCCTAATCTTACGCTGAGAGGTTCACAAGACACCTAGACACTTAGTTTTATTAAATGCAGTATTTTCACATACGCCGACCTAAGAAGGTGGCGACTCGGCAGCTCACGCACCTTGATTGCGAGCAGGGATTTGGCTTGTTCCTTGATCAGGAAGAAGATGGGGCCCGGAACGCCCGAGGCCAGGCTCCTGGCTGCCGAACCGCAGCCAGCCTCGTTGACTTCGTCTGGGCCATCCATGTCACCTTCGGGGTGCTGCGCAAAACAAAGGAAGAAAAAGGCGACACTGTAGGCTTCTATCGCTGCTACACAGATTGCTGGTGGTAACATGCAGTGTACAATAAATCCCAAACGCTTGCACTAGTTTTCAGAAACCTAGGCATCCGGATCTTCAATGAGTCAAAAGCGAATGGCTCCCACCAAAGGTTGTACATGGACTACGATACCGCTACGATAAAATTTACGTTACTGCTACATGCAGATTATAATACAACTCTCAGCACGGCCGGTCTCGAGGGAAAGCGCGCGCTCTTTCGCCCTCCCTCAAGAGCGGCCGTGCTCTAAGCGTTAGTATAAAAATGTCATGCGCAAGCAAAGGCAGCGCCGCTTATCGGCAATCCCTACGAAATGTAATCGGGCCACGTCTTCCCGCCAATGCAATAAATAGCATGAGCGCCCACGCCTCGCAGCTTCCCTTTACTCCCTTCGAGTGCGGACCGCTCCTCCTCTGTTAACGGGCGAAGCAGCAGCATCCTCGATGTGGGAGCGGGGGGACGACCAGCCCCTCGTATTGCCACAAGCCCTGCGCACCATCACGATCGAAGACTACACTACCTGGAAACTTGGTGACGTACTAGTTTACTGTGAACACGTAGTAAAACGTTTCGGAATGTTTTGCTCCGTTTCCATCGTCAATCATCGACAAAGGCAGGGTAACAAACGAGCCAGGTGAGAATTCTTCGCACAACTACCAGATAGCTTTTTTTTTACGAAATGAAAGCGGAAAACGCCTGTCAGAAGTGTCAAACGCGTCATCATTCTCAGTGTCCCTGAAACGACGAGCATCACGTCATCCGCTACGGTCGTAATCATTGGAAGCAGCGACCAATGACACAGGGCAAATTTAAGGAAAAAAGACGTTACAAAATGCTGCCCAGCTCTCCATGCGTCCATGCGCAATAAGTGGCATTGTATGCAAACCAGCGGCCGTAAGGGCGTCCGAAAACGGTACCGTGCCCCTGAAACACTTATACTCCATTTCATCAATCAGGTGAAACGCAGCGAAAGCTACGCAAGTAGTCCGCAAGTAGTCCGCAAGTAGTCCACAAGTAGTCCACAAGTAGTCCGCAAGTAGTCCGCAAGTAGTCCGCAAGTAGTCCGCAAGTAGTCCGCAAGTAGTCCGCAAGTAGTCCGCAAGTAGTCCGCAAGTAGTCCGCAAGTAGTCCGCAAGTAGTCCGCAAGTAGTCCGCAAGTAGTCCGCAAGTAGTCCGTTTTGTGGCCGAGCGGTTTCTGCGGAAACGGGCTCTATTCCGAGCATACAGGTTTGCAATAACTTGCTCTGCGTGCCTGGACATCTTCGCAGTGCGGATCTTATAGAAAAAATCCACTCCGAAGAAACAGTCGAGGTAGCTGTGTCGCGCCGCGCAAAGGACACAGCTGGCAGGGTGGCGGGGCAGCGAACACGCGACACGAACGTAAACGACAAACAAAACATACAAATGCACCGAATTCGATCCTTTCTCCCTAAAAAAAAAAGGTGCTCTTATGAAGTTGATGGGAAATGCAAGATGCATTAGGTCTGCAGTCAAAGCAACTATTATTTCCTCTCGTCAAGAGCAGGCACTATTTTTCATCGCGGATGCGGGAGCGCGAAGAGCTCTAGATTTGGCAGTGTTGCACTTGATGCATGCAACGGAGTATAGTTTATTTGATAGAATTGCATTTGACTTGCGTCGCGCAGTGCAACTGCCTGAGGTTCAATGCGTCCTATAGCGTATCCGGCGTTCAAATATATCTTTCTTTGTCAAATATTTTCTTTGTCACTCTTCTCCGGCTTCAAAAATTTTTCAACTACGACGTATGGACGTCAGAGAGTCGGGGAAGTCTTATCTTAGAAGCGAGCTCATGTGACGCTGGTTGAATGAACTGAACACTTCAGCTGTGGAAAAAAAAAAGAAGAAAAAGAAAGCTGCGCATAAGTCCGCTTAAGAGCGGAAATGGCGAAAGCCACTTTACAGGACTGTTTTCATTAATTACATCACCATTGTTATCGTTGCTATAATCATCACTATCGCTACTATCATTATCACTGACTGAATCGTAATCATCGCTACTATTATCCTCACACTGGACAAGAATTATGATCGGTTTTTCACGAGCCCGGAGTTTGCTGATTGGTTTGCGCGTGTATCTGCGGATGGGAGGGACAGTGGTTTGATTCCCGGTGGAATATGACTTTTTTTTTTCTTAACTGTCAGTGCTTGCGAGCATTTTCGTAGTCCATGAGCCTAGAATGGGCTTTCGCCTTAATAGATATAACAGACAACACAGGATACGCCCGGCAAAATGATTCTCAAAATGAATAGAACAGGGTAACGGACCACTTCTGTTCATTCAAAGAAAAAGCGCTATTCAAAGAAAATAACGCGACAGCATGTTAAAACTCCATTGGAATCATTAAGAAATATGCGCGTCGATGGGGTGCGAAAAGTAAATGCAAAGACAACGACGAGTAGTCTCAAATAATCAGTTAATGACGAATAGAAAAGTCAGGCTAACGGAGTAAAGAATTTTATGCCCCCAAGAAATAAACTTTCTTCGCAAACACAGAAAGTGTAGACAATTCCATTAACCAACTAATCGAATGCAGCGCGCGTTCCTTTTTAACAGGAGGAGGTACCGCAACACAGACACGAGTTAAGCCCAACCCTGCAGGCGCGCTTTTCCACTGAAAGAAGAGCGATGCAGCGAAGCGAGCTTCGGGCTACGGTTACGCGCCCAAAGCCAACTGAGCTGGCCCCCGTCGCCTACTCTTGGAACACGATAGCTGTCTTAAAGCGCGGTGAACGCGTTCAGGTTAAGTGTGGACGACCCCGTGCACAGCCTTAGCGTGACTTCAAGGTGATCAGTTTAGGAAGGACTAACCTGTTCGAACTAAACTGCTCCCACGCAGTTTATGTTTGCAAAAACGCAGCAGCTAATATATCAACTTAGCCAAATAAATGGTCTATCCTGCCCCCTCTTATTTGTTGTGGACGAATCGACCGTCACGCCAGGAAAACTTTCTTGGTCCATTTCGTATGTGAAAGGCCACCCTCGACGCACATATAAAGCCCCGCTTTAAACAAGGTGTTACGGGTGTACAGCTCTTGTCAAAAGTTTACAGCCAGGGCGTCTGTTTCTAAGCCGTGCGGTGAAGCCCACTTATCATTCATGAAAGTCATTCTTATTGGAGAGGATAGCACAAAAAAACAAAAACTCATCTCACCTTCAGGACATCTGCAACACTGAGACTGTACTAAGAGCCACACTGTTAGACTCAGAAGCAAACACCGCGCGCTCTAAACATTTGACAAAGTGTGCACCATGCGGTACTGGGACCGACATGGGATCCAAATGGGCCCTGGGTTTGAAGTCTCCTTCCGTAAAGCCCCTGCCAATTCGGCCATGCCATATCTCGTGACGTCATACAACCCACTAACTAACCAGTGCCTGGCTCCGCCACCTGCCAACTACCCCCTGCCAGAGGCATCTTCTGCACACACACACACAACCGACAACGCCGAATCGCTAGAAGAACAAGGCCCCTGACGATGTCATGTTAAAAACAGGCAGGGAACCCCTTCTCAGCACTCACCAATTTGCCGCAGGGAGTCGGGGGTGTCCATGACAAGCGTCGCCGAGGAGAATTGGGGCAGATGGCGGAATACATGGCGGAGGCTGAGCTCAGCGAAGTCTACCTATCTAGCTCGGCGGATGGCTTCTTCTTCTGCCTTGATATATGGCACATACCCACGAAGGGGGATTGGCCAGGGTTCAGTGTGGACTGCAAAATGTCCTACACACACTGAATTAGTGCATTAAAGTAATTGTACACTAAACGAAAACATAAGATTTAAGATCACAAAATTGATTGAAGGCTGCCAGCGGCACCCGGCCTCTTCCTTTTCGCAGCACGTTACCAAAATCTGGCTAGCGGGAGCGGACGGCGGCGAAAATGAATCAAACCGAGCCGACTGAGCGTCAAATCATGATGGTGATCGATGATGACGAGGAGAACGACTATGATGTGGTCAGTCGTAATGGCACATACCCACGGCGAGAAATTGGCCAAGGTGCATTGCAGATGCAGAACACTCATGGACAAGGAGTGGAGTATTTGGATAATTTATTATCCTGAACTAGAATTTGAACAAAAAATAAAGTAAGGAACAGAAAACAGTAAATTCTCATTCTATCCGAGGAATCGACCTAATGTAAATAAGTTGTCGTAAACAGAATTGCACACTGGTTTCGGGACGTATCCCTCGGCGCTTGTCTCGAAAAATAGGAGGAGGAGAACCGGAATAGATGAAACCTTAGCCGAGGGAGAGGGATCCCATTTAATTTCTACGAAAGGAAGCGAACCGCCGGCAGGAGCGGAAAAAGTGGTCTGTGGACTCAATTTCGTCACAAGACTCGCAAAAGCTGGTCGTAGATAACCTCTAACGACATAGGTACTCTGCAGTGCAAGAGGGCCATGTAACCTCGCATTGTCTTGAACTGCACATGCGCACACTCCAAGGAAATTTCCGTGCTGTTAATCCGCTGTAGCAAGGAGAGGCTCACGGCTCAGGTAGCAGAGATGTTGAAAGCGTTGAAAGCGTGATATAGTTAAGTAGACAATATTTGGGGCCTACGGAACAATAGGTCCACCAAGGACCGACTCTGCTTTAAAAATCTGCCCTCTTATTCAGTGTAATGCCACAGTGGCCAGGGGCCTAGTGAAATCGCACCTTTTTAATATGAGATGCAATAAGAAAAAATGAAGGGAACGGCTGAGTATCCCTCGAGTCTTCGAACGTTGTCAAGACGGAAATACGGTCTGAAAGTATAATAACCCCAGAGATATTGCAAGGAACCTATCTTAAGGCCAACTCAGTGGCCAGAAACTCAAATTCAGAAGTAGGTGTATAGCCAGGGGCCCGAAATGATTAACTCCAATCAAGAGTTCGGGAGTATATACAATAGCTGCCTTTTCATTCTGCTGAGAGGCATCTTTAACAAACGCATAAACTAGGAGGCAAAAAAAAAAAAAAGGAAGCCAAAAGAGAACGAAGAAAGAAAACTAGTATAAAAATTACAACTGCGCTTAAGTCTATTTAAGAGCGGAAATGGCCAAAATCACTTTACACAAACTACTTCGTCATTGCCATCGCTATACCCTCACTATTTTTACCAATCTATGCAGCGTCATTATCATTGCTACTATAACCATTACCAATCGGTACAAACATCGTCATTTGACATGGAGACGGCAGGAACGTTCTCATAGCCCGAGTCGGTTTGGGACGTTAAACCCCACAAACCATAAGAAGAATTAGGATACGTTTTGCACGTGCACGTCGTGGCGCACACGTGAAAAACGTATCTTAATTCTCCTTGTGTGCATGGCGTCGCGTACTTTAAAGAGGGTTAAAAAAAATGCAGGTGCGGCCAGGAACAAAAACCTTTTTCAAGTTGCACACCGGAACCTTGCCGATGATAAAATTTTTGGAGGGAAAGGGATGACTTATAGCCTGGAGATCGCATTGTTTAATACGCCAGAAGCCATAAACAATAGACCATGCCAAACACTGTTAGGAAGGGGTTGGAAGGGAATGAGAAGACCATTCAAACACTGTTGGGAAGGGGTTTATTTTTTGGGATGTATTACTGAGAACGCTAAAAGATTTCCCGCTAGATCCCTTATGGTATCGGTATTTGTGCGTAGGAAGTGAGGATGGGGCACCATTTGATTTAATTATGCTCATGGGGAATCGACTGTATATGGCGCTCAAGAATTACTGGATAACACTGTGATAAAGACGCACGACCTGCCCGAATTTATTTTCGGGAAAGCGTAGAGTGGTTTTAGGCAATACAGAAAGCTGCTGCGGAACCTCCCCAATGGCTCTCAAGACTAGAGCTTTTGTTGTGTATGCCTCAATTTCAATGTGATGAAGCCACACCCATGCTGGCTGATCACGACGGTGTCGAACTTGTGTGCATTTTTGTTGATGTCCTTTTGGTGACATGCAATGCGTCAAACCCGGGAAATAAAAAAATAAAAAAGAGCACGGCGTGGAGTAGTTGGTTAGCGCGTTCGGCTGGTGATCGGAGGGCTATGAGTTCGATTCCCAGTGTAATGCGACTTTTTTTCTCAAACAGGTCCTATCTCATTGGTCATGCATTCCGAGGACAGTCACTTTCTGCGCATGCCAATGATGAGGGAAGAAAGGTTTTCGCCTAAAAGCATCCGGCTTTATTTTCATCTGTACCTGTGTGCCGCCGGAGTGCTGGTCCTCAACCGAATGATAGCTGCTTGGTTTTTGGTTTGATTCCTATAGGGTTTAACGACCCAAAGCGACTCGGGCTATGAAAGACGCCGTAGTGGAGGGCTCCGAAACTGTCGGCCATCTGGGGTTCTTCAACTTGCACTGACGAAAAGCGGCTGCCGAGGCCGATTCGATTCCGCATCCTTGGACACAATAGTCGAGCGCCCTCACCCCTGCGTCACCCCTGGCGGGGTCGAACGATAGGGGACGACACAAAAACACGAAAGCCATAGATTTATTTTGGCGCGAAAAAGAACTCAGCAAAGTGCTACCTGTTCCTGAAAGGAATTTAAGAAAAAAACTCGAAGTACTCAGAAGTCTAAGTTTATCAAGGGTAGGTGTTGCCACTGTCCTCAAGAACACCGCACCGAAAACAAGGTGCTTCCAACTCGCAGAACTCAATCAAAGCAACGGCTGATACCGTCGCGACGTCAGCCGACTCCTCGTAACGACAGCGTGTAGCGGGACGACCCCACTTCTTCACTTCCCAGAAGGAGAACGAATACACAAGCATCACTCGCACCCTGTAATATCTTCTACACGAAATACAATACCCGTAATTCTAAAGCTTGCCGGTGGACGAACGACCTAGCTTTTGGGCAGGCACCGGAGCAGAAAAAGCCTTATTTTCGAGCAGCTTTGAAGCAAAAGTCCGACTTTGGAGCAGGTTTTGGGTAATTTATGGGCTCTTTAGAGAGCACTTTGGAGCAAGCTGATGGCAATAAAATGCGACTGAGAGCTTTTTTTTTTTTTTTTTTTTTTTTTTACACGGCTACAGTGAAACTCGGCCTTCAAGAGCAGACAAAATGTCGAATTAATCTAAGGTTTGAATTATTGAACGGGCCTGAAACAACGCCTGAAAACTGATTCCATCGCAGTAATTTTATCTGATGAATACCTGCATGATGGCCGTTTGCAATTAAGATGAAACCAAGGTGAAAACAACTGTTTCTACCGATTTCGCCAAGCGCTCTGCTTTGCGCACGCTGTATGGAACGCTGAAGAATTGCTCCAAAATCGCAAAGGCCTCCGCCACCCTTTTCGCAGTGCTACCGTTTCGACTCGGCAGTATTGAGGCTTCACAAAACGGCCCCGTCGCGTTTTGAAGATGCTTCACCGCACCATCAACGCAATGAGGCATTGCGGCGAAGCGCGCAGTGTAGTGAAACTGCGCATAAACAGCGCGCAGTTTCTGCGCATTGCATAATAGTAGAATGTGGATGCACGCGAGGGATATGCGCGTAAGCGTTAGAACATCCGTGACGCTATCCCAAAATAAAAATAAAAAAGCTGTGACACGCCAAGCAGCATCCGAAGCGGCGCAACTATCCGATACGTGCGTCGAATCGCAGCCGCAGAATGGCGCGTAGTGAAATCTGAACCGAACCTAAACGGGCAAGCTTTATATCGGAAATAGCAAACTTCTGATCGTCCACATACCTGCCACAGCGCGCAGGCACCACTGTTCCAAAAAATTTGGGTTCGGGAAGGCCCACTTCGGTGATCGATGGCGCGTCTCAATGTGATCCCCAGTCCGCATAAACAAGAGTGAGCCCGCCAAAGTCCGAATAAGCGAGCGTCCGATGCCATAGACCTGGAAGTTTACTGGCGAATGCTGGAACCGCGCTTCTTGCTAAAGTAATACCCCAATCACACGGACAAGTTTAGAGACACTTTCAAGAAGTGCACTTACATAGGAACAGTGAAACTTTCGGTGCTCGCTGTCACACGGCAAAATCAAGTGTCTTTTTGAAATGCCGGTAGCGCCCACGTATGGAGCGGAGTTACCGGTGTTCGAGCGCGAAAAGTTCCAAGAGCTGTATGATTAAGAGCAGAGTGCATTTTTCACACGGAATCATGTCCGACAGCGCTTCTATGCAGCCTAAAATGTATACAAGGCCGCAGCACCCACGTACGGCAGCACCGTCACGTCTTCACAGAGTTTCCTCGGCGTGTAGTTGTACACAACGTACACAAGCAGAAAAAGACCGTTGTAATCCCGTACTTCATACCCTGTCGCATAATCTAAAAAAGATCGCACAACGTTCTCAGGTACGAGTAGCCTTCTCAGCTCCGTGTAACCTGTCAATGCTTAATCGCGTCAGTCATCCCGTGACCGAGCCAACTGGTGTTTGCAAAACTAAACATAAGAACAAATTTGTTGACTGTACTGGGGAACTAGTTTACGAGATTCCTCTGTCATGTGGGAAAGTTTATGTAGGGCAAACGGGGCGATGACTCAATGAAAGATTAAGAGAACATAAAAAGGATGTGGAAAATTCCAAGGACCGTAACCTGCCTCTTCACTGCCTCACATGCACTAAGCAACGTAAAACAGAATGCAAACCCCTTTTCGATAAATGCAAATCTTACCAGAAAAATAAAGACCGCACCACAAGAGAAATTATTGAAGGCGAAAGAATTTTGGAGCTTGGGGACCGATGCATTAGCACTCCTTCCCTTGCGTTATCGGACAAAGAGATTGCGTTCTTGGCAATGCGTAAAAAGAGATAATTGGCTTTGGTTTCGGCATGCGCATTGCATCTGTTTCATCTTTTTCTGCCGCGCTTCAAGCCATGTATATATGCTTGCCAACTTCTGGAAATAAAATCAGTTGTCAGTCAGCGCTGTGTTTGTGTCCTTCTGATCTTCGTCCTCGACCTTCACGCTGTTATTCCAAAATGTATTACCAACTAGCCGGCACCTCAACGCTTGCCGAAAAAGGTCCGGTTTCCGCAGCGTTCACAACACCGGATGCTACTAGCTTTCCGCTGTAGTGCCGCCCGTGAGCGTCCGTGAACGGCAGAGCGCGCGGTGCACCGTGCAAGTAGCGCTTGGTCGTGAGCTCCTCCGTGGTCGTCGCTATGCCTATATAGTTTGTTTCGCATCGAAGTATCAGTGGGCGGCGCTTTCGTATGGCCACCTTAATAGGATATATGGCTCACTCGTGGCACTGCCTTATTGTCAGCCTTACTGTCTGCTGATAATAAGAGAAAGGTGCAATTAAAATCGACGACGACTTAGGAGCGGAGATAACGTATACGAGCTTGTACTGCAAGGGTGTGCTGCGCGCGCCGCCGGCGACGATGGCTACGAAGTTGTGAACAGAAATTTGCTTGTGTAGCAGCAATTACTCCTACTAGCGACTCGGTACGGGTCAACGATCCCCAAGAAGGATTAATTTCTGGCATTGCTTTACTCCAGGGATTATTATTTACGGGAAAAACAAATTCTCGCACACTTTTGTGACGCCGGTGACAGCGGGGCTGGATGCGCCGTAAAGGTGGTGGCTTGGCGCTGGCGGCTTGCGGGAGGAAAAGCGGTGGTGTCTCCGGCCAGCGCTTGAGCGAAATGCTGCCGTGTAAAGTGACGCCTTTCTAGAGATTGGGTTACAAATAACGCCAACTTCGTTGACGCAGCTTGAGCTACCGCATACCATCGAAGTGCAGCAGCAGACGAACGCCTTCACCTTAGCGCAAGCACTGAGAGAGAGGGTAGCCATTCAAGTGTACGCATCGTTTTTAGTAGGTGGGAGCTTAAATCTCTTGCCTATCATAGAAACGCTCATGAAATTACGATAAACATTTCAAAACATTGTAATTTTCAAAAATGTATGAGTGATATGTCAGTGCCCTGCTGTCGAGACTACACACTCGCCTGCCGGACAAGGTGTGGTGAGTATCCAAACTCAATTCGCGCCGAGTGTGTTCGGCAGCGAGTGTCATTAAAGTTCATCGTGTGACACGATGCGAATGACACTAAACGCGAGTGCACTCGTTGAAAGTGACACTAAACTTGCTCGTCTGACCAGGGTCTAATCCGAAGTTACGAATTAATAAGGGTTGAATTTTATAAACTGCCTTTTATAAAGTTTATGTGGTGATTTGTGCGTACGTGGAAATATTTGTTAATTACATTGAGAAAACTAACTTCCCGCTTGTCTTGTTTATGTTTGGATGAAACAATACCTCCATTTTGTTTTGTATTTTAGTGTTTTGTTTTTCCTGAGGACCTGGACGCATTGTAAACACTCCTGCATGGGCCTTAAAGGGCCTGCAGTAAGTTTAAATGAATGAATGAGTGAGTGGATGAATAAATAAAAAATAAATAAAAAGATTTTACTACAGCCCAAAAACTGTCGGAAGATTTATTCTGTAACCTATTGGCCAGAATTATTTAGAGGAAGAGCAATGGTTTCTAAACATTTTAGTCGAGTTGATGAAAAAAACAAAAAAGACAACTGTCAGCTACTAGAAACAACAGTTGCAATAGCTAGCTGCGAATCATTTCATTTGATAAAGGTGCCACCAGGACAAGCGCCACAATTCAACCAAACTGTCGTGAATTGGGATACGACGCAGCGTTCACGCTGCATCCTTTCTGCAGCAACCGCTGTCGCTCAACCCACGATATATACCACTTGGCTAAATTGATCGCTGCAATTAATATTTCCGATGGTCAGTTACGGCATAAACTGGCGCCAGGCGCGCAGTAGGTCAGACTGGCGCAGCACTTCCACCCCTACTTGAAAGTGTAAGATTTACAAGTGCGCAATGAGCGGGTGCAGCTGACATTGCATGTGCTGTCGAAGCACGTGCGCGGCGGTGCATCACGAAAAAAAAAAATAATAAAGAAAGGAAACGGGAGCCAGTTAAACTCCGCCTTTAAAGGGAAGGTGCATCGGTTTTAGATTTCGATGAGCTTCGAGCGGTTGAATGATTATAGCTTGCACTTAAAGCATGCGAAATATCTTGGCGCTAGCATATGCAACAACGGCGCTATTAGCGATTAACACCGTGACGGCTATCAGGCTTCACTGCACTGCACTGTGACGCATGATGACGTCATTGACGGTACCGGTACGTTTTATGCATAGACAGACTTGGTTTGAAGAAATAAAAACGAGGCTGCCGAAAACAAAGCCCTAGAAATGTCGATTAGCACCGTCAGAAAATGCGCAGCAGGACGTGGAAGAAGGCAACGCACATCAGAAATGGTACCGTCCGTGACGTCATCACCGAACTTCTCCGCAGAACTTTTGTGCGGTGAGGAGAAGCAGGAGAAGCTCGAGTTTTAGTCGTCGATTACGCCATCAGTTTGAATGCTAGAGCAAAAACACTTTACATGCATTACCTACGGACTATGTAGATTTGAATCCTTGAATATCGCTAAATTCTCGAAAAGCGATGCAGCTGCTCTTTAAGAGTACGACGACAAGGCGTGAATGGCTCCCGTCTGAGGCTGCCCTTGAGGATCCTCATTCGCGTACATGTACTCGGCTAGTGGCTCAATCACTGGTCTTGTCATTTGGGCGTCTATGATGAGACACACACATGAGCATACAGTCGTGTGAACGACCACTCGGCGTAGTTATTAACCGAGGGATACGACCGTGTCTGCGTGGTCTAGGAGTAACGTGTTTGTATCTGGATTCAAGAGCCCCGGTGGGTTCGACTCCCATCTCGAAAAAGCAGCCCAATTTTGCAGCTCGTGTCGTACTGAACGTTCTCGCGACGACACAACCCGCCGACCACCAGCACGGCTCTGGCAGGGCTTCTACGTGGCATGCCCCAACCAATCGCTGCCAACTAACACCTGCCAGAGTCGTGCTCGCGATGTTTCGCTCACAACGTTGCTTTTTTTTTTTTTTTTCTGGAGAAGGAGGTTTTTACCGCTACCACATTAAAAGCCGGCTGCGCCTTAACAACGGCCCGATGCCAACGGCACGCGAGCGAGGCTTCAGTGCATAGCCCAAAGGAAGGGCAGCGAAGCCGTTCGGCCGACTCGAAGAGGCACGCTTTTCAAACAGGGCCCGAGAGGCGCAGCGCCGCGCGGGCCACCAGGAAGGCTGAATGCTCTTCGCACGGGGGCTCCGGTTCTTTCGGTCTCGCTAATAAAAGCTGGTTGGCACGGCTTCGCTTCCCAAAAGCCGGGTGAAAATAAACTCAGTTGGATAGAGGATAACGTAACCTGATGTAGTGTCGTTCCGCTCGCGTGAGGGTTCATGTCGGTGGGGTTATCACACAGTAGCCTACCGTCAACAGGGTTGTGACGTTTTAGGCGTCAACGCCTAAAACGTCCGCAGTTATTGCTGCCGCACGGAACCAAACAACGCTCCTGCTCTTGCTTGAGAGCCGCCATACGGCATTCTTTAACGTGGCTTTCCCGATTTACTCAATATGGTCTGAGGGTCTGCTACCTCAGTTCGCGCTCCCGACAAACAACTCGAGAGTGCTGTCTTAAGCAAGTCATCCTAAACAGCCGTGGCGCGCGGCTGCATGGTCACGCGATTCCATTCACGAGGTAGCTTCCGAGAGAGTATACACATGTCAGCGCCGGGCGTCACATTCGCGGGTCTCGCCCCTTCTCCTTGGCCCAGTCCGACCGAAAAGAATCAGCCACTGTGCACCGACAGACACTCGCGCAGAAGCCCGCGCGGCGCCTGGAACAGCGATCACGCACAAAAGGTTCGGAAGACAGCGGAACGCCCGCGCGCACGCTCGGTCTGCGGACGCGCCACTCAAGGAGGGCGGCCGACGCCGCGGCGGCCCGGCGCGGACAAAAGCCGCGGCGAGGGCGCCCGCATCATATGACGCTCGCCTTTGGCCGTTGTCACCGCGTGCTCATTTCGCTCATAATAGCGACGGCGGAGAAGGCGGCAAAATAACGGTGAACCGCCCATTTTCGCGCCCACTCGTTCAGAGTCCCGTTCCTCGAAGTACACAATGCGACCTTACGCGTTTTCCCACGAGACAAAGTCAAGGCGAAATGGCCGGGTGCCCATTAGACGTCAGGGCTCTCGTCACGAGCCAGATGCTGTGTACAACGTCGGGGGATTGTTGTGACGCCAAGAGGAAAACGGGTGTCAGCGCGGAGAGAGCAGAGTTTTCGGCGATGAAGAATCAAAGGCGACTGAAGTCACGTCAACTCTCTCACTACGCATAAAAGGCTAAAACGATAGGACGTTCTTTTTTTCTGTTTACTTTTCAGCCGCCCATAAGCGCGCCGATAAAAACCAGTAATGTTGCTAGTGAAAAGAATTGCGGCCCCCTAACAAATTAAAAGCGGTGAGAATTTTTTTTTTTTTTTAGTGACAATGAAACAGCAGCTGTTTTACACCCTCCGCCTCTATGCAGCAGGCTCACTGTCAGGAAGAGCCGCGACAAGTAAAACGCAGCACGGCATCCGGAAGACGACCCAAATGCGTGCACACCTTTCGCAGACTGCGCAACGCGTGGGCGGACGTGTAAAACAGCAGGAACCGACTAGGCGCGCTTAAATATCGCCAGTGCGCGGTGCCCAAGGTTCTCGTCGTCCAAGCGAAACGAGCGAGCAGCGACATTCCCACACGCAACGGTCGTCAGTCTGCCATTCCAGACAATTCCCGGCCCGTCAAGTGCGCGGCCGCTTCCAAAACCCCGCGACAGAGGCGGCACAAGGACACTGCGGCGACTCGGGCTGTCTTTTGTCCTGCCTTTCCCGCACACGCACGGGCGACATTGCCGGAATGCGGTAGCCGCTTCAGAGGCGCAGCACCTGTCAGGAACTTCTTTCTAGCGGCAGCGCCCGTAAAATGTCGGAAGCCGCGATTTGACTGAGTCGCGTAACGTCTAGTGGTTAAAAAAATCTCCCTACTGAGCCGTCTTGCAAAGCCCATCGCTTCTATGTTCTGCCCTCGCAATCTGTAGAGAGCCTTCAATACGTTCGCTTCATACAAATGCGCCCCCGAAGAAAGCTACTTCGAAAGCTGCGCGGTGGCTAATGAATTCGTCGAACCTATCGCACCTCTCTGTCCTAACACGGAAATACGAATACGGCAAGACGTGAAAGTGAAGTGAGAGTTTTACGGCGCGAGCCGTTATACTGAGCACATCCCGAGTCGTCGTGTGGCTGAAGTCCGTTCGAGGTCACCGATCAGAGCGGCCAGGACTTCGCCCACGTGAAGTCTAGCATAGCAGATTGTGGTGGATTAGCCGAGGAAACAAAATGAACTGAATAACCAGCACGCGCAGATGGCGCCGCAGTTTTCCGCGCTTGAGAGGCTCGATGCAAACAAGATGAATTTGCGCTCGCCGCCGACTGAACGGCCGATCCGCGCCGTACCAAGACGGGGGTGCAGCGCTGGAAAAAGGCATGACGGCAGCGGCCCAGACGACATGGGATTAAGGGGAGACTCAACTTTCGTCTCCGACGATGAAGCAACAGCGTCGTTAGCGCAGGAACAGCCGCTGGCTCACGCCGATTGTTCAACTAGGACACTGCCTATAATTCAGCCACTTCTTAAAATAATCTTAAAGAAACGTATGTCGCGCGAATGAAACTAAGCAGTACTGCTGACAAGCGTTAAATGCCGACAGCAGGGTGCTTAATCGTCAGCTAAATTAACTAATGATCATACTCATACTGCTCGCCATAATGTAGTCATTCTTTCAAAATAACTCACGGTTGAGCCAGAAAAAGGACATTTGTCGAGTGATGAAAAGGCAGCGAGATTAGAGGACAAATTTTCCTCTACTATCCATTTGCCGAAATAGCTGCAACCGCTGCAAATGCTTCATCGGAAGCCAGAAAAACTGACCGAATTTGGTCATCGTA
Organism: Amblyomma maculatum; assembly: GCF_055883805.1. NCBI lineage: Eukaryota > Metazoa > Arthropoda > Arachnida > Ixodida > Ixodidae > Amblyomma > Amblyomma maculatum. Next base: position 44,205,186 of record NC_139344.1, read on the forward strand.
CAATGTTTCTTGCCTTGACTTCTCAAAGCACCCGCTTTTCCTTTTTCTTTTCTGCGTCTCCGAAAGGCAGCGGAAACCCAGCCGCGCCTGCCTAAACGCGAACTGCACACTGCGCAGTGCGATAGCAACATTCCCCTTGCGGCCTGATACATAAACAGACTTTCCGTCGAAACTCAGCTACTGAGTACGTTCGCCCAGTCTTTCAGAGAACAACGGACCCCATCTACTGACGTCACCAGCACACGCAGCGGACCATTGGCAGGAACTATACAGACGAGTGTGACAGAGCGCACTGAAACAGTGCCGCAAGAACACGTGAACTGGTGTCTCGTTAGCGGCTCCGCTAGCAAATAGGGTACCACAGTAAATTCCCCCCTCCATACGCTTGCGCCGCGCGTCCCTCATACCAAACGCGAGCAGCTCCAGCCCGGCGAGCAGCTCGACGCTCCGATCTGTGACGCTCCGACGCACTTTCCCTTCCTCCTCTTCAAGTTCACGAAGAGACGGATGGACAGGGAGAGGGAGAGAGCGGCTTCTGCTGCAGCTATGCGGCCGCTCCGCCTCCTCAATGCTGAGCCGCACGACGCCACCTTCTCTTTCTCCACTTCAAGTTCACGAAGACAGAATGGGCGCTTCGGATAGACATCGGCGAATTCCGTGATTGCGGCTAGTAGTGCTACACACTAAAAAAAAAAAAAAGAAAAGACATTTACCGGTTTACAACAATCCCAGCGCACCGCGCGGCTTACCCCTACTATTTCCTTCGCGGCTAGAAATCCGTTCAGCTTCCCTTGCCATTTTTCTGGGACGGCATTTCAGTTTTTGCTCTTCACGGCTTGAATTTTTTTCAGTCGACGCGAGAGGGTGAGCAAGCCAGAACCGACCATGGAGACGTATTCCTCTTTCGACTCCTCCTCCGAGTCGGTGCCTGGGAAGGTTCCTCGGTAGGGTGCCTCGATGGTCAGCGCCTATATGATTTTAATCGCGGCTTTAGTACGTAGTAAATGTGCGTTCGTATCGCTTAACTGCGTTGCTTGGGCTGCAAACGTCGCGAACACAGCACTTTTATTGGCTCTGCCGCAGCGTCACCTCTTTTTTTTTTTTTTGATGCTCAGGGCCATACCCTTTGAAACGGGTCGACACCAAAACTTGTGCGCAGGCCAACTGTGCATGGTAGCGCCATCTAGTAACAATAAGTCAAAGCATACGTGCGCTGGTTTGAAAAAAAACTTTTGACTAATTACTAGTGACAAGGATAGTCGCACTATGAACCTTTTTATTACAAGGAGAAAACCTACACAAAGTGAAGAAAATGAATGCCACAAGTCAAAGCAACAGCTTGAGCATGGATGTCGTTGCTAAAACGACCACATACACAGCTTAGAGCACGGAGCTTAGAGATAGGCCTACCAGCTTGATATTCGCGAAGTTATCTGGAAAACTATGGATATTTGTAGCTTATACCTTGTCGTGTCTGCAAGAGTGAGTGTAATAGAAGAGAACGCCACCATTTAGAGCGAGCTATCGCATCTCAGAAAGTAGCAGCGACTCGTGTATTCGTTCCGAAGCAGGCGGCCAGCGCGCCGCCATATCAACGCATCCCGCAACGCACGCACGTAGCTACGGGCGTACGCCGGGATTTGATGCGGTCGTGCGCCCGCAAGACAGGCCGGGTTACGTACGGGTCTGCGCATGCGCATTAATTACCTGCATCGTCACTGCGTACGCCCAACTAAAACTGCCGAATGTCTACAAAGAGAGCCGTCCGAGTCCGTATCCACCCGGAGACGCGGTGGTGGCGTAATGCGTGAATTCTGCGTTAAGGAGTACGAATATGCAACTTTTGGTTGCGCGTTTTATTATAACACTACGTTTTCTCTATCTCACCTGTATCGGTTTCAACGGCCGAGCAACTGCAATGACATCAAGGTCGCATATGCGCCACGCGAAGGATGAAAGAACTGCGATATAATGGCTGCTTCTTCGTTCCTTGAAACTCCTGCTATTGAGGCAGGCTAGTTTTGGTGTGGTGCTTAATCAAAACGACAACGGAGCGATATATCGCCTAATTTTTTTCATCCCTCTGGTGAGCTAAACCCCTTCTGACGTCATCGCAATCGCTCGCCTGTTGAAACTGAAACAAGTAGAACAAAGTTCATAAGTTACTTAGTGGTCGCAGGTGAATATCGCCGGGTGATCCGTGCACTCCGTAAACAGCAACGCCTCGCACGTCATTAGCAAGAAGAAAACGTGCACCCAAAACACGGTGTTTGTGCACGAGCCGCGTTCCCGACATTCCCACGGGGAGCACGCCACAACGCAAACGCCGTCTGAAACCAAAGGTTCGCTTAAAGGAACTGATTATGGCCTCTTGCAATACATATCACGTGGCTTTCGGCACGGAGACACGCACTGCCAGCAAAAAGGAACGCGAGCACAAAACATCTTCGCCGCCGTGTTTGTATCCGAAGCACGTTGTCACCGTGGGCCCGGTGGGGCGCGATTCGCGAACAGCCTATCTGGGCGAGAGAAAACAAAGAAAAACCGGCTCTCGCTGCCGTTAAGATAAGCTGGACGACGGTGAAACAGCTAGTGGGACAACCTCCGGTTCTGTTGCCCCAAAGAAAGGACGCACTAGTGCAAAGACCCAGTCACCTGAAATGAGCACAAAAGGTCGCCGGCGCAGCCTGCACACGCGTAGTTTGGTCTGCGTGGTTAGTATATTCGATGCCTTCTATCGGCGCTGAGAGACGGCGCGCTCACAAGACACGATAGCTCGCTCGTTCCCCGTGCGCTCAACCGCGACGGTCTCACCTATGCCGCGAATATTATCCTGGAGCTCCGCAACCGCGAATAACCGCCTGCGAGTGTAAACTCGAACAGCCGTCAGTGCAGACAAAAAGGGTGGGTCACCGCTCCTAGTGAGAAAGAAAATCGTCACCACGGCAAATAAATTTGGAAAAGGAACGAGGGAAGGGTTGGACGTGGTACGAGCCGGCAGCGCCTTAGCTTGCAACATACACCAGCTCGCAGCCGCTACATACGCTCAACCGAATCAATTCAATTTATTGCGCGATCCCTCTGCACATATTCGTTATGTTTCCGCCTCCGCCAAAGCTTCAGTTCACGACGAAGAGCGCGCACAAACGTGCACGCACAGGAATATTTATCCAAGTTCGAGGAATCCAAAAAAAGATGTAGTACGGCTGCTAAAGGGGAAAAGATACACTTCTCAGGACGATGCTACAGCTTCCGTTGTCTCAAACAAAAAACAGCTGTTACACGTCACAGGTGAGCTCCAAAACGCTGCTGCACTCAGGGGCTACGGCCGCTGCTCAGCACGTTTTGGTGGGCTCAATCCGAGCCGCGGCGACCGAATCGCGACAGAGACGCAAAGCAAAAAACCAGCGTCTCCATTGTTCAACGTAAGCCACCTGCGGGCGATACGACAGTCCACGGCCCTCTGGTATCCTCTTTTCAGGGTCTCCCCATCCGCTAGCTCCTTCTAACTTGTTTTGCATCCCCCTGGGAAGAGTACCAGTAAAGATTTAGCTGCCATCTATGACTGGTGGAAGTTGACGATTAGGATCACGGGAGTCACTCCATCTGGGTAGCGCCAATAAGGGCAGCTAACTGAACTAAAGCATGCGAAGTCCTCTCATCGCGATGCGGCTGCTATTTTTTTCTTTTTTATATAAAACAAGCGCTACAAAAACAATCGCCCGCTGACGCTTCGGTGCATGTTTAAGAAACCCCCTCGGCCGATATAACTTTGTAGTCTTCTAATATGCCCTGCCTTACATACGCTCCCGCTATTCCAGCTGCAAATGCCCAGTGGTGCCGCAGCTGTTATTCACCTAACCGCACCGTTGTTTTCAAGCGAAAGCTTCACTGGACCAGCTGTGGCGCGTTTTGCGTACGCCGCAGTTTCACCTTCAGCAGAGTGCCTAGTGGCGCGCCCGCTTCTTCCCATGTGTGATGCCGTTGTTGTTGACCAAACAACATATGGCACATACCCACAGAGGGGGATCGGCCAAGGATTGGGTAGCAAAGAAATTTTTTTAAGTATACTTTCATGTAATGATCAATGAAAAAAAAAAGTGATTTGAGGGGTAGAGGAAAGGAAACAAAAAGAGAAATAAACGAAATATAAAATGAAAAGTAACACACAGGGGAGATTGACACTGGAATTGTAGAACAAGTGATGTTGAAATATTTAGCAATGCAAACTATATTTCATGCACGGAGCGGGCGGCTCTCCGTTCTCATCTTCGTGCACCTGGCCAACTTCATTCGTACCGGTACACATCGTCGGCCTCCGCAGAGAGCCACGCATGACGTCATCACTTCGCTAAGCGCCCTTCTGTTGCTCTTCGAATCTGTCGCATTTATTTCCGCGGGTTGGGTTGGTTGGTTTGTGGTGTTTAACGTCCCAAAGCGACTCAGGCTATGAGAGACGCGTTTCCGCGGGTCAAGCAAAGAAAAAGAAGGAAAGAAACTTGAGTTGTCAGTCAGCGCTCGTTCTTGAGTTCTCACTTCGTTCTAGCTGTTTCGCGCTGTTTGTTGCAATAATTAAACCCAAGCCTACACTCCCCACTCCAAAGCATTAACGGGGGAAGTTTTGGGAGCAATGGAAAAATTAAGTGCAGCAAACTCCGGAGCAGCGCACAACGATACAATAAACAAACAAGGGACAACGAGGCGAATATATATATAGACCGAGAGAAAGAATGACGTGGATTTGTCCAGTCATCGCTGACAGCTAAGCGCTCCAAACGTGTGCGCGAAGAGTCACAGAATGCTCCCAGACTAGCCCACATCCGGCCCAAACTCGATAGTTTCCAATCTCATTGCAAAGCTGACGAACGCGGAGGGCTTCGGCGAGGACAATGAACGAGGGCGATGCCGTTTTAACCCTTTCTACACGACTCCTCCGCAAAGCGAACGCAAGGACGAAACCCGTCGGGCTTTCGCTTTCTCCCGACGTGCTACAACCACGTGCGCCCATCCCCGGCGGTGTCGCCGATCGCTATCGCGCCCGCCCCCGTCGAAGCGGTTCGCGCAGGTGACCCCGAAAAGCCGCCGACTGCGCCGCTTCAGCTCGTAAAGCGGGGAGAGCCGGCGATTGTTCCACTCTGGGCACAGGGACGATAAGGGGCCCATTCACACTGGCGGCAGAGGACGCCCAATCGCGTTGCGTCGCTCCGCTGTAGCTCAGCAACAAAGGAAACCATGTTGTACGGCCGCCGAATCGCGGCATGCATCCGCAAATGCAGTGCTACTGCCAGACGCGGAACCATTGTCCCCTCTCCATGGCTTGTTTTGTCAAGGCACAAGAAACGCCACGAGGAAAAAAGATCCCTGTGCGCGGCAGCAACAGTTTTGGGAGATCTGCAGCCGGCTCGCTCGTCCTTGGACCCCAGTGCGAGAGAGTTCCGCGGACAATTGATGCGGAATCGACGAGATGGACCGCAAAAGCGGATGAGTTCGACGGTGAAAGAAACGATGAACCTGTCCTCCTGTCGTGTCCTCGTCTTCTTGAAAACAATGACTAATGGCGCTGTAGAAGCGCCGTAGTGTGTCTATACCGGGACGTCCGAAGGCAGCAAAACGCCCTTCCTTCTATTTGCAGAGCGTAGGCGCGCTCTCGCATAAAGCGTCTGCTGCTAGCGCGCTCGAGCAGCAAGTGAGGCCACGTTAGGCGGTAATTAGCGTTAGCAGGTAGCGAAGGATTCTGACGCTCCTATATGCATCCTACCTTGATTCGCATCGAGTGGAAAACACTGCTCAAATGCGCTTCGACGGACTTCCTCAGCTTGCCAGACTTTTGATACGCTCTCCTAAAAGGCGTGCAAAGCATACATTATTCAATATACACAATATATGCAGCAGGGAACACAGGCAACAGGGGCCCAGTCAATACCGGACATCACAACAACAGTGCCCTTCATCAGACACGGAGATTTAGGGCATAAAATAATAGGCCGACACTGCGGACAACTACTTTATATTTATATTCTCTGTTCACAAAAATCAATTTCACGGTTCTACGTGGCCTACCCCGACGCCAAGGAACTTTGCTGTGCCGCCTGTGGGTTGATGCAGCATTCACAAACTCTTATTCTTTTGTGATAGGTATGGCAAACAGCCCTGCATGCACAAATTGTGGGTGCGAAGAGTCTATGGGCCACATTCTTTGTGAGTGCATGCCCCATATACAGCGAGGAAAGACAGTGTCTATGCCGTGAGCAGGAGCATCTAGATGGACGCCCATTGACTGAAATAAAGATTTTAGGTCCCTGGCCACGGCGATCGTCTGCGGTGAAGGCCTCCCAGGCACTGCGCTTCGCTTTATGAAAAACACAGGCCTAATCGAAACACTGATTTTGCCGTTATGTTACGTGATGTGACATGTCTGTGATGTGACGATACTAAATTCACCCATCCCTCACAACTTTTATATCCACTCACCCCTTTCCCCCAGTGCAGGGTAGCAAACAGATTTCTTTTACGGGTTAACCTCCCAGCCTTTCCTCCCCATCTTCCTCCTCCTCCTTGTACGACAGAAAAAGACAAATCTGTGGTGAAAAAAAAAAAAAAAATCTACGTTCAAATATAGTCGGTCAATCGATTCAAGCCAGCGATTCTGACATCGAGAATGGCATTGTACCTAGAGTCTGGGAGGCGCGTATAAAAAGCTGTCTGACACACTGCAGTTATTTGCAGTCAAGCCGGCTGTTGCGACACCTATGTCTTTTTTTTTTTCCTTTTCTACATCATGAAAGTTTCGCTTTCGCTAACAGCATTATTTGATATTAGAACGTCTAGGACAACTAAAATATTGTCGTCGGTGAACCATTAAATGCACACAATGCAGACATGCGCTACTTTCAAACAGCACTTACCAGAACTCTGCCGCAAATACTTTTTTTTTTTTTTTTTCGTATTTCAGAGCGTTACTATGGCGCTCGGATTATGTGTGTATGCCGCTAATTTTCGAAACGAATTTTCAAAGAAGGAACGCATTTCGAGATGGGATTAAATCAGTGGTTCTCAGCCACGGATGTATCGGGGACCCCACTAGGGGAAATGGTGGGGGGACCCCTTCGAACCAGGAGGATGTTGTGCTGACTGCTGCCGCAGTTCCGGTTGAAGGCCGCGGAACCGGGGTTGAATAAAGGCTCAAATGGTCTTTAAAAAACGCACAGACGATAAGCCAGTGCGCCAGGCCCTGCAGCGGACGAAGAGGCTACGCGTCGGCGTCAGTATGCGTGCTGCTGCTATAGAAAGGTTTCGACTCCTCCAAACACTGCGCACCGCTCGCTCGTCGAACACCCGAGACGCTTTGCATTGCAGGACATGCCCAAAACTGCAGGCCAGAGCTCGAGTTTCACCGATGCCGACACAAACAATTAAACGCCGTAGATGCTCTCTCTCTCTCTTTCCGCACTCCTCTCGCATTTCTGTCGCTTTTTGAGAAACTCAACTAGGCTTTGAACCTCCGTGCTTTTAGCCCTGAAAAACTTTAAACTTTACCAGAGCTATCTACATCATTTTGCGCGCGCGCGTTTGTGCGTGTGCCTGTGCGTGCGTGTGTGTGTATGTGCGCATGCGTGCGCGCGTGTGCGTGCGTGTGCGTGCGCGCATGTGTGTGAGATTGCGTTTCGCGGTCCCCGAATTAAGAACCACTGGGTTAAATAATAAACGCCGTCAACTACGAAAAGGCCACATCCACGTGCTTGGTGTACGCTTTATGGCAAGACATCATTCGAGTGAAATTTGTCTTACGCCATAAGCGGCAGATGCGAGGGCCACGGCGCTTTGCTGCCCTTCACTGCTGCGTTATAATTTGACGGGACGTCATAAAATGCCCAACTACAGCTGCTGCACATCGCATATTCAGCCTTCGCGCATGCATCCGAGTTTTACCGAACCTAGACACACGCACAGCGATAAGCGTCGTTCGCTCTCAGCGCTAATTTGCCCCGTGGCTTCCTACGCGGACAGGCATTGCAATGAGGTCATATTGCCGACGCCTGTTCGCATGGTTGCTCATGAGGCGCGGACGGTGCGAGCCTAACAGGCGCTGTAAAGCGGCGCTCGTTTCATGCTACGCCACAACCAGCGCACCCTATACAACCAAGAGCTGACAGCAACGCGGCAGCCACGGCCAGGAATTTCCCCAGAAACTTCCCACAGTAGGACATGCAACGGATCGAACTCGGACGCGTATACAACTCTGAGGACGGAGGGTCCGATTTCGCCGATCTAGGTCCACTCTGGCCGCCACAAACGCAGTCAGATTTTGGAAAAAACGTGTACAGGAATCCGTGCAAGCCGCCTCTATGGCTGCTTTAAGGAACAGAGTCGCCGCTGTGTAAGGCAAAGACAGTAATCCCCCCTAGTGAGGAAAGACAGGTAGTTATGACGACATGAACTGCATTCAGAACAATAACGTTTAAAGAATGAGATAGAAAGAAGTGGATTTTGTTCCGCACCACCAAAGGCGAGTGCACAAAAGGAGGAGGAGGGGGCGGGGGGGGGGGGGGGGGGGGGGTAAGCCATCAGCGCCGAGGCACGGGAGGCGCCCCACCTCGAAAACATTCGAGGAGCGTGATACGTCCGAGCCTGCCTCTGGCGTGCGCGTTTCGCCGCTGAGCAGCTGGGTCAGAGCCTGCAAGCGCGGTATCCTCCTCCTCGAGTGGCGGAGCAACGCACCACGCGTGCAAGGACCGAAAGGAGCGATGCGGCGTTCGCTGCAAAGGCGGCGACCCTCGGCCCCGCACGGGAGCAGCGCGGCGTAACCGTCCGACCCGAGCAAGAGAAGAAGCGGCACGAGTCCCAACCGGCGGCACACACGGGCCCCATGGGGCGCGCATTCGCACCCGAATGAGTGAATGCGCGCACCAGGTTTGCGCGTGTGTTTATACGAACAAAGTTTCCCGCGATAGCGACCTCAACCTCACGGTTGGAACACGAAAAGGGAGCGCGCGAAGAGGTAAAAATACGCCTTTACAGAAACACTCAAATAGCACCCGACGGCACGTGCCAGCACAAGGTTCGCTAAGTACCGTGAAGACGAATAAAAGAAGAAAAAAACAATGAGAAGAAAAAGACAATGAGAAAAAGAAAACAATGAGAAAAAGAAAACAATGAGAAAAAGAAAACAGTCTTTAAGGTGCCGCTGAACAGGTGCAAAGCCCTGACTCCTGGAGTCACTGCTCACAAAGTCAGCGAAAAAAAAATAAAAACATATATAGGGGAATACTCTACTTTTTAAGTGGCTCCGTTCGCAGATCCTCGTTGATGTACTACATGCACTTTGCTACTCGCCTATCGCTAATTTGTGTCCCTATTATTTCGCACATACTCAGTGGAATACAGTCGTCTCGGCTATCAAGTTTGAAAGACCACTAAAGACCACTCCACATAAATGCCCCCTGGAATGTGCCTGTGTGGCCTACGAATAACGAGTCCGACTCGTTATCGGGTGCCGGGGAGTCCGCTCTTTCTTCCAAACTCTGACGAACTACCCGAATTGGCAGCTCCTGCCAAGTCGGCCATGCCACGTGGACTCGTGACGTAACGCAACCCGCCGACCCGCAGTAGTGGACTGAAAACAAAAGCGCCGCGCGGGAGGAAACTACGGCCCATCCCCGAGGAAGACGGTGGCTCCAAGGATCGCAGCGAAGGAGAATCGACCAACAAGGGGAACGACGTACGGCTAGAAAAAAAAAAAAAAAAGCAGTCGAGTGCATTCCACGCATAACATTCCATCAGAGGACGCGAAAACAGCGACGATCAGGCGCAAGAAATTACAGAAGTTTTCGAAAAATATATATAGAATGATGATTTGCTCATATGGAAATATCGCACAGTTTTTATTATCCTCCCAATACATGGATTGGCCGTCAGCAACAAAACATCCTGCACGCGAAATCACTAATTTACTCCTAAACGTGCCTTTTGAGAACGTAGCTTGAGCTTTCGCCCAAAAAATGCGGTGTCCGCTGTCCACAGCTCAACCCACGTGTTAAAAACAAAAGAAACAAAATTGAGGACCGATTTACAGTGGTTATGCCACCACGAATTGGATGCGCTATCACTTGGCTTTCAATTTCGGTTTCAGGCCACACTTATTAGCATACAGCCGTAACCTACCACATTATGTTAACTATGAAACACGTATGAAGCAACGCTTTAACCAAGTCGTATGAGCATAGGAGCACGTGACTGACTCGCTATCCAAGGGTCCCGGCCAGTTGGTGCCCCTGCCAATAGACCTCTCCCTGTTTGCAAACAATGTGACGACAGGGAGGCACGTGACCACCCGGCGTGGTGGGCAAAAGCGCTCCTTTCAGCCGGCTCTCCCTGCTGCAAGGAGCGGCGAGAAGCTGAGCGCTGCAGTGCAACTTTTGCTTCAAATCTTGCGATAGCCATATTGGCATCCGGCACAATATGCGGCACTCCTTAGTACACGCACCTATTAGCAATTTTTGCTTTGAAAAAGACGACACTCTCGGCAAGCATGCATGCAACTGTTTGTGTTCAATGAACTGGCACGGCCGCTTGCGGACACCTGAATTCCTACCAAACGCTTGAAACTGATAGGACGTAAGCATGCTGGAAAACGGGTCAATGCAGGCATATTACAAGCATCACTTTTTTTTTCTTTCTTTTTTAATCTTCACAAAACCGACTGTGAGCCACACGAAGTGTAGGCAGTTATGAGCGAAAACAGCACAGCTGAAAAGCACGTTTGGACCGCGTATAGAATGAAAGAAACATGTAGTTAGTCATCTGCGATCGAATATCGCATCACACCACGCGGAATCTTGACAGTGTTGCGAAAAACACAGCAAGTTGTCACTAGACGAATACAAAATCCTCCGCACCATGCCACCAACAGCGGAATGTTTTGCCCATCAAAGGGCGGTCGCCCCCTTCGCCCCTCCTCCGAAACGTCATTCGTGACGTAAGACCAACACCGCGTTTACAAACAAAGAGGGCGCTCGCGGCACCGCAGCCGACTGGGGGTGAAAAATAGGGTTAGCGTCCATAGGAATACATGGAATCGAAATATTCAAAAGCAATTTTCTCATTTCACGGGGCACCTGTGATGTCGTTATTTGGTACAAAGCAACTATGAACATGTTAGAACAGAGCGTCAAAACATTAAATCTCATTACTGAGGCGAAGTATTTTTAAAATACCGCGAAACATGTTTGGGCGCAGTTGGGAGGGCGACCCGTATAAATACATGTAAACACAACTTACCGGAACATTTTTCTCATTTCGCAGAGCATCCGAAGTGGTGGCCGCTCGTTAAACTTTGACCAGCGCTTTGAAGAAGTGTGTGATAAAGTATGGGGCGTCATTACGGAGGCGGTCTACTTTTAAAACTCCCCGAATAACCAGTGTTATGATCCAGACACCGCCAAAAGGCAAGCTGGGTGTAGCGAATCGCGCAGCTTTGCTTACAGTCTGATATGCTGCCGCATAGGGTAAATAAGCTTGATAATACTGTCGCTCCAGTGATACGTGCTAGAAAGGATTACATTTAAAAAGCAGTTGTCAAACGCCATACGACAATGAACCGAATGAGATTCGCGCATATTGCAGCAGACGATAGCGTAGCTGGCGATACCCACCGCGGCCGCCTCCAGCTCCGGAGAATCTGCTAGCAACATCGAGTGGTGCATGGTCGTCTGCAACTGTGCGCGGTCAGTTTATCGTGCTGTGAGCGGTCCCGCAAGTCGTCAGACTTGCATTACTTGCAAGATAATGTAGTGTGTCATGCAACATGACATCGGGGCGTCGTACAAGACGTTCACCAAAAAATGAGAAGGGTTCAACGCTGCTGAACCAAGCAAAATGTTGCGGTAAATTGTGTTTACATGTATTTCTATGGATCGTCCTCTCAACTCGCACCCCGATACGTTTCGCTGTGTTTTAAAAATACTTCGCCTCGGTAATGAGATTTCACACTTCCACGATCTATTCCAGGGCGTTCATGGTTGCTCTGTACCGAATAACGACATCACAGAAGACCCGTGAAATTAGAAAACTGCTTTGGAATATTTCGCTTCCATGTATTCCTATGGGCACTAAGCCTATTTTTCACCCCAAGTTGGACCACGCTGGCGATAGAAGCGCCACCGCATCGTGCTTACGTCACAAAAAAGTGTTGGTCTATATGGGACATGGTCTGTGGCCACGTGACGTCACAGAAACCGCCGACCAATCGGCGCCCGCCCATGTCCACCTGACAGAGGCTTGAGCACGAAGGGCGAGCCAAACAAACATCGGTAAAATGAAGGACTAGCGATCTTGACGGCAATCGGCCCACCACACCCGCACCGGCCGCGCGCCGTATGCCAACATTCATACAGCGCAGTTAACCAGCATCCTTGTCGTGATCAAGACGCGCGATAGTCCTGCCCGTTCTAAGCCGATTACGCACGGTGCCGAGCCAACCAGTCCGGAATAACGGCCCATTTACGCAGAGCTAACAAACCGTACTCGTTCACGCGGAACACAAAGGCAGCCCACAAAAGCGCGGCCTAACTGCGCGCGCGCACCATGCAGCGACCGGGGACACAAGCGGTCACTGCGCGCGCAAAACGCCGCGCTTTCCCTGCAGATGCCCCGCGCTGCAACAAACGGTCAAAATCCGCATAACAAATGCCAGGTTTTCGAATCGAGCGCGCAGGAACAAAAAAGAAGCCCAACACTGCCGCTCGGTCTTACGCAGCGCGGTTTGATGGAAGACCCGCAACAATGCGAGATACTCGCAGTGCGCAAGACGACGTGCAAGGACACGACGCCGCGTCATCGTTTGTAGTACATTCGTCAGATGCGAGTCCCAGAGAGGAAATATAGTGTAACGAGCCTATTCAAACCGTCTTGCCCCGTTCTGGGCCTGCAGCTCTGGTTCAAGAGCCACCGCGCACTCTGGGATCAGCAGAAAAGAAATTACTAGAAAGGAAAGAACCCCTGCAGCGCCATGCCGGTCCTGAAAAGCAAAATCCGTTATACAAACACAAACGCCGATACGAAATACACTGACGCAATTACTCTTCTATTCAGTTCCACGGGAAGTCTTGCGCTTTATCGAATCATCCACTGACGTAAGGCAAGCATCGGCACGAATTCTCTGGAATCTGCAGGACCGAGCGCGCCGAGTCCTAATACGCGCTTACGTGCGCAGAAAAAAGAAATGGAGTGAACACAGAACGAAGACCACGGGCAAAAACCTTGTACGCAAACGAAAACATTGCTACCTCTCTAGCAATGAAGATCAGTTTAAGCAAAATGGTTACGGGCATGGTACCGCGGCGCTATACGTGCATGAGGACGGCGAGAAAGCCGCTGTAGCGCGCAGCGACCGTCTTAACCTGGAATGGCCCCCTCTCAAAAGCCGCTGACAGCCAACGGATGATAATCAAGTGTACACTGCCATGCATCTGCCTTTTTTATGGCGTTATTATCGGTACAAATTAAAATTCAACGTATTTTAAATCCACAACTAGAACAATATCTCAACGAACAGAGATAAGAAATTAGAAAAAAAAATTGTAACTCGCTTAGGCAGCACCTAGGTTTGTATGCCGGTCATGCACGAGGCCGTGAATTCGTCTCGTTAAGTTTCGTTCGGTGCCCAGATGCATGTTGGTTTGGCTTATTGGGGTTTACCTTCCCAAAGCGTGACGCCGTATAGCGGACGGCTCCGGAAATTTCGGGCACATGGGGTTCTTTAACGTGCACTGGCACCGCACAGCACACGAGCGCCTTGCTTTTCGCCTCCACCGAAAAGCGGCCACTGTGGCCAGGATTCGATCCCGCATCCTTGGGAACAGCAGTCGAACACCCGAACTCGCCTTGACAAGGCCCATATAAAACCGTGTAACTATCTTGGAAAAAGCGACGTCGACGAACACGTTTCGTAACCATACTATAGCTTGGCTCATTCGATGAGCTTGAAGCCTGCGACCGCACTTGCAGTCAGGCGTCTTGTTTTGAGAAGCAAGTGCGGCGCAACAAGTTAATCCGAGAGGCTCGCCCTGCCCTACCCTCCATCGAAAATAACTCTGGCGGAAAGACATGTCAACGAAATCCCTCGAGAAGAGCTAAATAACATAATGATCCTGCAACAACGGCGCCGTGCACTGTCAATTCACGCGAACATGTTTGCTATGTCATGTAAGAGACCCAACAAGCCCCTGCAGACCTTTCCCGCTTCCACACAAATTTAGGAGCTAGGCACTGGACAGTGGACACCGCTCGACCAGTGGCAAGACGCCAAGAATAGCAAACACAAAAACCTATGCTTGTGTGCTCTATTCGTAAGTGTGGCCAATGTAGGGAACAGCCCTTTCTTCAAATTAACAACCAACGCATTCGATCACACTAAAGGCATGCACGTGCTTTGCAACGGTACCGACGATAGAAGCAATGGCTGGGGCTCACGGTGCCGATGCTTTAGTCGACCATCGGCAGTGCTCCAATGCTGACGGTAATGGACCGTGCGGACCCGAACGCGTACGACGTGGACGCAGTCGACGCATGCCGCAGAGTTCCACTGGAGAAATATGCGGGCACGCCCCGCTTTAACCGCGCTATGATTTCGGGAATTCACGCTGCCAGCTAGTGCGCCCCAACTTCCGCTCATACTGCGCATGCGCCCCGCCACTACGAAGACACTAAGCGCGATTACATCTGCCGCGGCTTCACGCAACAAGGCGTGCACCGTCCCCCATCCGAAACAGAGCGGGAAATCCAGAGTGGCGCGGTAGCTTGGAGGAGCATTCGGCGCGTTACTTTTTTTTTCTTTTTTTTTTTAAGGAACAATCGGCGTTTTCCCGCCAAATACCTACCTATGCACAGCGTCCACTTCTTCGGAGCTCCCACGGGGCCTAGCGAAAGCGCGGGACGACAGCGTGGATGCATGCACGCATGCATGCAGAGCACCCTTCTTTCTGTAAGACCGCGCAGGGGCGATTACGGAACGGTACCGTTTCTTTCCTCGGCAAATGAAAGCGAGTAGCACAATGCAAATGCAGTAACCGAAAGGTAGGGGAAGGGGAGGGGGGGACCTGAATCGAAATGCGTCGTACCATATTGGAAGTCGTTTAAACTACAGGGCTACACGGACTGCACTAAAAGGGGGCAACGAACGAGGAGCTGATCCGGCCAAGTGCATGACGAACTCGGAGCATTCGTCGTTTATTGTGGCAGAACTTACTCGCAAGGAACGAAAGACGCCAGGAAAGTTAGCCGAATCCATCCCGCCCACTTTACGGGCACGTTTGCAGGCAGCAGCTGGACGCTCTGTATCACGAAGTGGCCAACACTCGAGCAAAAACTCGGTGACATATCGGGCATATCTGCGTGGAGACGATATATGCTGCGTGTCATATCACTGCGACTGCACGCACTCGGCTCTTTTGCTCCCCGATGCAAACAATACCTCGAGCGTTGCCGAGGTAAACACAAACAAGACAAGGATTTGCAAAGCGAAATTCGCGCGTTCTTCCACGCATGGGCCAGGCACGGCGGTGGCCGGAAGCAAGCCGCTGGAGACGGCGATCGCCATCGGCGGCGAACGTCGATGCCAATCGACAGGAGCGTCTTCCGCGCGAAACAATGGCATCTTGGCCGAGAAACGACCGCTAAGTGTGCGGTAATGCACGCAGAGATAAGCTCGCGCGACCCATTGTCTTATTAGCCAACGGACCGCAGGAGCAAACCTAGCCAGCCTCGCCAAGGGAGAGAGAGACAATGCAAAACGTGACCACGGCAGACAAAAGGCCCTCACACCGGTCTCGCTCACTTCCTGGCCAGACGAAACACGACTCGTCCGTCGGCAGACGCACAGGGGGCTGCTGCTGGTGCGTTCACCACTGGGTGCAGCTCGCCGACCCAGTCGCCCCCTCGCTCTCTGTGCAGTGTCGCCTACGCGAAAAGGCTCCGCTATCTCATCGCCAGAATGGCCAGGTGCTCTCAACAGCGTTCGGCAGCAGCCGAAGCCACGCTGCCGCTCCCACCGGCGATGCGGAAAACGGCTCTACAGCAGCAAGAAGCACCGAAACGGTCTTTGCAGGTATGAAAGAAAAATTAAAAGAAAAGAACAGAAAAAACGGCTGACGGCTCTTTTCAAGGCCAAACTTGTGAGCCCAAAACTCGACTCGGCAGGTTTTAACACAACTCACACCGTGCAGGTTAGGGGCGCAGCAGGAGGCCTGTTGTTTTGCACGCCCTAAATTCAAACTGTCGGAAGTGATACATTTCAACATGATCGAAAAGAGCAGAAATTGGGGAGGGGGCAAAGGCATCGTGAGAGTCCGCTATACAAATAAAGGCCGCGACAGTCTATACGAGCATGACTTCGTGTGGTTTTCTGCTTTATGGCAACCCCGTTACGGTTGTCTTCCCAAACCGCTTCAAGTGAGATTTTCGCTGAACACAGGGAGCAACTGGTGCTCAGTTTTCAAGCGTAAAGAAAAATATTCAAGCGGGAATTACGCCATGTTTTCTTTCTGGAAATTTAATTTTGCTGCACCTCCCGACTCTTGCCTCTTCCACGTGGAGCTACCGTTAGTAATTGCCTTCCGCGTCCCTATACCTTGCCCTTCCTCGTCCTAGTATCATCATCATCATCAGCCTGATTATACCCACTGCAGGGCGAAGGCCTCTCCCATATTTCTCCACTTAACCCGGTTCTGTGCTAGCTGCATCCACTTGACCCCTGCGAACTTCTTAATCTCATCCGCCCACCTAACTTTCTGCCGCCCCCTGCTACGCTTTCCTTCCCTTGCAATCCAGTTTGTTACCCTCAGCGACCATCGGTTATCCTCTCTTCGCACTACATGTCCTGCCCATTTCCTGTCCATTTCTTCTTCTTAATTTCTACTAGAATGTCGGTAACCTGAGTTATTTCTCTGACCCACTCTGCACGCTTTCTATCTCTTAATGTTACCCCTACAATTTTTCGTTCCATAGCCCTCTGGGTTGTCCTCAACTTAAGTAGAACTCTGTTGGTTAGCCTCCACGTTTCAGCCCCATAGGTGAGTACAGGCAAGATGCAACTGTTGTATACTTTCCTCTTGAGCGATACCGGTAAGCTGCTGTGCTTGCCAAATGCGCTCCATCCCAATCGTATTCTTCTTGTTATTTCTTTTTCGTGGTCCGGATATGCGGTTACTACCTGTCTTAAGTAGACATATTCGCCTACTACTTCCAGTATTTCGCTACCTAATGTAAACTGCTGTTCCTTCCCGAGGCTGTTGAACATTATCTTAGTCTTCTGCATATTGATTTTCAAGCCTACCTTTCTATTTTTCCTGTCTAGGTCATCAATCATTATTTGCCGTTCATCCCCCGAGTTGCTTAGCAAGGCAATGTCATCAGCAAATCGCAGATTACTGAGGTATTCTCCATCTACCCTTATCCCTAACTGCCCCCATTCCAAGTCTCTGAATACTTCCTCTAAACAAGCTGTGAATAGTACTGGGGAGATGTCTCCTTGCCTAACACCTTTCTTTATGGGAATTTTGTTACTTTCTTTATGCAGAACTATGGTTGCTGTGCAGCCACTATATATGTCTTCCAGCACTTTCACGTACGGCTCGTCTACCCCCTGATTTCGAAATGCCTACATCACCGCCGAGGTTTCAACTGAGTCAAATGCTTTTTCGTAATCAATGAATGCTATGTATATGGGCTGGTTATATTCCGAGCATTTTTCTATCACCTGATTGATGGTATGGATATGATCGATAGTAGAGTACCGTTTCCGAAACCCTGCTTGATCCTTCGCTTGATTGCAGTCTAAGGTTGCCCTGACTATTAGCGATTACCTCAGTAAATACCTTATACGTAGCAGACAGTAAGCTGATTGATCTGTAATTTTTGAAGTCCTTAGAGTCCCCTTTCTTATGAATGAGGATAATGTTTGCATTCTTCCATGGTTCCGGTACCGTCGATGACGCCAGGCACTGCGTATACAGGGTGGCCAGTTTTTCTAGCACGATATCCCCCCCGTCCTTCAGCAAATCTGTAGTTATCTGATCCTCTCCAGCTGATTTCACCCTTTTCATAGTTTCTAGTGCTTTCTTGACCTCGTCCTTCGTCACTGGTGGAACGTCTGACTGTTTTTCCCTACCGCCAATCTCATTACGGTCCTGACTACTTTGGCTACTGTACAGATCTGTATAGAACTCCTCGGCTACTTTGACTATCTTTTCCATATTAGTGATGACGTTGCCCGCCTTGTCCCTTATCGCACGTCCTAGTAAACGTACCATGTAAACGGGTGCGCTTCGGCTAGTCTGCAATAAGCACCTTCGTCGCCTCTGTAAACAAATGGATGACACTTAGCACAATACCAACTACGCCACAGTTCGGATCTCTAGCGACGCACACCTGCGCGAGAATTAATTAATAAGCGTTATTACGACATTTTTTTTTTTCGCTCAAAAAGTGTACGCACGCTCTCAGGACTTAATGAACGCGCTTTCCAGCCTGCGAGCTCACCGGGACCTCTAAAAGAGGCTTCGCTGACCGAGTAGACGGGCCTTGTTGCGATTAATTGCATTTAATTGGCACCACGAGCACAACACTAGAGCGCGCACACACTTCTCCGCTGTGACAGCGACACTGGATGCAAGGCCACCGACAACGGGCGGCTGCTTCCGTCGTTACTGTCGTCGTAAGCGCAGCCTTCGTGAGCGCTGCTGACGCCCGCTCGCGTGTCGAAACGGCCGCGCACGGCAACCGAACGTGATTGCCGTGAGGCGATGCACGCCCGACAGCTGATGGGCACATGTCCGTTGGCTGCATTTGCATTAACACTGCGCAACCCAATGCTGGTGTCGTCCCACTGCCCTGGTTACCTTTCAACGTATACCTGAACTGAACTCGGCACGCGACGGCGGACCAAACTGAATTGACATCAGCAACAGCCTTGTAAAAAATCCACAGTCATCGCGATTTATGACGTTAAATAGGTCCGGAGGTTCGCCCAATCCCAGGGACCGCTCGCGCCGAAAACGAATCTTTTACGAAAAGACCGAAATGATAAATATAGTGTCACAATCATCGGACGATTCCGCGACAATAATAAAAAAAAAAAAAAAAAAAGAAGCAGGGGCAGCATCGTGCTGTTCGGTAAGGACGTCACGATCGACGTTTCGAGTTTCGGTCAACTGGAGGGAAGAATTTTTAGATTGATTTTCTCAGCGTCTTATGACGCCGCAGAAACGTCAATATAGAAAACAAAGAGCTGCTAAGGATGTATTTATCCCGGGCACAATAACTGTTGTCCTCACTTCTCGGTGCGGCTTTAGGGCATTTTTCGAACGGGCAAAATCAATCACTGCCGTACACAACGGTTGCCCTGAATTTTTCCACCATACTTCAAAAGCCCAGAGAGATGTGGAATGAGCCTCTTGATCGAGTTATATGCTCAACGGCGCTCTCATCTAACGCTCGATTCTCCTCCGCGGGGATCGCAAACAACGGTATTGCGGAAAGGATCGAACTACACTGCTCGAATACGACAAAAATAAAAACAACAAACCGTAGAAACAAAATTTATGGCGGACAATGAAGCCGTCCTTATCACGGAGCCACCACGGCGGGGTGCGATCATATTCGTATGAACCAAGGTTTTTTAAAAAATACTGTTTGTACATCGCGGTCCCCGTTACGAGCATGCGTGTGGCAGTAGGCTGTCGCAAGTGTGTCTGCAAACTTTTTTTTTTATCTGAAATGATACTTCCAGCCAGCTTCTCTCGTGTCAAGAATAGCGGGCGCAGCAGACGACGCGCGGCCGGCCCTTCCGATTACGTGATGCGCGGCAAAAAAATGGTGATCTCACGGAAGACACCACGCATGCATGCAACTTTCCCGCGGCGCGGACAGAGCTCTCCCAGTATTGAAACCCCAGTATCCATACAGATGTCGATACAGGCACAATAACTTTTCTCGGGTGCCCAAGGGTGGGGCTTAATTAGAAACAACAAATGTAATGTGAATTAATCTTCAGAGAGGGTTGGTAAAAGCAATCAGAACCATGACGCAAAAAAAAACAAAAAAAAAGGACGAACATGTGCCTCGCCACCGCACCGTTACAAAGCTTCATCGGACGCAGCATTGCAGAGATCAGCGTATTTTGTTATCCGACCCGGGCATCTGATTTGAAAAGACTGCCGCGTGGGAGTGTTTGTTTATATGCTAGCTCTCCCCGACAGCTGTTGCAAAAATGAGCGCGAGCTTCTGCTCGAGATCAAAGGCACTGCGATGGCATGCTTACCCCATATCGAAGGAAGTGCTCAGCGGATGCGATACCCGGCTACCAGGGCGAAAAACCAGTCGCCGCTGCGTCGGAACCTAAAGAGAGCAGCAGCCCGGCGCTGCCCGTCGGTGGACAGACGGCTCTCGTCGACGGCAACGCGGTCGAACAAGACGAGGAGCGCAACAGGGCCACCGCCTCTTCCCCCGAATGAGTTCACACCACCGCCAAGAAAGAGAAGCGCCGAGTGAAACGGGATCAGGCTCGGCGAAAGGAGCCGCCTGCGTGCGCGGGAGCCGCCAGTTTTCACTCAGCACAGCTCACTGCGGTAGCGTGCGCGCGACGAGGCCGAATTTTTCATGCAAGCGCGAGCCCGCACCTACACTCGCGCAGCATTTTCTTTCTCCTTTCTCGCCCTTTCTGTTTTTCTTTATGCCTCGCGTTTCGCGCGGAAAGAAGGCGCGGGTTATCAGAGCGTGAATCCGGGATAGCGGTGCTGCGCGCGCACAACCCGTGCCGAAAAGAACCGTCAGAAACGGCCCCAAAACCGACGCTAGAGGGAGGGGGCGGCAAAAAGCACAACGGAGCGGAGAGAGCAGCTACCCCGAGCGTCGTCGTCGGTGCGCAACCGCAGGACGAATCGCGGAACTGCGCGGGGCAGGAGCTACGCAACCAACAACGCCACTCGGTCGAGGCACCCGATCTCTGCGAACGCACGGACCAGGCGACTGAGAGCGCAGTGCAAGGACGACGTCATTACACTACGCGACTTGGAGTCCAGAACTGCAGTCAGGGAACGCGCGCTGCACGCGCCGCCAACGTTCACTGATTTTATCTCGTGAGTGAATTTTCGTTACATCCGGTAGCTTCTCAGCTGTAGAGTTTACGCCTGGCTGGTTCCCTTCATTCCATTACAAGAAGAAACGTCCGTGTAACGAAACGGTCTCGAGCGAAGTATTACATAAAGCGAAGAAAGCTAAGTTGTTCTGCAAAGGTCCCGTGGAAGTCCTTAAGTCACGCTACCAATGGAAACAGCGGACCATTCCCTCCAGCAGCACAAATCGCCCAACATTTCGCATCGCCCGTTCGCCTTGAAACGGCGCGCAGCGCTGTTCGGAACTCATTCCGCGCGGACACAATACTGAATAAACGCTGCTTTTCCGCCGCAGTTGAAAGCATTCTTACGCTGTCATTCTGCGCCGCATTAAACGCAGCCGAAACTTCATTAAAACTGCATCACAAGGTAAGGTGACCGGCCACTGCCAGTACGCCCCAATCGTATATTTGCTGTCAAGGTTGTCTCCCCGGTTATAACAAAAGAACGGTTACAACGAAAATACATTCGGCCCTGCAACCGCCACAATGAACTTAAATTCGGTTAAACAGAGAAAGACGGAGGCGATTTTGCGCGTGTAAGGCGAGCTGGCGCGGTCAGAAAAAGCAAAACAAAAACTGTGCCGCACATACAAAGGCTGCCCAGAGCGACAGAGGCAGTAAAGGACAAGCACGCACAATATTGCCTGCATCAGCCTTCGATTCTCCGACGAGAGAAACGCTCGTAGCCATCGCGGCCAGTACGCAGACCGAGCGGCGCCGACCTTGCGGGCAGCTGCGCGGACAACTGCGCGCAGTCGAGAATCCGGGAGGCTGTAATCTCGACAGCTGAGCCCCCACTCCGGCTCCAACAGTTCGAGACGCGGCCGACCTCCTTGCAAGGCACGCGTGAAAGGGCGGGAGGGAAACATGCCTACAAGCCGAACGCCTGATTCACGGAGCAGATCTGAGGTAAATAAATGCTCCGCGCTACATAACGCTGCTTGACGCAGGCATATGAACGCCGGATGCTCTCGTGTTTCTTTTCATCGGTGTCGCCGCGCTGCCAGAAAAGGAGACGAAGCAGTGAAAAACAGGGTCGCTGCAACGGCAGATATACGCGGGAGGTCCCGCACGTATAAAGGCTGCAGACTTAACGCGAATGATTCAGCTTCTTCCATTAGAGTACGTGGATCCTACGCTAAAAGCAGCACACCGGAGACATACCATCGTAGGCATGTGCAGGTTTATCGGACGCTGGATGCGTACACGCATTGGCCCAGTCATGCCTGCCACTGAGCGTGCGCAGCCGAGACATGTCTATGCTTAACCGTCTCCGTATTATTAAATTTGCAGACATTTAGCGTAGCAGAATAGAGGAGTTTTAGAATACGTAACGTAGACGTATACTGGTTTACCGGACGCTCGCTGACCTCGCGCTGTGGCAGGGGTGGAGCAAGGTGAGACCATTGCGCGTACGTAGGAGCTCTCCGCTAGGCTAAATGTCTAACGACTTGGCGGAGCGTTGGCGAAGTGGCTCCGACACCAGGCTGGGGCGACTGCAGGGGACCCGCTATCATTCTTCAACCGCCGCAAACACTGTGCAGCACAGCCTCCAACACTGTTGTGGCGAACGCTTCGAGGCGATAATGACCCCAGTAAAAAGAGAACGCGAGACTACTGGTTTCAAAGGCGTCTCTTGGTCAGACAAGCCTGAAAAACGTGTCGACCCTGACAGGTCCGTTCCCTCACAAGGATAGTTGTGTCACAAAAGGGAATATTGTTGGGCTAGTTGGTTCATGACTTTGAACAAAAGACGTGTCCGTGCTTCTTTCCTGCCGTCCCGTGCTTTCGCGCTGTTTTGTTCTTAGTTGTGTCACGTTCTCTTCTACTTTGCCTCATGACCAGGCAGACCACCACTAATATGCTCACGTTCCGCTCAGATATTTTTGCATAGTTTGCGGCTGCCGGTACCAATCTCGTACCCTTTAGTGCAGTATCTGCTCAGCGTCCAACCAGTGAGAGTCAGTGGCTCTGCCTTGGGAAGAGGTCATGGTCCCATAGCAATATAAGCACTGTCTCCTCCAGGACAGAGCTCAGACGAGTAGGTCGTGGCAGGATGTTATCGGCGCTTTGAAAAAGTATCATGTTATCAATCTGCGTAGCCTTAGAGCCAGATTCTTCTCCACTTTTCAAAAAAGGACGAAGCGCTAACGAGACATTCACAAGGGGACACGGACAAGCTAAATATCTTGTTAGCGCATCGTCCTTTTTATGATATTTTGCACCAATTAACCCAACAAAAAGTTCTTGAATAGCTTCTCCACTTCTTCATGGCCGCAGCTCTCTCGCTCAGAACGAACCGCGACATCTCAAGAGTTTCGAACACTACATCGCAGCACTCGCTAGTCCGACGCTGGCAGTGACCGCTACTTCGGCCACTACTATATTTCCTTTGGGCAGAGACGATGACATAATGTTGCCAACCGAGCTCATAGAAAGCGGCGTCAATGCGAACGCAACCAGAGCAAAGCTACCCCAACGAACCCACCACAATAATTACACGTCCTCTCATACGGCCCGAGGCACATATCGTCGAGGTAAAAAATACGAAGCGGTGAAGAGCCCCACAAAAGTTTGATTCGCTTGTGCTCTTCAAGAAAAGAAAAGCAGAAGAAACAATTAAGCGCCACCACACAAAAAAAAAAAAAAAAAAACAAAAAAAAAACGACTAATTCGTTCCGTACCGCCGCCAAAAGAATGTGACCACACTACCGCTGATAGTTTGACGGGCACCTTTAGCCCTACACCTAAGCTAGAAAAAAAAAAAAAGACACGAAATATATACGGGGCTAAGAAGAAAGACTGCACCGTTCTGAACACAACGCATGAGCGTCACGTTATGCGCGCAATAAGCCCCTTCCGCAGCTTCTTCAATTGTAGTCATACTGCCACGGGGTGCATCCACGCTACCCTAAACAACGCGTAGGAAGCGTCTTCAGATGACCATCTGTGTCGTGCTTCTACTTTCGCGCTTGTCTTTGAGTGGCAGAATATATCCAACGGCCAATAGACCAGGAAATTACTAAAGCCACAGCGAATGCTCTGGCGCGAAAAAGCACGCGACCATGGTGCCACAAGTACCAATAACCTGAATCGATGGTATCAGTCAACTAGCTCTATTAACCTCCCCCGTATTGAAAACAGTCAGAAAAAAATTACAGACGTTCAACGCTGCTGAACCGAATGTGGGGTGAAAGCTTTGGCTGCGGGCGACCTGGCGTTGCGTCGAACACAACCAGCGTGCCGTTGAACCCATCAAAGTTCACCGGCGTTCTATATGAAGGACCCATTTTCATGTCTTGCGCATGAGGTGCCGTCAGGCGCTTTCCTGCTCCACTCGGTGAGCTCTCCGCGGCACCGCGTGCATCTGCTGGGATGCCTCTACCCAACGTTTTTCGTTGGCTACCCTCCTCCTCCTCCTCTCGGTGGCGAGCACTACGTATTTTATCAAAAGTGTAGAGAGCCCAGGCGGTCTGCTTCTCAGCCACTTCGTGCTGCTTGTAACGCATTTCCAGTTTTCCGAATCTCCCGAAGGTAAGATTTTTTCGTCCTACCCTCTCCAATGCAAAGAACCTCCATTGATGCTACATTAGCTCCACTACACGGCTCAGAAGCAGACTCCCTGGGCTCTACACTTTACACAAATTCTGTACCTGACGAGTCACTGGGTAACCCACGGTTCGCGCATGCGCAGCGAGGCAACACAACGGGGCACGTGACGTCACGAGTCTGCGCAGTTGCGGACACCTGTGGAACGGCGCAGCTGGTTGCCATGGTTACGGCGAATGAGCAGTTGTGGCATCGGACAGGCACGGTGAAATTCGCTTCTACTAGCCTAATCTAGCTTTCGCTACAATAGCCCTCCACACAAACGTTCGGGGGAAATATCACTCCGGTCAGGACGTCATATGTCAGCAACAGCCTCGCTGGACAGCGCGGTATAGCCCAAGCAACTTGGAAGCGTAATCCATCCTGCAAGCATTTTCCCATTCATACAGTCGGCCTTCCGTGCCTTTAGGCAATCCCCGCCGCGAAAAAAAAAAAAAAAAAATTGAACGTGGAGATCAAGCACACGCATCATTGGAACGCCTGAAACAGCGCTCGCCGTGGCACTCATTGCGGTATAGGCGAAGGCTGCCAAGCGCTTTAAACTTTCTGCAAGGTGGTTCGGGCTACAGAGGATGGCGCCGGTTGTAAGTTACACTAGGAGACGGGGCCAGCTACAGCGCAAAACTGGCCACGTTGGGTGTCGTCATCGTCATGCATTCCGATGCTGAGGCTCAGTGCGTGGCAAAAGCCTCTCTTCTGACCCCCTGTCATGAGCACAGCCTTGCCTCAGCACCCGCGCCACTGCGAAGATAACCTGGGCACTATAACCACGCTTTCTTTCCTGTCACATGAACCAGCGTCGTGCTCTCTAATGCTTAATTTACTATACAGATTATGGTATAATATCCCATAATATAAAATAACATATAATATGTTATTTTCTCCAGTTTTGGTGTCATAAAAAAAGGGGGGGGGGGGGGGGGGGGTCACGTCAACAGCACTCGGAACAACGCCAGGCACAACTTCCGCGATGTATTCTTGGAGCCTCTTCCGAAGACGACGCATAATAAATTCGATGTAGTCGATGATGTAAATACAAAGAGGGCCCCCTTCGCGAGTGCCTGCGTAGAAATATTTCGTAGACAATGGCAGGCCGCTACAGCCGGAGTACGTGTATACCACTTTCTCGAAACGACCGACCACAGGAGAGGTCCGACCCCGTTTCGCAACCACTTGAGCGCGACGCTGGCGTGGGTGGCTCGTCCAGCGCGTGACGTCAGCGGGGACTGCACGGCAACGCTCGAGGTCCGTGCGCAGTCAGCGAGTTAGCGCGCTGCTCAAACCTCACAGCTCCCCCTCCTCTTCGCACACACCTCCTCCCGGCAGCGGTGGCCAGTGCCGGAACGATCGAACGTCGCGTGCGGGGATCACGGCGCACCTGGCGCCCCGTTGCTATTTCCAAGGTGCGACGCACCTACATTCGGCGACGCAGTGTCGCCCGAGTTTCTGCGAAGGAGCCCGGGTCGTCGCAAGGTCAGCACGACATTTGGGACCGCCCTAGGCGCAAGAAAACATATTGCTGAATACCGCGCGATGTCCGCGTTACCGCAGCGCCTATTTCACTCAACTTGACGCACAAAGAGCCCAGCTAAGGCAAAACAACCAAATCCATCGCCATCAAAGCTATAGGCCAGACGCTTTCCGCCAACCTGCCCCTGTCTTCCAGCTAAAGTAGCCGCATAGAAAATGCCCACAGGGAAGATGCGCCCGCCGAGTCGCCGACACACGCACGCCGAAGTTGGCTACATCGGTCGTTTACACAGCAAACCTGCTCGACTTTCTCCTAAATAGCATCTGATGACCGAAAACAACAGAACTCACACTACGCACTGCGTCCTTGAAAGCGAATAGTGCTCTAAAGGCGGCTGAGTAAAAAAGGTTGATGTTGTGGCCGGGGTACAAATAACACCAGTCCAGCATTCATTAACACCAAGACAAACGTTGCAGTACACTTGCATTAAATATTGCCAAAAAAAGCAATACGTCACTGCAAAAGCCTTAAACCACAGTAGCACCCGCAGGCCAAGCCAAAGGGCGTAAGCGAAGTCGCATGCCGGGGCGACGTATGAAGAGCAATCTGTGGATATACTTTACTTATCCAATGGTACACCGAAACATTGCACGCTCTACCCTGCGCGACTTCGCAGGCTCAGCAGCAGAACTGAACGCCGCAAAACCTGTCTCCGCTTTCTGTCCCTTTCAGCTGCCATCGTCAACAACGCCGGAGACATCGACGCGCGCTCTGGGCGAAGGCCAAAAGTGCTGCCTCGCATGACGCTCGCTGCGCCGCTCCGGGGAGGGAAGACCAGACAAACGCCGGCGTCTGAGCAAACGACGAGTCCGGGGTCTTTTCACACAGCGAGACCGCGGTTTAGGAACGTGACTTGGCGAAAATGCCCCGCGCAGACGGATGCCTGACGCGAACAAAAGCGATCCTCTCCGAGTCCCCGTCGCTCGCTGCGAAAAATAACGAAAAGTAGAACCTTTGTGGGGAGGGTCCTGATGACGCGGCACACCGCGCCGTAACCGTGCACCGGCAAAATCGCTGCCAGCCTTCGCGCGGGAGTCCCGAACGGTTAAAAAAAAAAAAGAAAAAAAAAAAGAAGCCGTCACGCAGCCTAACTTTGCGAGGGTCAATTTCCACCTCGTTTTCTTTTTTTTTTTTTTTTTTAATATGCGGGCGGTTGGTTACAGCAGCAGGAGACAGAATCGCTCAGTCAGAACGTCCGAGAACACGCACAAAAGGTGATGCAGCTATTAGTGGGCTTGACCGGAGTGCTAAGATTCGAACTTGAATCGTAAAGTCGTTAGTCAATCTCAGAAGTCGTTTTAATTCTGACGAGGTGAACAATGATACCATTCACGTTGTCAACAACGCGCTAAACAAGGCGTCAGTTGTTTGCGAGTAGCCTAACCGCATCAGCAATAAGCGCTGCCCCAAACTGAAAAGGACTGAACAAGTATGCACAACCAATAAAAATGTAAACACAGGGATGAAATAAGTGCCAGCGGATGTAAAGAAAAGAATAATCGGCGCGTTACGTTTAGTGAGTTTTTAAAGCTACCCATTTCCGCAGACAAAAAAAAAATATATTGGAAGGAATTTAGAACATGAAAGGCCGAGAGAAATTAACCGTACAACACGTAGGATAGTAATCGTGTGTGTTGTGTTGTTTAAGTGCTCGTCTAACGACTCGTACGCAATGGTTACGACCCCCACAGGTGCGCTCATGCAGTACAGCACCGAGATGGTGAAGGGAAGAAACAAAAATGACGGAAAAACGTCCTCGAGTCAGCGCTGGCTTGGAGCAACAACCCGTTACTTCCGCGTAACTTGAAGCGTCGTAAAATAAAGAGGCAGACGTTGGGCTCTTGAAACGGTGCCAAGGCGGCGCAACCGCGTCGTAAAAGGACGCCTCGCGGTATCAACGCCGGCAACGCGCGGCTCAAGCGCCTCCACGGCACGCAACTGTGGGATAAGCGCTTGCAACGTCCACTGCAGTCCAGTCACTTTGCCGCAACACCATTCCCCACACGGCCTCGACCGTAAACCACGGACCAGCGCGCCACGTGTTCTCGATACTGTCGCGGTCGGTGGTGTACGCTGCAAAGAAGCGTCCGCTGCTCTTTTGACGCTGGTCAACGGAGACCGGGGCGCGCCGCAGCTATAGCTACCCTGACCTTGTCGAAGGCGCAAATAAATCCTCCCGGAATAAAAAAAAAAAAAAGAAAAAGAAACGCGTCGGTTTAGCCGGAGGTGCGCGGCACAGAAACCAAAGCCTCGACGCACGCCTCTGTAGCGCACGGTTCCGTGGCAGCGGTCACGGACGATCTGTAATCGCCTATGCATAGCATGCCACGTTATCGAGAGGGCCAGTAAAAGCCTTTACGAGCGTCTCTTGCACGGCGCCGTCGCGAACTCGCCGCGGAGCAGCGACAGGGATCGTCGTAAACCGCACCCCTTTTGAGCCGGACGCGCCCAAGTGACCTGCGAGACGGGACACACCGTGTGCCGGAAGGAAGGAAAACGCGACGCTCGCCTGAAAACAACCTCGGTCGCGAAATGACGTAAGTGAAGCGCCGGTAAACGTCCAGAGCGCTTAAAAACGGATTCTAACGAAACCCCGCGTTCACCAGCGAGCAGACAACTTTGCCTTGCTCTTCTGATGTCGCCACTCCAGCAAGAAGTTCTCTGAGAAGCCGACTATTGTGATGCTGGCTACATGAGCCCCGAGACGCGCGTGCATCACGGATTCTCTTCGATTCCTGCCACGCCCCAGTGCGGCGAGTCCACGCTACAGGACGGCGCAGTGCTTCCAACCGACCATGTGCGGCGGCCAACGGTGACAATGCAAAAGGGGACTGCAATGAAATGAGTCGCGTGACAGTCAGCTGGCGGCCTCGGAATTCGCACCCGGAGACGTGCGAGCGATGTCCTGGAAGCGTTCTCGTGCATCCCTTTGCCCTGAGGTAATAGTAGCCACCGACTGGCTTCCCATTGCATCGGTTCGCTGGAGGTCCAAATAAATAACAGACTCATTCCATCTGGTGCACACAGATGTAAAAACACCTGCTCTTGAAAGTCTGCGAACAGGTGCATACAATACCGCTGCGAACATGGCGGCGCCCAGAGAGCACTTATGCAACAGTCGCGAGACTTGTGCGACGCCTTCATACCAACATAATACGATTATGTTGGTATGAAGGCGTCGCACAAGTCTCGCTTCAAAAAAGACGCCGGTTTTTGGGCCCGTTGTTCCTTAACGGACACAGAAATGTGAGAAAGTGTGCGCTCAGAATGAAAACAAAAATTGCCACTCAACCTGAAAGCGCACAAGTATCACGCCGCCACAGTCAACACCTAACAACGGCAAGGTTTTTGTGAAAGTACTGCGACGGAGCGAACAATTTAAGAGCTTCTCGAGCATCTACCCGATCGGGTGGACGGATCAGTGCGCAGCTAACCAGCTTACAATGTCCTCTAATGTAACAATGTTCGAGCAACGCTAACGTATTTTGTTCAAAACATTCAACTGTGTTTCGCACTACGAGGGCACTGCCCCTAGATAAGGCCGTGACTTTCGCTACCGAAACTGGTTTCTCCAAGAAAAACGCAGTCAGTTCTTCCTACGCAAACAACTATATTAAAGTTTGCCGGCTCACACACACCCTGGAGAAAAGAAAGCCGCGGCCTTCCAGCTAGTTCAAACCTGTCCTCATTGAAAAGGTCGTGCGCATGCTTTTTTCCAGCTGGACGAAACGGGAGAAAATGTCCACGGAACGACAGTGATCAATGGCGGACACGGGAGTTGTGCAGTCCGAACACACTCAGAGCCGCAGCCCTTTCATTCCATTTTGAAGTAGTTAATAGATAACCACCTACTACTTGCTCGAGTACTAATACAATACACTCGACACGGAGCTTATCGGTCAAACACTGTCTGCAAGGCGCTTGCGACATCAACAGTCGACAGTCTCCGAGGGAGAATGATTCCGATAACAGAGCATGCTTTCTTTCTTTTTTTTTTTCAAAAAAGCGAAACAAGGTCGCAGAACAAACGATAACTTCCGGAGTGCCGGATGCTTCAGTAGTTACACGGTCTCCTTCCCACAAACAATCATGTCGATGAGTCGGTCATTCTGAAAGAAGCAGCTGTGGAAGCTGTATTCATAAACGCTGTCCATTAACAGAACGAAACAGGCACGTTGCCAACAAACGCACCTGTTACGTGCTGATACATTCAGAAATGGACGAAGTATCACACTCTGAGGGAGAAAACAAATACATGCAATCAGGGCTGGCGGCGTGCAATACAGCGCCGACAAGAAAGAAGGGCGCAGCCTTGAGCCGCGTTTTCATACAAAGGAGAAGCACATGCCATGTATCATTACTACGCCGCCAGGCGAACGTTACAAAAGCTGCTGACGCACCTAACTGTCATAACATATCACGCCAAGCGCGTGAAAGCCTTAATTCTCAAGCGCGATGTGCGTAGCCGTACTGCCGGGAAATTCAATGAGCATTCTACATAGCTTAAAGCCGCTCAGCCACTGTGCCTGAAACTGGCGCACCTGAGCACAGGTTCAAGACAGCAGGTCGTGCAAAGACACCGCGGCCATGTTTCGTTGCATCTCTCGAGGCCCGGTGTGACCACGGGGATGATGAGAACAAAAGCAGCGCGCAGCGAAACAATGACAAGCGGCCCGTGCGCGGGGAAAACGGGTTGATTGACTCACACAGAGGCTCCGTGTCGCGCTTCGCCCTCGTCGGCTACGTCCGCACCAGTCTAATCCAGATGGAGCGCGGACGCCCGTGTGGCACTACCACATTCATCGTCATCGGTGGCCTGGTAGCTCGCACGCACTGCGGACCAACAAACGAAGAGACGTTCAGCGTTGCCTCGCTACCCGCGCAGGCCGCGACGACGCAGACCCGCAGCAGCATGGGCGACGACTGGCCGAACAGGCGAGCGTGTGTGAGTCAGCGCGCGCGCACACGACGGCAGCAACTCTCCCTCTCGCGTCGTATCGTCCCCGCAACGGAGAGTGCGTGCCGGCCAGCTGGGATGCGAGAGAGTAGCGGGGCCGCGCCGCCAGGTGGCGCAGCGCGCGCAGACGACGATGCCGTAGTTGCCGTAGTAGCGTTGGTTGGGCGACGTCGAGCGGCGGCCCCCTTTCGATCGAGCGGCTGCACTCACTCCTTCACCCCTTCACTGGCGCGAACGACCCCGCCGACGGGCGCGGGCTAACCCGCACAGGCCGGCTACGTGAAAAGGATCGATTTCAGTCTGGAAGCGTGCGCCGCCGTAGCCTCTACCGCGACTTGGATGTTTGAAAGGCGAAACAGCAGACTAACGTGCAGAGCACTTCCCTCTTCCAGGACTGAACCCGGGAAGCTTGAACCCGGTCTAAGTGGTCCGCCTAGTATTTACGAGAGCCGTCAAATAATATTACGGTGAATGACACACGCCGCGTTATAGGGACCGCCAACTTGTAATCTCCTCTATGTTCGTGGAAAGCGGGAAAAACGCGTCTACATGCTTCGATTATTGTCACATCATTTTACCGCCACACATTTCCCACCTTGCGTAAACCTCTATATGTCGAGACGTACGGTATTTGCACAGGCCGGTCTGAAAACTCGGCACGGCCCAGTGAAAATGCGTCGTTTTTCTGGGCCAAGGGCTTCAAGTTGCGGAGCAAAACAACTGCCGACGATTACGTTACTTAATGCGAAATTTGAGAGCAGCTCATCAGCTGTTTCAGCTTTTCGATAGATTGAGACAAAGAATTCGAGCAAGACTTGTATGTACAATTACAGACAACTGTTTTTATTTTTCACACATATCCATTCAAGAAACACACCACTAACAGTTCTTGACTGTCATGAAGGAAGCTTTGTGGATCGGGAGGCAGCGCGTGGGCCCATAGGAACGTTGCGCGGCGAAGAGATAGCAGCGACTGACTGATGCCACTGACGCCGCTAGAGAGTCCAGTTAACGTCGTTTGTCTGGGCCAGGCTCGGGCTTGAAGTTGCGGAGCAAAAATGTACGATTGGGGTGTAAGTACAGCAGCAGCACGGACGAAATGGAGCCTTGGTGTGAATTGATATAAAAATTTACTCAATGAGGATTACATAATTTTGGGGGGCCTGCTGTACTTGCATTTTTCTCAAGACAGGAAATTACGAACAGTAATGTTTTATTTTCTTTACCCACTGCCCTGAACGTCTCGGAAATTAAGGAACACTGGCGATAAAATATTTACAGGGAGGTTGCTCACGCGGAACGAGAGAAAGCTTAACTGTATACGTCAATAGCGGGTCGAGTTTCAGATAGATGTATTTATTGAACGGAAAGGCAGAGGTCGGCCGTAAGGTTGGGTATCTTGCATGCTACTCTGCACTGGGGAGCGGGAAGAGAACAAAGAGGAGCATGAAGGGTGACGATGTGATGAGAAGAGGGGTGACAAACATACAGGCACAAGTGACATGTCTCAGAAGCGCGAGTCCAGTCCCGTGTCGCACAAGAAACGGCAGAAGAGCCCACATTGCCTCTACAGCGTTCCATTTGTCCCGCCAAGCGCCTAATAGTAAATCCTCAGGGAGAGGCCTGCTGTCCAAACGCTTGAAGGAAATGGCTAGCATTATCCTTTCGCGAGCATACACTGAACACGCCAGTAATACATGCATCACAATCTCCGTAATGCAACATTCCCGGGAGTCCGTCTGTGCAATCAAATGCAAGTATTTGCGCGTTTAAAGCGAGCATGATGGCTAACGGTGGCGCAGAATTCCATTCAGAACAGAAAGTGACAGTTCCCGATTTATTCTTCTGAGAAAGATGCTTCGGGCGCCTGCCTGGGACCAGTAAGCCGCCGTCGCATTCCTCACACCGTTCGAATCAAGACACGATAGTGACTGCGCATGGAAAAGGCACAACTGCTTGGCCATAAAGGTGCAGTGCATGGACACGTGCTGGCCCTGCACCTTCTCGAATGTCAATAAATGTCGAGAGGAGAAAGAAGGTCTCAAAGGCAAGGAGAAGGCCAAGCAACTCAAGTTCTCAGTGGGCAATGTGGTGCACAAGCCAACACGCACAGAAGGTCGACTATAATCAGCTTACACTAGTATAAATCTCACACGCCAGCCACTTCTCGCGCATACTTTGACATCAAGGATAAAAAGTACCGTATTACAATTCAACAAAGGTTAATTTTCTGGGCTCTCGATGTAGCAATCAAAATAAATGGTGAGGTTAGTTTGTGTAGTGTCTCCTTCATAGTGCACGTCCTTGTGCTGGTCTCTTTAGCATTGCAAAAAGTAGTAGGACAGCGCTGATCAAAATATACGGCGCATGCACAACGTGCGGTGCGGAACCAGACGCGCCGCTACTTTCAATACTCGACACAGGATAGCTGAGCGACAAATTCGCGCTCGTGAGTGTGTGGTAAAACCTGAGGAGAAGACAGCATACCGCGGCATACCCTTCAGGTAGGCTGATGCTACACAATCGGTATAAATAGGTAACAGAGGTGGTGAGTGTCGGAAATTAAATCACATATTGACTGTGATATATATGTATGTAACGCCAGCAAAGGAAAAAAAAAATATATTTTTGTAGACTTGAGTGAAATACGAAGGGAAAGGTGCAGTACCTGTCACACTTGTTTCTGTGGGCACCTGAACCGCGCCATAGGGGAAAGGAGGAAGGTGGGAGAGAAAGTGAAAAGAGAGAAAGAGGAGACGTAGTAAAGGGCTGCAGAGTAATTTCGACCACCTGGGGATCTTTAACGTGCGCTGACATCGCACAGCACACGGACGCCTCTTCGTTTCGCCTCCATCGAAACGCAGCCGCCGCAGTCGGGATCGAACCCGGGTACTCCGGCACAGTAGTCGGGCGCCTTACCACTGCACCACTGCGGCGGGGCCGAACTTTCATCGCCCTATTATAATTAGCGCTATAGCAAACGGCGCATAACACCTACCGCTCATAGGAAACCTTGAGACAGTACAAAACAACGTGAGCGTTCGAGAGACCTGTGGCTCGTTATAACACTGCATTAAAATCATTTGTCACGGTAAGGGCGATTACGACTTATCGCTGCTCCGAGTCAGAGCACTACTTGACAGCTACTCTCATAACGAGACTACAGCGAATTGAAAGAGCATCAGAGACAGTAAGCGGCTGCGTCGCATGATGCCTGTGCCGGCGCACAAGTAATGAACTTAAATGCAGGGCGGTAAGAAAGACCGAAACACGAAGTCCATGCAGTCGACGCGTGCAACGCAATGTTACACGCGGGTCTCGAGGCAAAGCCCGCTGCACAGCTAGCTGCATATCGGGGCGACCGCGTGATTTGCAGCGGCACGATTTCGCGGGAAAGAGCCTGTTGCTGCTGCCGCTGCATTTCAGCGTGCGCCTAAAGGTGGCAGCCGCAACAGACGAGGTCCACCACGCAGGTGCGACCTCGAAATGGACAAAACTCGTTCGCCTGGCCGCCGCACGAGTCCGACGAGGCTCCCGCATGCGGATCGAACCGGACGTCCAGCGTGCAGGCCTCCCCCGCCGCGCACACACGGGCCATCGCATAGTCGACGCCGCAGAGCCGCTCTGCGGACAATTAGGATGACCCGCTGATCGATGGTGATGCCCGCGCGCCATTACTGCACTCCACGCCAGAGAAAAGGAAAAAAACAAAAATTGCGACGGAACAGAGATAACAAAGCGAGGTCGTCGGAGCGCGGTCGAACGTCCGGGCCTCTCTGAAGCGCCGCGGGACTGCGAATTAGAAGAGCGCGGCGAGACGCGCTTGCTCGACGCGGCCACGCGTGCGCCAGCAAAGGCACCGAAATTAACGGAAGTCGGCAGGCCGCGAATTGAGCACGTCCGGTCTCCCGACAGCGACCTTCAGTCGCGCTTGCGGGCCCCTGGCTAAAAACGCTCGGTGGTGGTCTGGTCGAATGCGATCCTTCTCTTTTCGTCGCGACTGATGGCAATTTTCCAGTCACTCAATCTCCATAACAGAGCGAGCCTAGCTATCCTTCAGACGCTACCTATCCCGGTCACCTATCTATGAGTCTCTCGAATAACGATTACTTAAGCCTATTGACCCGCTCTGGCGCAACACGAACAAAATTAAGAAGCAGCAAAGAGAGACAGCTTCGATCATAGCGCAACGCAGTGACGCTTGGTGACAGGAAAGATGAAATAATTTCAAAGAACAAATGAAGCAGATACTGGAAGAAACGACAGGAGAACTCATTTCCGTGGCGCCGTTACCTCTCAACTGTCTAGAGTGGGGAGCATAGACGAGCGTTTCGCTCATTTTCGCTCAAGAATCCGTTGAAGGGCAGAAGGAATTAAGGTTACCCACCAAGGCCTCAAATCGGGACCAAGGGACCAAAGAACGGCCATAAGAGCAGCCAGCACGAAGTCGAGCTGGAAAAAACAAAATAATATAAGCACTTCGAATAGGAGTTGTAACGTCAAATGGAATAGTGAGACCCACACTGGGACAGGGTCCGCCTCCATACGCAATCCATCGGAAAGCGTGTGCAAGAAGACAGTCTTTCAGAATGCAGCGGAGGCATGGCATCCGGGCATGGGCGGCGGCAGCTTCGCGAGGCGGCGACATACACGGGCTGGCGAGCAACAAGCACAGCGCCAATGCGGTGAGCCGCCCCTGTCGCCGCGCGCGATCAGTGACCGTCCTCGTCCAGATTCAATCGGCCTCTGGGCTGGAGTTGACCGGGTTTTCGACCCACTTCGGGCGCGCTTCCTGCGGCGAACCGAGGGGGTTCCTGGGTGGCCGCTCGATCTCCCCCTGAAAACGGGGTCCGAGCTGTCCGCCGATAGTGGAGATGGATGAGCAGTCGCATCCCGTGGGCGCTCTGAACCCGTTTCTTTTTCTTTAAATGTGTGTGTGTGAGTGTACGTGTATAAAGGGGGGGGGGGGGGGAGGGGGGTACAACTCTGTCTCCAGCCGCGTCACGAGGGAGCGGGGGCATGCGCGCTGGGACTCGTGGGCCGGCTGACAACCGGAGCGCGCGCATCTCCTTTCGCCACGCACAAGCACAATCGTCGCATTCGGACGGGGCCGCCGAATGGTCTCGAGAAAAAGCGCTGTCATCGCATGCGAAAGAAAATTCTGGCCAGCCTCTCCGTCCTGTCCTCTGTTGTGCCGACGTTATAACGCAGCATTCTTTTTCTCACTCCTGAAACGGTTCGCAGCCGTCACTATGGCCGCCGAGTACCGACCATGGGGCCGGCATCACAGACAGGACAAACCTGCGCCGAATGCACAATAAATAGACAACGAAATTCAGTTACTGCTAACGAAAGGATGAGCGTTGATTTAACGGGCTGATCGCGCTGGGGAACAAAAAAAAAAAACAATAATCCAGCCCAATTGGCACACAGGTCAGTCCGGTGTTCTATATACGAACGCCTTAAGCGAGGACACGAAAAGAAAGAGGAACTGGAATAATAACAGAAGTGAAGCGCTGGTCGACAGAACAGCCGAAGCGCGTTAGAAGGGCGAAGAAGGTACACTTCGTCAGCCGGAAGTTAATCCAAGAGTATCGATCGAGGAATACGGAGATCGGAACGAACGGCGGAAAACTAGCTGATCGTTCGACGCGCGGCACGACTGCCAGCCGATTTATCGGGGGAAACGAGACTAAGTCGGATAAGAAATAGTTAGGTTGCGTACGAAGCGAAAATAGATATGCGCCAAGCATAAAGGAAGCAGACGAAAAAGAACTGCGAACTAGGACGTCTGAACGCAGCGAACAAACGAAAGAGTAAGTATATCCTCTCGTTCCCGGCAGACCGAGTGAGGCTGATCGCGCAAACCCGCGGGTGCGCTCAGTGCGCCGGCGCACGGAAAGCTGAACTATCTTCTATATACAAACTCGGGCGCGCACATTTATATATTAAGGTTTCTCCGGCCCTGCGCCGCACCATAGAAATTGACGTTTCAAATTTTCCAGCTGCTAGAAAGCGCCCCACCGCGATCCTTGGCGTTAAATACACTCCGATGCCTCCATCCCGTAAGTCCGTAAATGACAGCAGAATTCGATTTACAGTGAAATTATTATTATTATTATTATTATTATTATTATTATTATTATTATTATTATTATTATTATTATTATTATTATTATTATTATTATTATTATTATTGTTGTTGTTATTGTTATTGTTATTGTTATTGTTGTTGTTGTTGTTGTTGTTGTTGTTGTTGTTGTTGTTGTTGTTGTTGTTGTTGTTGTTGTTGTTGTTGTTGTTGTTGTTGTTGTTGTTGTTATATTCAGAGGGAGGCAGAAAACGCAAGGAAGAGGAAAAACCGATGGCAAGGAGGACATTGAAGGAGGTAAAATGTGCGCACCGAAGCATATTCCGTTAACATGCGCTGGCAACATTGCATTTATGTTAAATCTCTGGACACTACCGCATAGGAGAGTCGCGCGCGCAACAAGTACTGCAGATAGCAAGTGGCATGCAAATTTGAGTACACCGCCAAAGAAGAGCATGTGGGGAACGGCAGTTAAAAGAGACAACACCGAACTACCACAAAGAGTCAGCCGAAGATCGGTTCTGTAAACTGCAGTCTTATTACCGTGCGATGGCTGGCGTAAGGTGCTTAATTTCACTTTGTACATAATGATACTCGGCTGGAGCGCCCGTTTCCTCAAAAGCATATTCGGAAGAGGAGATTCGCACTTTTCAATGTATAGTGCCCCCCCCCCCCCCTTCTGCCTTCGTGAGCAACGACGGCCCAGCTTCTTTCATTTCGTCGTCGCATTATGAGCGCTAGCTAGGCGGGTTTCGCGAATGCAGACAACGGAAGTAATTAACTAGGAGTGCGAGAACACTCCGACACAGGCATAGAAAGGCACCTCATGGTGCAAACGAAAACATCAGATTTTCCTGATAACCAGCAGCACCACAGGAAAGGCGCACTGACGCCTGAGCCCAATCCGTGCTGCCCGTATCACTGGCGACGAAGCTACACACGCACGCACGGCGATTGTGTGTGTGTGTGTGTGTGTGTGTGTGTGTGTGTGTGTGTGTGTGTGTGTGTGTGTGTGTGTGTGTGTGTGTGTGTGTGTGTGTGTGTGTGTGTGTGTGTGTGTGTGTGTGTGTGTGTGTGTGTGTGTGTGTGTGTGTGTGTGTGTGTGTGTGTGTGTGTGTGTGTGTGTGTGTGTGTGTGTGTGTGTGTGTGTGTGTGTGTGTGTGTGTGTGTGTGTGTGTGTGTGTGTGTGTGTGTGTGTGTGTGTGTGTGTGTGTGTGTGTGTGTGTGTGTGTGTGTGTGTGTGTGTGTGTGTGTGTGTGTGTGTGTGTGTGTGTGTGTGTGTGTGTGTGTGTGTGTGTGTGTGTGTGTGTGTGTGTGTGTGTGTGTGTGTGTGTGTGTGTGTGTGTGTGTGTGTGTGTGTGTGTGTGTGTGTGTGTGTGTGTGTGTGTGTGTGTGTGTGTGTGTGTGTGTGTGTGTGTGTGTGTGTGTGTGTGTGTGTGTGTGTGTGTGTGTGTGTGTGTGTGTGTGTGTGTGTGTGTGTGTGTGTGTGTGTGTGTGTGTGTGTGTGTGTGTGTGTGTGTGTGTGTGTGTGTGTGTGTGTGTGTGTGTGTGTGTGTGTGTGTGTGTGTGTGCGCGCGCGCGCGCGCGCGCGCGCGTGCGGCAAGGTTCGTATTAAGGAAGGCCCCCAAAACCGGCGGTAGATTTTATGCAGCACAAAAAGTTGCGCGCGCGACAGATACGGAGCATCAAAGGAGAGCTACGACGCCGACAGCCGCGCAAATTACGGCGATGTTGTGGAGAAGGAAAAAGTCACGCGAAACAGCTGCTGACGAGAGCCTTAACTACATAACGTGGTTGAATTGCCGCCGCTTCATGGGGCGGGCAGAAAAGACATTCCAGAACCGAAAAAGGAGCGCTTCGCGGAGTGGCCGGCCCTGCTGTCCGCTTCTGACAACGCCCGACGCCGACATGAGGACGCTGCGCGGACGCACAGTCCTCACGTCTCCCCACAGATGCGGCGGAGGCGCGCCCACGTCGCTGCGCTCGGCGGATGCGCGGCGGCTCCCGAGGCGGGGTCAGGTCGTGTCGCCTGGCGCAGGGGTCGAG
Source organism: Amblyomma maculatum (assembly GCF_055883805.1). Taxonomy (NCBI): domain Eukaryota; kingdom Metazoa; phylum Arthropoda; class Arachnida; order Ixodida; family Ixodidae; genus Amblyomma; species Amblyomma maculatum. The sequence goes on from NC_139344.1 coordinate 44,244,589, forward strand.
CGACGGTGCACCGACCTACATTTCGTTCCGCCGAAGACGAAAGCCGGCTGCTGCGCGCACGCCCTGAACCACGCGCCAGGGCTACCGAGCGCGCGCACCGCCGCGACAAGTCAACCGCGACCGAGCGTGCGGGCGAAGACTGCGCAGCGCCAGCGGGCCTCGGCGGCGCCCCGCTAACTGGATGATCGATGACGGAGTTGGTACGTGCGCCGTCGACAGAATGCTGCCTGCGCGTTGGTGCAGGAGTGGATGGAGGAGGGGGGACCACGATCGGGTGGAAACCGCTCCGAGAACGACCAACAACTTTCGCGAGATGAACGTAACTTGCGGGCGAGGAAACAGAACGGCTGCAGCGCGGACGTCTTGCTTGATGTCTGCTTCCTGGCTACTTATACTTGTTGAATGTTGCGCTCTTCTTTTTTTTTTTTTTTTTCCCGCTCAAGTACACGCGGCCAATTCCCCAACATAATCATGCAAGCGACATACGGATGCACACCGGCGTATGCCGATGCGAGGCGACGGAACTGGGCATAAGCGCGAGGTGTTTGGCACTTGCAGCCCACTTCTCCGCTGAAATTTGTAGCAGAGCCACCTACTTCCGTTTTCTCGGCGCCCGCGTGATATCGTTAAATAAATGGCCTGAATGTCGTCCACTCTTTAAGACTGAACACGGATCGCTGTCTTCGGAACGCCACAGCATGCGACCCGGCGGCGCAGTGAAGGTAAGTGGCGTAGGCTATGCGAGACACTGCTACTCTCGGTCCCCCTGTGCCTGAGTCACTTTGCTTCAATATATGCGTCCCAGTCAGGCGCAGTGGTGCTTTCATGAGAGCGACCGTGTTTAATTACCGAAGGGTGGGCGACCCTGAACGATTCTTCGACGGCCTGCAGTAACGCGTACCGACCGTATACGTGTGGACATCGCCATTAGCCTCCCGCCCTTTCCGCGGCGCGCAAGCAGAAGCCGCGGAATCTACTCGACCCCCCTAAGAAGTTTTCACGCTGTTGTGGAAGAGTGCAGACTGGTCTCGATAGCGTGCAGCAGGAAATTTGCTGCGAGGCATCGGGGATGCCTGGGCAGGAAACCGCCGCAGTCAGTAGCTGCGGGAAAAGCTACCGACGAGACGATAGCGCAGTTAAGCCCCTACATACCTGCACGACGGGCAAAGATAAAAATAACGAAGAAAGGCAGCGGGCGCAACATCTGCGCGAGAGCACTCGGGCGGCCATTCATTCACAGCCCCACTTCTCTTTTTTCCAGCGCGGTACCGAGCACGGGGCCCACAGCAGCAAGCTGCGAGGTGTAAAGCGCCCGACACGGACCATGTACCGACCCACGCCATCCGCACGAAGCAGCCTCGAATGCAGCTGCACGCTCGGCACAGCCACCTGCGCAGGCCTTATTGGCCAATGTCTGCCAGCTTCGCACATGTGCAAAAGTAATCTCCCAACAGCGGCTTCGTTAGTACGAACGGCTGTAAAGAACTGGGTCATTACTGTAGGCCCCTCTTTCGTCGTTGCAGTTCCTCAGTGAAGAGAACCGCTATTTTACAACTGCCATCTTGACTAATTAAAAGAGCCCCCCTTCGCGAATGACGTGAAGCGGCAGGAGTCCACATTCAACGCGCATAATGGCAGTGCCTCAGGTTCACTGTGGGCACTGTGGGATTTCGATACCATATGGCACTGAGAGGTTCCTCAGATCGCG